>NC_138769.1:21522072-21892072 GCF_965119305.1 Pelophylax lessonae
GATCTTGACCGTGGTCCGCCATTTAGTGATGCCTGACACAGAAGTTATTCGGAGCATTCGGTAAACGTTGTTTATACTGCAATTCGGGTATTCGGATATGTCTGAATCTCTGAATAAGGCTGGGGGATAGAAGCAGCTCCTAAATGGCGCAATCGCAGGTCCAGATGGGACAGTGGGGTCGATTTACCAAAACCAGAGAGTGCAAAATCAGGTGCAGCTGTGCATGATAGCCAATCAGCTTCTAATGCCCCGTACACACGCGTCAAAAATAGGCAGGGAATTTTTGGCCAACGTCCGATCTGCCGATTTTTGGCTTGTTAGTATGATGCTTCCGACAACCAACTCCGACTTTTCGGCCGAAAAAAATCTGGTGTGCAGGCTATAAAATTTTTGTTGGCCGTCAACACAACGGCCGATTTTCGTGCAGTCAGTACAGATTTCTACAGGAAAAAATCTGATGAGTCTGGGCATGCTCAGTGAAGAAAAAACACAAAGAAAACAAACCAACACATGACATCTCTTCTGAAGTAGATTTTTGTTGGCCGAGAAAATTTGTGTGCAGTCTAGGCACATTCCAACCAACAAAACACAACTTGGACAAAAGTCGGACGATCGGTCGGCCGATAATCGTTGCGTGTGTACGAGGCTTTACTTCAGCTTGTTCAATTAAGCTTTGAAAAAACCTGGAAGATGATTGTTTCTATGCTGAGCTGCACCAGATTTTCCACTCTCCAATTTAAGTAAATCAACCCCAGTGGCTCGGTCCGGACACGGACCGGGGTCCGCCATTTACTGATGCCTGACACAGAAGTTATTTGGAGCATTCAGTAAACTTTGTTTATACTGCAATTCGGGTATTCGGATATATCCAGATCTCTGAATAAGGCTGGGGGATAGAAGCAGCTCCTAAATGGCACAATCGCAGGTCCAGATGGGACAGTGGGGTTGACTTACCAAAACCAGAGAGTGCAAAATCAGGTGCAGCTGTGCATGATAGCCAATCAGCTTCTAACTTCAGCTTGTTCAATTAAGCTTTGAGAATAAAACCTGGAAGATGATTGGTTTCTATGCAGAGCCTCACCAGATTTTCCACTCTCCAATTTTAGTAAATCAACCCCAGTGGCTCGGTCCAGACACGGACCGCGGTCCGCCATTTAGTTATTAGTTAGTCCGCCATTGAAGTTATTTGGAGCATTCAGTAAACTTTGTTTATACTGCAATTTGGGTATTCGGATATATCCAAATCTCTTAATAACGAAAAATTTGGCTGAATATTTATTTGGAATGAAAGGAATTGCATGTGTCTACTGCTCATACCATGCCACTGAGTAGGGGAGTACCATATCTAAAGCTCTATACACACGCACAGATTGTTGGCCGTAAATTGTCGGCCAACGTCCGATCGGTCGATTGTAGGGTTGTTAGTATGATGCTTCCGACAACCAACTGCGACTTTTCGGCCGAAAAAAATCTGGTGTGCATGCTATAAAATTTTTGTTGGCCAACAACAGAACGGCCAATTGTTCCTGAGTCAGTACAGATTTCGGCAGACAAAAATCGGATGAGCAAGACTGGGCATGCTCAGAGAAGAAAAAACACACGGAAAGTCAACATGACATCACTTCTGAAGTTGGTTTTTGTTGGCCAACAAAAGTCCAGTGCAAGTCTAGAGCACATTTCAACCAACAAACAACACTGGACAAAAGACGGCCGATTGGTCGGCCAACAATCTGTGCGTGTGTACGGGGCTTAAAACTAAACTTAGCATACGCTTTGTTAAGTAAATTGACTGAAGTTGTACTGTCTCATTTCAGACATTTGTGTAAGTGTTTTTCTGACAAAGGCCCATCGCCTGCAGGGCGTAGTCATTATTAGTCACCCCTATCCTCTCTGTAGAATGGTACAGCCCTCAGATATAAGAGCCTATGTAACTGCATGGTGTGTTAATCTGGAGATCAGAGCTGGAAAATGAGTGATGATGAGAGTAGTGATTGTTCTTGTTGTTCATCGGTGGACGGGGGAAGGTGCGAAATCAAACCAAGTGATGATGAAGTGCAAGCTGTTTGTGACAAGGTAGGCGGTTGGTGAACCCATTCCTTTTTTTTTTTTATAAAGGTGTTCCACTTTAATTAAAGAGCTGTCTTCAGGGTGCCTAACTTCCGATCTACCTTACCCTCTCCTCCCCATCTGTCTTCTCCTTGGCCATTTGTTTTCTGATCCATCAATCTATATATTTATTATTCTGTATATCTTTAATGAAAATACAGTCCAAGACTGACCACTTCTCATATCTTGTATCAATGCACTGATTGTACTACTACTACCAGGTGATCGCAGGCACCAGTTTTTTTATTTATCTTTTGATTTAATTAATCTACTGCATTCAATGTTATTAGTATTGGGATACAGCTACTTTATGCATGTTTTGTTTGCTACTTTGTACACTGAGATTGGCACTCAGGACAACATCTGTCTGTGTGAGGCACACGAGTCTCAATGCCAGCTAAATATCACACCCACATATGGGAACTTACCTGGATTGACCCAACAATGTTGTAACGCTGCGACATTCATATCAAGAATTGTTACATATCCGGAATGACTATTTAAACAAAAGTGCAGCGTGTACGAGGGCATGCCAGCTGTATCCTTTATTTACTGGCTGCCTGGACTTGAAGATGTGTATGTACAGCATATTATCAAAAGTATTGGGACGCCTGCCTTTACACGCACATGAACTTTAACGTGGTTGTAAACCCACTTTTATAACTTGTACCTATAGGTAACCCTTTAACCACTGCTGGACCGGAAGATTTTCCCCCTTAATGACCTGGCCATATTTTGCGATTCGGCCCTGCGCTATTTTAATGGACAATTACGCGGTCGTGCGACGCTGTACCCAAATACAATTGATGTCAGTTTTTCCTCACAAATGCTTTCTTTTGGTGGTATTTTGATCACCTGTGCGATTTTTTTTTTTTTTTTTTTTTTTTTTTTTTTTTTTTTTTTTTTTTTTTTTTTTTTTCCCCTATAGACAAAATAAATAAAAAAAGAGTGCCAGTTCTTAAAAAAAAAAAAAAAAAAAATATATATATATATATATATACACACATTTTTTTATAGAATATATATATTTTTCACATTCGGCTATATAACATTCCCAAAATAAAAAAAATTTGTTTTCTGCTGCATATTTTTGGTAAAAAAAAATAGCAATAAGCGTATTGGTTTGTGCAAAAGTTATTGCATTTTTTTTTTTTTTTTTTCATCACAAATAAAGCTTTTTTTTTTCCCTATAAACAAAAAAAGAGCGACAAAAAAACCCAATATTTTTCACATTCCGCTATATAACATTCCCAAAAAAAAAATTAAAAATCAAACATTTTTTTTAACATTGTAAGCCAATTTGTTTTCTGCTGCATATTTTTGGTAAAAAAAAAAAAAAATCGCAATAAGCGTATTGGTTGGTGCAAAAGTTTATCACGTCTTTTATTTCCCAGAAATAAAGCTTTCTTTTGATGGTATTTGATCAGCTGTGCGTTTTTTTTTTTTTTTTTTTTTTCGCTATAAATAAAAAGAGTGCCAATTCTGAATTAAAAAAAAAAAAAAAAAATTATATATATATATATATATAATTTTTTTTTTTTTTTTCACATTCTGCTATATAACATTCCCAAAAAAAAATATATATTTTTTAACATTTTAGGCCAATTTGTTTTCTGCTGCATATTTTTGGTAAAAAATAAGCGAATTGGTTTGTGCAAAAGTTATCGCGTCTTTTATTTCCCAGAAATAAGTGCCGGTTCACACTTATGCGCTTGTACTGCGAATGCTATGCGTTCTAAATAGTCTCCAATCGCATGCATTTACAAAATTCATTGAATTCGTGACACTCGTTCACATCTATGCGTTGCGATCCAGATGCGAATGTGATGCGATGATAAAAAGGGTCTTGTGCGAGTTTACAGAGTTGCGTTGCGAATTTAGTCTCCATAGACATCAATGTAAATCGGTCTGGACTCGCATTATCAGTTCAGATATGTGCGAATTCTTATGTGCGAATTTTTATTTTTTGTTTGATTTTCCCCTCAGCTCCACCCCTCCTGAGCTTAATTAACATAATCAACGCAATAAAATTTTCATTACAATCGCGCTGGTACTATTGAAAAACACAAGGGAAACTCGCACTGCAAATTCGCATTGCAAGCGCAAGCGCATAAGTGTGAACCGGCACTAAAGCTTTCTTTTGATGGTATTTGATCAGCTGTGCATTTTTTTTTTTTTTTTTGCACTATAATAAACAAAAAAATAGCGCCAATTCTGAAAAAAAAAATTATATTTCCACATTCTGCTATATAACATTCTCAAAAAAAATCAAAAATCAACATTTTTTAACATTTTTAGGCCAATTTGTGTTCTGCGTATTTTTGGTAAAAAAAATAAAAATAAAATCGCAATAACCGTATTTTGATTGGTTTGTGCAAAAGTTATCGCGTCTACAAACTAGGGGAAAGATTTGTCATTTTTATTTTATTTATTTATTTATTTATTTTTTTTTTACTAGTAATGGCAGCGATCTGCGATTTTTAGCGGGACTGCGACATTGCGGCAGACAGGACGGACCCCTGACTGACATTTTTGACACTTTTGGGGGGGACCAGTGACATTACTACAGTAATCAGTGCTAAAAATATGCTCTGTTACTGTAATAATGACACTGGCAGGGAAGGGGTTAACCCAGGGGGATCAAGAGGTTAAATGTGAGCCAAGGGAGTGATTCTAACTGGGGGGGGGGCGTGGCTTGTGAAATGACCATAGAGACCTGTGATCCTATATAGAAGGATCACAGGCGCTCTGTGATCATTTCAGGGAGGAGAACGGTCAGCTGTGTTTACAACATCCGACCATTCTTCTCTCTCAGCGGGGAACGATCGCGGGTGTCAGGGGGCAATCGGAGCCGCCTGACCCGTGCATTCGAGTCCCCACAGCGCGCGATCAATGTAGGTCCGCGCAGGAGGGCCGCACTGCCGCAGTAAAAAGGCGGTGGCAGGCGGCAACCAGTTAATAAGGCTTACCTATAGGTACTGTAAATATCTCTTAAACTTGCACCCTTTAGGAGATATTTACACTGTATGCAGCCCGTGCCGTTTCTTCAGAGCCCTGTGCCTTGGCCGGCGGCTCCCGCGCGCATGCGTGGGAGTGACGTCAGACGGCTCTGGCCAGTAATACAGCCGGAGTCTGCAGACCCGGAAAAAGGTTGGTCGAAAATGGATTCGGCCGCCAGCGGGGAGCTTCGTTTGCAGGTAAGTGTCAGATAATGTGCTAGTATGTGATGCATACTAGCACATTATGAATTTACTTTGCAGGGAAGAAAAAAAAAGGGAAAAAAAAAACGTAAGACTTTTCTTCATCTTTATTGGCATCCCAGTCTTAGTCCGTAGGGTTCAATATTGAGTTGGCCCACCCTTTCAGCTATAACAGCTTCAACTCTTCTGGGAAGGCTGTCCACCAGGTTTAGGAGTGTCTTGGAATGTTTGACCATTCTTCCAGAAGGGCATTTGTGAGGGCAGGCACTGATGTTGGACGAGAAGTATGTTGTATGCCGTGTGTATGTATGTTGTATGCCGTGTGTATGTATGTATGTATGTATGTATGCATCTATGTTGTATGCAGTGTGTATGTATGTTGTATGCAGAATGTATATATGTCGTATGTAGTATGTATGCACAAAGTGGTCACCGCCTCCACCTATAACTGGTCTTAGTGGTAAGGAGCACTGGAAGGGCGGACGCAGATCAAAAAAACTGAGCCAGGCAATACACTGACACCTTTGCCGCCATTGTGCTGGGTGTTCAGTGTGACCCTGTGCCTTTAAAGCGGTTGTAAACCGGAAAATGAAAAAGAAAAAAAAAAAAAACCTGCAAGACAAAGCCATATGAGCTAGTATGCATCGCATACTAGCTCATTATACATTACTTACCTTAGAACTAAGCCCCGACACGGACCCCGGGACATCGCTGCGGGCGCCGCCATGATCCCTCGGCGTCTCTTCTGGGTTCGGCGGCTCCGGCGCTGTGATTGGCCGGAGCCGCGATGACGTCACTCCCGCGCAGGAGTGATTTTCCGGCAAGCTGCCGGCTAGGAAAACTGAAGGTCCCCCCGGACCTTCAGAGCGCATGCGCCGCTCACGCGAGCGGCTGCATGCACTGCAAATATCTCCTAAACCGTGCCGGTTTAGGAGATATTAATTATACCTACAGGTAAGCCTTATTGTAGGCTTACCTGTAGGTAAAAGTATCAAAAAGCGGGATTCTAAGGAGGGGTGGGCGCCCTCTAGTCACCTGTCCTCCATCTATCCCATTAAATGCATGATGTTCTCTCATTGTAGAGACTCTTTAAATTGTAGAGTTAAGGCCCGTACACACGTGCAGATTGTCGGCCGAAAAGATTCGGCTGACGACCAATCGCCCGATTTTCGGCTTGTTAGTATGATGCTTCCGACAGCGCACTTTCGGCCGAACAGAATCTGTCCTGCAGGCATTAAAAATTTTTGTATGCCGACACCAGAACGGCCGATTGTTCCTCAGTCAGTACAGAATTCGGCCGACAGACAGCAGATTTGCAAGACTGGGCATGCTCAGAGAAGAAAAAACACAGGGAAAGTTAACCATCACATGACATCACTTCTGCAGTCGGCGGACAAAATTCGTGTGCAGTCTTTTGCACTTTTCAGCGGACAGGACAGCCCTGGGACAAAAGACGGCCGATCGGTCAGCCGACGATCGGTACGTGTGTACGGGGTTTTAGGGACTGCAGATCTCAGGATGCCTTGTCGGGGCCTGCAGCTTACGCATGTATTTGCAAATGTGTGCAACCAAACCCCTGTTTTTAACGCATTCTGTTATACAGGTCAATTCGTTTGGTCGCTGGCTGGTTGGTAAGTTGTGACTGGAAATCTCTTCGTTTTTTGATGTATGTAGTATGTATTGTTGCAACTGCTTGTCAAATCTTTCCAACTATTTCCTAATTAGACCTCTCAAATTTGCTGTGAGCTGCATTGTGGCAATGGCAGTGACCTTGACCAATAGCAGTTAGTCTGGCCCTTTGCAGCCATGACTGTATTACTGCTGGTCCTGTGAGGGTGCATATATGTAAACCTGGACGGGCTCAAACCTCTTACACAGTTTGTTTCCTTGTTTTCAGGTGAAAGGAGAATTTTTGAAGCAAGCTGGTGTGAACGCCTCCACCTTTGTGGCCATTTCCTACAGAGTTCAGAATCTTGCCGGCAAGTATTACTTTATCAAGGTAATGTTGGTGTTATGTTTGGTCATTGTTATGGACCGGGGCACAGTGAGGTTTCTACCAGAAAAGCATGGTATGGGGGGTAGCAGCGTGCTGAAGATATTCTTGGTTTTTGCATAAAAGTGAAAAAGATAATTTGGACGTGTCAGTTAAAGGCAGGAAAGGAGAAGTTGTTTATCTATTAGAGTAAAGATTTTTCCTTCATTGAGAGACAGAGTTTCACAGGAGGACAAAAAACAGTGACCAGCCTCTCCCACAAATCCCCCCCCCCCACAGTAGTGCACTCTGCCCTTTTCACATCAACCCCACACACACACACACACACACACACACACA
The DNA here is from genome assembly GCF_965119305.1 of Pelophylax lessonae. Taxonomy (NCBI): domain Eukaryota; kingdom Metazoa; phylum Chordata; class Amphibia; order Anura; family Ranidae; genus Pelophylax; species Pelophylax lessonae. The sequence continues at coordinate 21,529,711 of NC_138769.1, forward strand.
CACACACACACACACACACACACACACACACACACACACACACACACACACCACTGCCTCCTTTACATCATCTGCCCCCCTCAGATCACCCATGCCCCCCCCCCCAGCACTGCCCCTTCCCCCTCCACCCGCTTCCCCTTCACATCCACTGCCCCCTCTTCACAGCACTGCCACCTTTATATTACTACCCCTACTGCACTGCCCCCCTTTACATCACCCTCCGAACTGCACTGCCCCCCTTTACATCACCCTTCTACAGCATAGGTCCCCCTCCCACATCACACATCCTCCCCCCCCACAGCATTGGGCCCTTCCCTCTTCACATCAACCCCTACAGCACTGCCCCTTCCCATCACTCCCCCCACAGCACTGTCCCATTCACATCACTCATGCCCCCCCCCCCAACACTGCCCCTTCCCCCTCCACCCGCTTCCCCTTCACATCCACCCCCCCCTCCCAAAGCTCTGCCCCCTCTTCACAGCACTGCCACCTTTATATTACTACCCCTACTGCACTGCCCCCCTTTACATCACCCTCCGAACTGCACTGCCCCCCTTTACATCACCCTTCTACAGCATAGGTCCCCCTCCCACATCACACATCCCCCCCCCCACAGCATTGGGCCCTTCCCTCTTCACATCAACCCCTACAGCACTGCCCCTTCCCATCACTCCCCCCCACAGCACTGTCCCATTCACCTCACCTGCCCCCCTTCACATCACTCCCTCCACAGCACTGCCCCCCTCACATCACAAATCCCCCCCCCCCACAATAGTGTGCTCTGCCCTCTTCACATCAACCCCACAGCACTGCCCCCCCCCCCACTGCTCTGCCATCCTCACATCACCTCCCTACTGCACGCCCCCCTTCACATCTCCCTCCTACAGCACTGCCCCCCCACGTCACAAATCTCTCCCCTCCGCATAGTGTGCTCTGCCCTCTTTATATCAACCCCCTGAAGCACTTTTGCCCTTCACATCCCCACCCCCTTTACTTCACCCCCCCTTTACAGTACTTTACATCACCCCTCCTTTATCCCCCAGTAACCCCCACAGTAGTGTTCTCTGCCCTCTTGGCATCCAGCCAACCCCCCCCCTCTTTCAGCACTGCCCCCTTTCACATCAACCCCCCCCCCCCCCAGTAGTGTCCTCTTGCATTCACTCTCCTACCTTAGACTGAGCGTAAAGTGGGAGGCAGGGTGGTAATAGGCTGAGTGCAGGAGGCACAGCTCTGCATTGGATGGCGGGTGGGAGCGGGAGCTGCTGGCGGTAACTTTGCAAATTAACCAGCAGGTGATTGGCAGCTAGGGCTCGGGGCGGTCCTAGCTAGCAATCACGTGCTGATTAATTTGAAAAGTTAACCGCCAGCAGCTCCCGCACCCGCTCCCACCCTCCATCTAATGCAGAGCTGTGCCTCCTGCACTCAGCCTATTACCGCCCTGCCTCCTGCTCTGTGCTCGGTCTTGAGAATGACAGCAGTGAAGGCTGGGGTATAGAAGCAGCTCCTAAATGGCGCAATCGCAGGTCCAGATGGGACAGTGGCTCGGTCAGGCCCAGACCGTGGTCCACCATTTGGTGATGCCTGACACAGAAGTTGAATTAAACTCTATAAGATGCAGAAGCTGAATCTAACTTTTATTTTAGTTTTAAAGTTGTGGAGAAGTTTAAAGCAGGGTTTGGTTAAAATAAATTATCCCAAGCTTTGTACATCTCATGGAGCGCTGTTCAATCCATCACTTAAAAATGGAAAGAGTATGGCGCAACTGCAAACCTACCAAGACATGGCCGTCCACCTAAACTGACAGGTCGGGCAAGGAGAGCATTAATCAGAGAAGCTGCCAAGAGGTCCATGGGAACTCTGGAGGAGCTGCAGAGATCCACAGCTCAGGTGGGAGAATCTGTCCACAGGACAACTATTAGTCGTACACTCCAAAAATCTGCCCTTTATGAAAGAGTGGAAAGAAGAAAGCCATTGTTGGAAGAAAGCCATTGTTGGAAGAAAGCCATAAGAAGTCCTGTTTGCAGTTTGCGAGAAGCCATGTTGGGGACACAGCAAACATGTGGAAGAATGTGCTCTGATGAGACCAAAATTTTACTTTTTTGGCCTAAAAGCAAAATACTATGTGTGGTGGAAAACTCTGCCTATCGCCCTGAACACACCATCCCCACTGTGAAACATGGTGGTGGCAGCATCATGTTGTGGGGATGCTTTTCTTCAGCAGGAACAGGGAAGCTGGTCAGAGTTGATGGGAAGATGGATGGAGCCAAATACAGGGCAATCTTAGAAGAAAACCTGTTAGAGTCTGCAAAAGACTTGAGACTGGGGTGGAGGTTCACCTTCCAGCAGGACAACGACCCGAAACATACAGCCAGAGCTACAATGGAATGGTTTAGATTAAAGCATATTCATGTGTTAGAATGGCCCAGTCACAGTCCAGACCTAAATCCAATTGAGAATCTGTGGCAAGACTTGAAAATTGCTGTTCACAGACGCTCTCCATCCAATCTAACAGAGCTTGAGATATTTTGCAAAGAAGAATGGGCAAAAATGTCCCTCTCTAGATGTGCAAAGCTGGTAGAGACATCCCCAAAAAGACTTGCAGCTGTAATTGCAGGGAAAGGGGGTTCTACAAAGTATTGACTTGGGGGGGTGAATACAAATGCAGCCACACTTTTTTCACATTTATTTTTTTAAAAAATGTTAAAAACCATTTATCATTTTCCCTCCACTTCACAATTATGTGCCACTTTGTGTCGGTCTATCACATAAAATCCCAATAAAATACATTTTTGGTTGTAACACGGCAAAATTTGGAAAATGTTAGGGGTATGAATACTTTTTCAAGGCACTGTATACTGCAGTGCTGTACAGAGAACACTGAGCCAGTCACATCAGTCTCTGTACCAGAGGAACTTACACTCCAATGTCCCCCCACAGTCACACATTATTATTATACATTTACATATCTCTGACATATACCGCAGTGCTGTACAGAGAACACTGAGCCAGTCATATCAGCCAAAGCACCAGAGGAGCTTACACTCTAATGTCCACACAGTCACACACTATTATTATACATTTATATAGCTCTGATATATACTGCAGTGCTGTACAGAGAACACTGAGCCAGTCACATCAGCCAAAGCACCAGAGGAGCTTACACTCTAATGTCCCCCCACAGTCACACATTATAATTATTATACATTTATATACAAGGATACGAATCTTAGCTCTCTGTAGGAGCTTCATATCTTCACATCAATATCTGCCCCAAAGGAGCTTGCAATCTTTTGTCTGAATTTGCTCATTATAAATATATAGAAAACAACAGCATAATTAGAAATAATTAGAAATAAAGTAACAATTAAAGGTAATATTGTGTTTCATTGAATGATGATTTTGGTAATTTCAGGTCCTGTATGGAGATGACGTGTATACTCACCTCACCGTGTATAAACCAGCTCCTTTATCAAGGAGGGAACCATCTTTGCAGAATTACCAGCTGGACAGAACCAAGGACGATGATATTGAGGAGATCTTCTGAAGCTTTACTAACTAGCTATACATTCTGTTCTGTGAAAAGAAAACAAGACATTACCTGAATGGAAGAGGTGGAGACCACGCGACTCGTGAGAACTTTTCTCCAACCAGAACTAACTCTCAGCAGGGGATGCCCGCAGTACTATGCGGGCTGAATCAAAGTACAAGCTTTACTGACCCCAGCAGCAGCCACACATGGGGCACACGTCATTAGTGGTCATTTTGTTTTACAGTTTAAATGTCCAAAAATAGTTTTTGGTGGGATTTTAGCTTTTAAGAACAATTAAAGTCCCTGAATTAAAGCAAGTATTGATTTCATAGGTTGTTTTGTCCTTTTATATGCTGAGGCCAGGTCTTGACAGCAGTTCTCCACACATGCCTCCTCCCAGGGAGAATCCCCAAGGGAGAAAGAGTTCTCTAAGGATTCTCCTAAACATTTATCATCTCCCCAGACCATACCTATGAACAACACCACCAGGGATTGGCTGAGTCAGCTCAATAGTCATGATCCAGCAGGCTTTGGGAAAACCAAAAAATAGCAAATGTCATCTGTTTATAGCCTAGCTGTCAGGAATCAGCAGCAGTGATGGCCAAATCTGTGTAGCTACACTTGGAGACTGAGACCAGACTATATATAGTAAGGTAAATTTATTAATAGTAAAACAAAAGACGTCCAAGCCCCAGCTAACAGGAAACAAGCAAATGTGAAGATACAAGTGAACCACAACCATATAACCAAAATGTCTAGCTAGAAGTGGAGCTTCACCCAAAAGGGGGAATAGACGCTTGTTTGCACCCTCCCTGGTACATATGGGAATTTTTGGGGAGGAGGGGGAAGCGGGTACCTGGTTTTGACAGTTACCCACTCCCACTTCTGCGTCAGATCACAGCGGCAAACTGAGTCAGAAGTCCCCCCCCCCCCTTCCTCTGCAGTCTTCTGGGACACATCACAGGTCCCAGAAGACTACAGGACCGTTCACAAGGCGCAGCGCGTCTCACGCATCTTCACTTCCTGTTTCCCTTACTAGAGATGCTGGCGCCTGCACCCGAAGCAAATTGAAGATTGGGTGAGGACATTACGGGATCCCGGGACAGGTGAGTGTCCCTATATTAAAAGTCAGCAGCTAAAGTATTTGTAGCTGCTTACTTTTAATTTATTCTGAAGGAGTCTGGAGCTCCTCTTTAAGTAACAGGAAGCCTAACTAATTATATACAGTATGTAAAATAATGGGTAAAAATGATAGACAGGAAAAACTGGAGATCCAGGGAACAGATAGGTAAGGTGGAACCAGAACTGGGATCAAGTACAAGGAGAGCAGAAAAGAGGAAGCAGGGTTTTAAGATGCAGGGTGGGAGAAAAATCAGGATCTAGACTAAGGATAAGTGGCAATAAGTATCTGGCGGCAAAGCAAAACACTGAATCAAAGTAGTAGAGGAGGGACTAAATACCCTCTCAGCAGCCAGCAGATTCCATTAATCAGTCTCCACCTGATGCTGTCTGCTGGGAGGATATTTAGTATTTGAGAGACACCCACTGGTGGAAACTGGAACAACAATCTCCCACACTGGGAAGCACAGTGCCACCAGCAGGTGATCCAGGTTCTGACACTAACAGTAACACATTCCAATTTAATAAGAGACACACATGCATGGGGCTACATGTGTTTTACATCAGTGTATTTTAGCTGTGTATTCAGCTGTTTAGCCTTACAAGATGAGATATTAAAAATGAAACATAAATCCAATGACTCCTGTACTGCTTTTCTTGTGATGGGTTTTTTTTTTTTTTAGGCAGCGAATGCAGAAGCAGCTCAAAGCAACTAATTATCAACAACTCAAAAACAAATAAATGAAGCGTACAGGCTCATGCAGGGGTATAACTACAGGGGTTGCCTATATCCCTATATAAAGAATGGATATAAAGTAATATAAAAATAAAAAAGGGGCAGTGTAAAATAGATCTAGATAATGACTATATTGGATGACCTGAAACCAAAATGTTACAGGTTAAACTGGTCAAATAACTAGACTAACCTAATCCTAAAAAACAAACAAAATGAACAAATTAACCTGCTAATATAGATTGTATAATGTCACAAATAAAAATAAAAGTGACTCGGAATAATGAATTATAAATAATAAAGAATTTATATAATACAAATCACAAAAATACTTCATTGTTAATATTAAAATGTAATAAAATATAATAGAAATATTTCATAAAAATATTCTATTTTTATTTTGGCCCAGGTAAAATAAAATATCACTGGGTCCAAACTCAAACGTCAGTCACAAGCCGGAGGAAAAATTATATATTACATAAAGACAGAAAAAATGCTATAAAATACAAACACTATAAAATAAATATAAAGTGTATGAATGCTAGCTATTATTGATAAAGAAATTTACATCAAGGTCCACATTTAAACCAAGTGGCTTGAGACACTTCAACTGATAGATCCACCTGGTTTCCAGTTGTGAAATGCCTCTACGTAGATGGCTGCCTCTCCAATTTGGTTTAAAATGGTCGATAACCATGAAAGAGGTTCCAGATGGATCCCTCCCATGGCACCGATCGTAGGGCTTAGAGAGATTATGTTTTGGGAAGCCCTTGCGGATATTATTGACGTGTTCGTTCATCCGGATTCTGAACTCTCTAATGGTACGTCCGACATAATGTAATCTGCAAGGACAAGTAATCAAATACACTACATTCCTAGTGGAACATGTGGCAAAACACTTAATATCATATAAAGTGTTTGTCCCATTGCATGAAAATTGAGTGTATTTTCTTTGTTTCAAACAATTAATAGAGCATATTCCGCATCCCTATCAAAAAGAAGGATGGTCTAACGGGGGGGGGCTCTATTATATTGGGTGCTATCCTCAATTTTAGTGGGGGGCACCCCTATATATAACAGATGGACAGTCTGGTATGATGGGCCCCAAAACCCTATCACTTTTAAGAATGCCCCAATGTTTGGACAAGATCTTTTTACCCACATAATGTTGGGATGAAAAGGCAGTAAAGAATGAAAAATGGGGCAAAAATGTATCCTCCCTACCGCCTGATTGGTTAATAGGTAAAACCGCACTCGAGGGGTACAAGATTGTGCCCCTGTCCATATCTGATAACATTTTGATAGTGGAATCCAATTCAGCTGAACTATAACCTTTATCTAAAAAACGTCCCTTCAGAACTTCAGACTTGTTGAGAAAGTCCTGCAACAAAGTGCAGTTCCTTCTTAATCTCCGAAACTGGCTCTTAGGGACGCCCTTCAGCCAAGGTTTGTGATGGCAACTTTCAAGGGTAATGTATCCGTTACGATCGGTATCCTTGAAAAAAGTGGAAGTCGCTACTTGGTTACCCTGAGCTCTAATCCTCAAATCCAAAAAATGGATTTCTTCATCACTTATATCATATTTGAGAGAAATTCCACGATCATTGTTGTTCAGAGTGGAAAAAAAGTCCTTTTTATATTTTACTATTTAGGAGGTTGGATTGAAATCCCAGGAAGAGTGTCTTCAAAATATGGACAAGGTAGTGGACAAAAAACATGAATGGGGGTTCATAACTAACTATAATGAGCAACATAGGGAGATTGGGGAGATCTTCAGAAGGCATTGGGGAGTCCTGTGCATGGATAAGGTTCTGGGCAGGGTGGTTCCCCCTAGCCCGGTATTCATATACAGAAAGTCCCCTTCCTTTGGAGATCAGGTGGTCCAAAAAGTATTGGATCCTCCGAGCAGGCCTAAATTGTTTTGGGACGGAGCTGGGTTCTACGCCTGTTGCAGGTGCAAGTCCTGCAGGCAAGTTAATGTTCATCTGAGGGGCAAGACTTCTTTTGTATCCAGTGCGAATGTTAGACAATTTGAAATCAAGGATTTCATTTCATGCAATTCCATGCACTTGGTGTACTATTTGGAGTGCCCTTGGGGCCTCATTTTTATTGGGCGCACAAAGAGAACACTAGCTAAAAGGGTATCCGAACACATAGCCAACATCATTAAGGGCTTTAAGGACCACAGTGTGTCACTACATTTTAAGAAAAAACATAATATGGATCCGTCTGGTCTCAAATTTTGGGTGTGGAGAAATTGCCTCCGGTGTGGCGCGGATCCAATTTGGTGAGAGAGCTTTCCAAAAGGGAAAAACATTGGATATATCTGACCAATTCTCTACACCCTAATGGCGCTGTACGCGTTTCGTCATGTGACGTCTTCTGCAGCGTACAGAGCCATCACGTCATATCCGGTTCCGGTCTCCAGTTGGAACGCATTGCGTTCCGGGACGCCAATACCACGCTGAATACTGAAAGTTTTATTGTGAGTACCCATTTTTTTCTGCTGGAATAAAAAATAGCTTAAACGATATCACACTATCGAGCTTTCTTTCACTCCTTATGACCCTCCCATCCACATACCCTTGAGTGGCCATACTCGATCCCCCCACGGAACGTTGGATACTGTACCATTGGGATAGGACCCTACTACCGGACCCCAATTTAGGATACCTGGGAAATCCCGCGGACCCCACATCACATCTCCCCCAGGAAGGGAACCACCACATAGAGCAAGGACCCGCAAGACACATCCACAGTACCTGCTCTATACCCCTGTGTGGGGTGGGTACATCTGGTGAGTAGGTTTTCTAATAGGAGGCATCCCGCAACTCACCAGTCACCCACCTTGGGGGTCACCGTAAGATACCGTTCACTTATTTCTCTGGGCACATTCACCAATCTATGGACTTATCCCAGCATATGAACTGATTGAATATCACCTGTTGCTGCACTTTGAATAAAAGTTTCCCGCACATTTACTTCTTGCACATCCACCATTCACGGACTTATTTTATTATATGAACTGACAAAAGACCACCTCTTGCTGCACTTTGTATAAAATTCTCCTGCACATTTGCACATTTATTTATTTTGTATATAAATTTTCCCGCACCTTTCTACCATTTAGATATTGGATTCACTCAGCACTATTTGTAGTTTCATTTATCACCATTCATATTTATTCACTTATTTACTCATTTATTTATTTAAGGCTGTTTATTCTGTATGAACTTTGATGATTATTTATCCAAATTGTCACATATTTATCATTGGATATATATTCAAAGGCATATTTATTCATTGCAGCACTTTACACTACGCCCTCTGGTGGCCATTTTTCATATTTTTTAATCATTTTACATTCAATTATTGAGTTTCACCTTTATAACACATATTTATATATTTATTTTTCTATCACATTTGAGTATAATACACAGTATTTCTATATTTCAGCACTTATTTGCACTTTATAGATTAAGCAGCGCCATCACCTTCATTTCTACATACTTATTTATATAGCCTTTCGGCTATAGTTCAAGGGAGGCTGCAGCTTATCAGTGCACATAATTTATCCTTAGATTCCTTAGCGCGGATTTAATCAGATACTTAATGAATTGCATGTAGTTGTCAATCACTAATTTGTATGAATTTGGTGGGTTCTCTCTAGAAGTAGTGAGAATCGTCACAAATGTATAATATGCTGATATTTTATTATATTTTATGTGGGGACTAATATAGATGCGCAATATACAGCTATTTATATACCCTTATGTACCAATAGTGGATTGTGTCCTAACTCTTCACATATCTAATAAACAGAGTAGGCTGACACATAGCTGGTTAAGGCATGTTTTAGAATGAAATGCATTTACGCATCTGGTATATAGAAAGTGTTTTGAACCCATTGTATAATTGATATCAGATATAATGATGTTGAATATGGGTAATTATAAGCATAATGGTCTTGTAAGGGATCTATATCAATGAGCTCCTATGACGCCATTGTTTCCTTTCCAGCTGTTGCGATTAAAGGGGTTAACAAGTTGCGGAGGAGTGAGATAAATAGAGGTGTCCGTGCCGCGTGCTCACGCCCTCCGTAGAAGTCTGAGTATAACGAAACGCGTTAAGGCGTGAGCAACGCGGTCACCTTGGCAACCAGATGCTGAGCCGCAGCCTCACATCTCTTTGGGAACTTCCAGATGCTGACGAGCGGGACGGTGGCTCTGGTAAGCTGAGCTGATGGCTGGTTCTGTCATCACATTGATTGAAATGTATTTTTCTCCCTAATGCACCACCTTCCACCATGTCTAATACTAAGCAATAGCAGGAGGTGGATCGGTGTAAGCAGCAATATCGGTATATCCATATGCAGCAGTGGAAATCCGAAGTCTGTTTTTTTGGAGGATATAAAAGGGTGAAATATTTATTTATATCTGGTGAGTGAGCAACGCTTGGGGGATTGGGCACGTGGTGAGGTGAAGGCGATAGATTTTCTCCACTCCGGCAAGGTTGATTATCCCACCCCTCGGATTCATATGGACATTGTGGACTCACTTTTGCATTTATTTACATATTTCACATGAAATATAGTAGCGCTGCTTGTGGGTATTTACTCTTCATACAACAGTATTAAGGAGGAGTTGTATGCACATTTTCTCTTACATGTTTATTTTAGGCAGCAGCTTTTATGATCAACTTATGGTTGTTTTAATTTTTATATAAATCCTAAGAGCTGGGTGATTGGGAATTATTTTACTATTTTTTCTCAGTCCTGGTTGAAATCTATAATCTAGTTGCTGAAGGGGTCTATTGTTGATGTAGTGGATCTATTGTTGCTGGAGGCTTTTTTGTTGCTGGGGGGGGTCTATTGTTGCTGGCTACTGGCAAATATACTGTTGCTGAAGGGGTCTATTGTTGATGGGGTGGATCAATTTTTGGTAGGGGGTATATTGTTGCTGGCTGCTGGCAAATCTAGAATCTAGTTGCTGAAGGGGTCTATTAACTGTTTTTTTTTTTTTACCAAATTCTTTTTTTTTTTTTTTCACAAAAAGGTGCTTTATTGAGGTAATAGTAACAATATAACAGAGTAATTTGTCAAATGATATATCACAGAGAGTATCACACATTTCTTCAAACATTCCATAATGTAGCCGAGTAATACCTGGCTTATGATGTGAGATAAGATGCAGGTTCGATAAAGACTTTCAGAGTGCAGTTAATGAGTGTTTTAGTCTAATCGAACCGTATGGGAAAGTGTGAGTACGTAACTTCTTCAAGAAAAAAAAAAAACTTTCATTAATTATGTCTATAGTAGTTGCGAATAGAACAATAATCCCCATAAAATAGAAGAGAGTATGGTGACAAGTCAAGAAAAGAAGAGGAAAAGAAAGAGAGAAGAGGGAGTAAGGCCAGTTGGGGGGAGGAGGATTGGGGGGGGGAAGCATGTGGGAAAGGGGGGAAGGGGAGGGCTACCATCTCTATTTTGTAATTATGGTGCCCTTTAAGGGGTTCAGTGTCAGTGGCTAATTAGCTGTGGTCAGGGTCTAATGTAATTTCAAGGTTGGAGAGTTATGTCATGTAGTGGATTTCAAGGCGGTGTACTCTTGAGACACAGAAAAGAGTGTCCAGTTAGCCCATAATTTACGGAAGGGCTCGTGACGTTCCATTTTCAAAGCAATAGACTTTTCCATCTCGTAAATTTGATCTATTCTCATAATCCAGTCCCTGATTTGGGGGATTTCAAGGGAATTCCATTTCAACGGAATTAAACTTTTGGCTGTATTCAAGAGGTGGCGAGCAAGGGATTGTTTGTGATTTTTATAAGTCATATGGTTTATATGTAGTAAAAACGTAGGGGCGTCAAACAGTAATTGTGTCCCGGTGATCTGTCTAATCCAATGGGCAACTGCAGTCCAAAATGGAGCTAGTTTAGGGCAAGACCACCATATGTGAAGAAATGTACCCTGTGCTCTCCCGCATCTCCAGCAGGAGTCCGTGAGCCCGGGGTACCATCGTTTTAACTTGACCAGTGTCCTGTACCACTGTGTGCGGATTTTGAAGGCAGTCTCCTGCATCTTAGTGCTAAGGGAGCATTTGTGCGAAAAGATGCACGACTTCCTCCATTGGGCGGCAGAGAATTGTATCCCCGATAGGCAACACTTCTCGAAATCTGAAAGCTCCCTAGTGAACTGGAATTTATGTTTGTTATTATGGAGGAAGCCGTGCACCTGCATGTAGTTCCAAGAAGTCAGAGGTCTTACTTTGGAGCATCTGTTTCTCAGCTCTTCGTATCTCAGTAGTTTACAATTGTGAAAGCAATTAAGTGCAAGTACAGGTCTGGTCTCATCTTTTTTATCTGATGTGAGGAAAGTTTTGTTGGCCATACCTGGCAGGAAATCAGGGTTGTTATATAGTGACGTAAGCGGACTCGGAGAGGAGGAGAGATTAGACCGAACCATAATTTTACGAAAGACGTTCAGGGTCGTACCAATTAGTGGATGAGATCTGATCTCTAAGGGGATCATGGAGTATTTAGACCAGGGAAGAAAGCGGGTATCGCAATTGGACCAGTCCCTTTCTAGATTCACCCAGGCTTTAGATGAGCCGTGGCAGTGCCAGTCTATCAGCCTGGTCAGATGCATGGCGTAATAGTAATTGAGGAAGTTCGGGATGCCCATACCACCATGTTCCCTGTTGCGTTGCAAATATTGGAAACTAATTCTAGGATGCTTGATGGCCCAGATAAACGCTCGCTGCAGCGAGGTAAGTCGCCAGAAGAATGAATTTGGGATGTTTATCGGGAGAGCGTGGAACTAATATAAAAGTCTTGGCAAAATCGCCATTTTTACAATAGCAGCTCTCCCAAACCTTGAGAAGCGGCCTTTGTCCCATTTCTTAAGGTCTTTGGTCAGAGTGTTCAGTAGGGGAGTAAAATTTGTTTCAAATAATGAGTCAAGATTGGGCGTGAGTTTTATACCTAGATACTTTAGGGAGGAAATCTCCCATCTATACGGGCAATTGGCCTTTGTCAGGGCAATCATATGCGTGGGTAGGGTCAGGTTCAAGGCTTCCGACTTAGAGTTATTAATTTTAAAATTGGAGAGGTATTTATAATGATTAAATTGCTTGTTAAGGTTGGGAATCGAAATGTGTGGTTGTGCAATGTATAGGAGCAGGTCGTCAGCGTAAGCTGACACCTTGTGTTCCTTACTGTGGATATGGATCCCTTGGATGGAGGGGTCCAACTTAATGGATCTAATTAAGGGTTCTAGGGTTAGGATAAAAAGGAGAGGGGAAAGAGGGCAGCCCTGTCTCGTGCCATTGTGCAAGTCCAGCGGATCGGAGAAGACCCCATTAACCCTCACTTTTGCTTGTGGTCTGGAGTAGAGAGCACGGATCCATGACATTATATTTGGACCAAAGCAGACGTGTTCACAAATGGAGAACAGAAAGTCCCATACTACTCGGTCAAAGGCCTTCTCAGCATCCGTGGATAGCAGGAGGCCCTCAAAGGCTACCGATTTGGCTCCGTGAATTAGGTTAAGGGACCTAATCACGTTGTCCCTTGCTTCTCTACCGGGCATAAACCCGACCTGGTCTGGACCAATGATCCTCTCCAGATGGGGTCTAATCCGATCCGCCAGAATCTTAGCCAATATTTTTAGGCCGGTAATTTGAGCAGGCCATAATGTCTTTATCGGGCTTTGGTATTACAGCGATATGTGCCATCAAAAACTCGTTAGAAGGCTTGTGTCCATCTTTAATGACGTAACGTTCAGTGCTGCGGTAAGATGTGGGGACAGTGTGTCGATGAAAGTTTTAAAATATTGTGCCGTAAAGCCATCTGGACCTGGGCTCTTGCCTGGTTTCAGCGCTTTCACTGTTGCCTCAACCTCCTCCTTAGTTATGTCGGCCTCTAAGTTGGCAAGGCTTTCCTCGTCCAAAGACGGGAGGCCACTCTGGGTTAAGTAGTCGGTAATGGCCTGCTGTCTGGGTGAAGTGGAGCATTTTGAGGTGGTATATTGTAAAGCTTAGCGTAGAAGTCTTTAAAGATATTAGCTATGCCTCTAGGTTCATGTACTAGTTGTCCTTTATGGTTTTTGATATTTAGTATGTTATTGGCGGTTTTTGCTTCTTTAAGCGCTCTAGCGAGCATTTTGCCTGATTTGTCCCCCTGCTCATAATAGATAGACTTCTTTTAATAAAGGAAGCGTTTTGTGTTTGCGTCTAGAAGGGATCTTAATTCGTTTCTAAGTTTAATCAGCTCCTCCTCCACCTGTTTAGCCAGTGTCTGCTTATGTTTCAATTCTAAATCATAGATTTTAGATAACAAATTATTCCTCAGCTGCTCCCTCTCCCGCTTCCTCCGTGCACCAATGCGAATCAGATCTCCCCTAACCTCCGACTTATGGGCCTCCCATACGGTAAGTGGGGAGATTTCGGTTGAGCAGTTTTCGGAGAAATAGTTAGTCAGGGTGGATTGAATATGATTCTGAGTAGATTGGTCGAGCAATAGAGATGCATTAAGCCTCCAGGATCTATCGCCTTTGTGCACGGGTGAAGCCTCAAAGTGGAGTGAAACCGGAGCATGATCGGTAACGGTTATTAGTCCAATCTCCGCTCCCCTCACATCAGCCAAATCCCTTTGGGAGATAAACAAGTTATCTATCCTAGTGTAGCAATTGTGGGGGGTAGAGTAGAAGGAGTAGTCTCTGGTTGAAGGATGTAATGTTCTCCACACGTCAACTAATGTGAGCGACTGTATGGAGTGTTTGATCCTTTTGAGGGCAGAGAATGCGAGACACGATCTACCCGAGGAGGTATCCTGAAGGGGGTTAAGGGGAATGTTGAAGTCCCCCCCCCCCCAGGATAATGCAACCCCTCACAAAGCTCTTGAGCTCCGCAATCATCTGATTGCAAAAAGTTACCTGTGCCTTGTTAGGAAAGTATGTATTCGCAAGTGTGATCGGTTTTTTACCCAGGGTGCCAGATATACAGTGGGTACGGAAAGTATTCAGACCCCCTTAAATTTTTCACTCTTTGTTATATTGCAGCCATTTGCTAAAATCATTTAAGTTCATTCTTCTTCCTCATGAATGTACACATAGCACCCCATACTGACAGAAAAACACAGAATTGTTGACATTGTTGCAGATTTATTAAAAAAGAAAAACTGAAATATCACATGGTCCTAAGTATTCAGACCCTTTGCTCAGTATTTAGTAGAAGCCCCCTTTTGATCTAATACAGCCAGGAGTCTTTTTGGGAAAGATGCAACAAGTCTTTCACACCTGGATTTGGGGATCCTCTGCCATTCCTCCTTGCAGATCCTCTCCAGTTCTGTCAGGTTGGATGGTAAACGTTGGTGGACAGCCATTTTTAGGTCTCTCCAGAGATGCTCAATTGGGTTTAAGTCAGGGCTCTGGCTGGGCCATTCAAGAACAGTCACGGAGTTGTTGTGAAGCCACTCCTTCATTATTTTAGCTGTGTGCTTAGGGTCATTGTCTTGTTGGAAGGTAAACCTTCGGCCCAGTCTGAGGTCCAGAGCACTCTGGAGAAGGTTTTTGTCCAGGATATCCCTGTACTTGGCCACATTCATCTTTCCCTCGATTGCATCCAGTCGTCCTGTCCCTGCAGCTGAAAAACACCCCCACAGCATGATGCTGCCACCACCATGCTTCACTGTTGGGACTGTATTGGACAGGTGATGAGCAGTGCCTGGTTTTCTCCACACATACCGCTTAGAATTAAGGCCAAAAAGTTCTATTTTGGTCTCATCAGACCAGAGAATCTTACTTCTCACCATCTTGGAGTCCTTCAGGTGTTTTTTTAGCAAACTCCATGCGGGCTTTCAGGTGTCTTACACTGAGGAGAGGCTTCCGTCGGGCCACTCTGCCATAAAGCCCCGACTGGTGGAGGACTGCAGTGATGGTTGACTTTCTACAACTTTCTCCCATCTCCTGACTGCATCTCTGGAGCTCAGCCACAGTGATCTTTGGGTTCTTCTTTACCTCTCTCACCAAGGCTCTTCTCCCCCGATAGCTCAGTTTGGCTGGACGGCCAGCTCTAGGAAGGGTTCTGGTCGTCCCAAACGTCTTCCATTTGAGGATTATGGAGGCCACTGTGCTCTTAGGAACCTTAAGTGCAGCAGAAATCTTTTTGTAACCTTGGCCAGATCTGTGCCTTGCCACAATTCTGTCTCTGAGCTCTTCAGGCAGTTCCTTTGACCTCATGATTCTCATTTGCTCTGACATGCATTGTGATCTGGAAGGTCTTATACAGACAGGTGTGTGGCTTTCCTTATCAAGTCCAATCAGTATAATCAAACACAGCTGGACTCAAATGAAGGTGTAGAACCATCTCAAGGATGATCAGAAGAAATGGAAAGCACCTGAGTTAAATATATGAGTGTCACAGCAAAGGGTCTGAATACTTAGGACCATGTGATATTTCAGTTTTTCTTTTTTAATAAATCTGCAACAATGTCAACAATTCTGTGTTTTTCTGTCAGTATGGGGTGCTATGTGTACATTCATGAGGAAGAAGAATGAACTTAAATGATTTTAGCAAATGGCTGCAATATAACAAAGAGTGAAAAATTTAAGGGGGTCTGAATACTTTCCGTACCCACTGTAAAGAGGTATCTACCATTGGGGTCAGCCAGTTGTTTTTCAAAGGTGAATGGAGTGTCTTTATGGATTAATATCGCTACACCCTTAGTTTTTGCTAAGTCATTATTGGCATAGAATGCTTTTGGGAAATACTTATTAGTTAGATCAGGGTGTGTAGATCCCTTAAAGTGAGTCTCTTGTAGAAATATTATTTGGGGCTTACATTTTTTGAGTTCATATAAAAGTTATTTCTTTTTCTCAGGAATGTTCAGACCATTGACATTGTGTGAAATTAAAAAGGGGTTCTTACCTAGCTGCGAGTATACCATCTTGACTGTATGTGGAGCCCCCCCCCCCCCCCGGATAGGGGTTTATACCTGTAGAGTCCTCTACTAGGAAGTTGAAAAAATAAATTAGTACTCTACGACTAGCGAGGGTTGTGGGAAGTCAGAGGGGTAGGCAGGAAGGAGGGGAAGAGTATAGAGAAAGGTAGAAAAAAGTAGAGAGAAGATTAGACACTCAGTAGTGCGTGGACAATCTGACTTTCGAAGCAGTCAGGTTGTTCCCGCCAAATAAATAGGATATCGTATCAAACGTTAAATATAACACTTATAGATAAATGATCCTCTTTGGGGAAGTGGAAGGTCGAGCTGAAGGATGACCTCAGTTCTAAGGTAGAATAAAGGTCAATCACTGTGTTGAGCTCGTTATGATCCCGGTCTCCAAAAAGAGCAAAAACGGCATGAAAACAGCATAAACAGCAACAGGCAACCCAAAACAAGGAAAAGCCCAGTAAAAAAGTTAAAGGGTTTAGCAATCACCAATGGTGCCAGGTGAGTGCCAGGGGCAGATTTCCCAAACATGCGTACCAGATGAAAAACTGGAATGTGTATTGATATTAGGAAGTGCACTATCATCCTGGAAGACAAAAATCAGGGCGCAAGAAAATACACCACCAGAGGCTAAAAACAGTAGTTTGGGCTCTGTAGAGGCACATGTAAAACATCAAGTATCTTCTTATTAGGCCTCTAAGGTTAGCCCGTCTCGGTTACCATAGCAAGCATCGTAAATTAGCATTGGGATTTGGTGCCAGGTAACAATCCGCCTAAATTAAGACCTGGCACCCGAGGGTCGTGAGACCAATAGTCATGGCTTACAAATCAATGGTACCTTCTGGTGGTAGTCCTGGAAGACCAGGTTCGCATAGGTGAGTCAGGAGTTCTCCGCATGTCCCAGGTCATGGAGCAAATCAAGGGTGGGATCTGCATGAGGAGGAGATAGGGGCAAAATGTGGTAATAACCAGCAGAAAAATAATGTTTTGCATCCAACTGATTCCAGGGGTGGCCCCTAAAGAGGAGAAAAGACAACAGACAACAGGTGCGTTGTAAGGGCTCACACGCAATTCCAGGAACAACCATAGGGACATGTTCAAGTGATCCTGTTCAGGTTTAATCAATTTGTATTTTAACAGAGTTAGTATAATGGCGCCATCTAGCATCCAAAAGTGGGATCGCCTAGAGAAAGGCTCAGAGTTAGCACAGGCTTTATTGAAGTAGTGGGCAGAAAAAAGAAAGGGAAGAAGGGTTGAGGGAGTATATTGCTAATTCAACTTTATAACTTGTGGACGGCATCAGAGTCCAGTAAGGAAGGAGAGTTATAGTGTGGGAGGTAGGAGATATAATAAAGCAAGAAGGAATCAATCCGGATAGGCAAGTTGTCAGAAGTCTTCAATGGTGGTCCCTGGATCTAGGAGTTTTGGCAGTTTTAGGCGATGATCCAAAGAAGGGGTTCAACTCCCTCTTCCTTTGCTGCTTCCCTTTTTTAAAGTGTGGGGAGCGGGAAGTGGACGCCTCTGGTTCATCTGGTGCTGAACCCAATGAATGGGGGAGCAAGAATTCCGCGTACCAGTCTGGTAGTTCAATATCTCCTAGGTGTAGATTGGCACAAAAGTCTGGTAGATCTGCAGGTGTGCGTAATAGAAATTGTTTACCCCAAGAAGAGGCTTGTCAAGCAAAGGGGAACTTCCAGCGATAAGAAATGTTCTTGGTTCTGAGCACCTCCAGTAACAGTTTTAGATCGCGCCTATTTTTTAGCGTGATGGGCGATAAGTCCTGGTATAATTGAATAGCATGTTCATTAAAGAGAATGCGTTCGTTCTGCCTGGCCTTAGCAAGGATTTCCTCCTTAAGAGGATGGCTGGTGAGACAACAAATGATATCCCTGGGTGGTGCGTCATCTGGAGCTCTTGGGCGTAGGGCTCTGTGAGCTCTTTCAAACTCAATGGGGGATTCTTCAGGACGTTCAAGGAGGCCATTAAACACTGATTGCAATGCAGGTCTGATCTGCTCCCTCTCCACAGACTCAGGGATCCCCCTGATTCTTACATTATTCCTCCTCCCCCTGTTGTCCAAATCCTCCAGCTGCCTGTTCATAGTAATTTGAATCGTGAAGAAAAGCTAAATGGACTTTATAGGCACAGATAGGGATGAAATAAAAAGTTTTTTATTGATTGACATATAAAAACAGAAACCCTTAACACAAGGGGATTACTCGGTTAGCATGCACAGTATACATAAAATCAATAAGACCTGTATATATAACAGTAATAAAACAATGATTAAGTACATAATACATGAGACATGGTGGTGTCAAAATGATATACATTACATCCTACAGAACTCGGGGGTAGTGTCAAAATGATGACACTGTATAGATCCTCGAGTGTGGTTTATGCAGCCCTAAAATAAGGGATAGTTCATGTAGCCAGATGCCCTTAGTTAGATGTTCATAGTAATTAACCACTTTACCACCGGAGGATTTTGCTGTCTTACGTCCAGGCCACTTTTTGCGATTCGGCGCTGTGCGAATTTAACTGACAATTGCGCGGTCGTACGACGCCGTACCCAAACGAAATTTACGTCCTTTTTTTCCCATAAACAGAGCTTTCTTTTGGTGGTATTTGATCACCTGTGCGATTTTTACTTTTTGCGCTATAAACAAAAAAAGAGCGTTTATTTTGAAAAAAGAACAATATTTTTAACATTTTTTTATATGAAATTACCCCCCCCCCCCCAAAAAAAAAATGTAAAAATCAATTTTTTTTTAAATTTTTGGCCAATTTGTTTTCTGCTACCAATGTTTGGTAAAAAAAATCACAATAAGCGTATTTTGATTGGTTTGCGCAAAAGTTATTGCGTTTACTAACTAAGGGAAAGATTTCTGTCATTTTTGGTGTTTTTTTTTTAACGCGTAATGGCGGCGATCTGCGATTTTTTTTGCGGGACTGCGACATTGCGGCGGACAGATCGGACCCTTGACTGACATTTTTTACACTTTTGGGTGTACCAGTGACATTTCTATAGTAATCAATGCTATAAATATGCACTGTTACTGTAAAAATGACACTGGCAGGGAAGGGGTTAATTTTATTGGAGAGGGAGGGGTTAATGTATGCCTGGTGCTTACTGACGTGTGTGGGGGGAGGTGACTGAGTGACACAGGGACAGATCGCATGTTCAGCTATGCTGAACCCTGCAATCTGTCACTCCTTGTCACTTAGGAGATCCGCCCGCTCTGTTTACACAAGCGGGCGGATCTCCAAATTCGATTCCCCGATGAGTGGGGAAGAGCAGCGGCGATCGCCGTCGCTCCTCCCCTGGCCCGACTCCCGCTGTGACTGAAAACAGCGGGAGCGTGCCTCCGGCGGCGCGCGAGCGCCGCCTACAGGGGGAGGGGTCCAGTAGGTCTACGGCGCTGGACGGAATCGAGCCACTTTGCCGCAGTACGGTCAACGTGACCGGTCGGCAAGTGGTTAAATGTGAGGAATGGGATAGGGTGACATCCTCCAGCCGCTTGATAACTTTGTCCCTGTGTCTCCCTGCTTTTTCAGTGGCAGCCATTTGATCTGACAACCTAGTGATGTCTGCTTTGAGGTCTATTATAGCAGCAGTAAAATAATTTTTAATATCTGCTGCGATGGCCGTCATGGCCTTGTATGTGAGGGGGTGATCAGTGTGTTCTGCATCCCCTACCGTTTCCTCCGTGTCTGCCAGAGAGTCGGTTTCATAATCTCCTTCCTCGTCACGCTGTGCAGCCCGCGCCATCTTGGAAGCAGTGCTGCCTCTTGTAGAGCGGGTTAAGCCAAAGAAATCCGGGATGTTTTTGCTGGTACTGCCTGATCCGGATCGTGGGGTTCTGGTGCTATGTCCTCCCTTCAGAATTCTGCCCATAGTCAGCCGCTGGGTTGCCTGTGTGGGCTGTGGAGACCAGATCGTTTGGAGAGCTTAGTCCTTAAGCTGCCATCTCTCCCGCGCGCCAAGCCACGCCCCCCAAATTCCATACAAATTACTTAGCAGCACAAAATTATACTTGGTTCTGTATTCTCTAAAACAGGGGTGGGGAACCTATGTCCCGGGGGCCGTATGCGGCCCTCAAAGTCATTTGGACCGGCCCCCTGTGCAGTCTGTGACTATCAGCTGATCTGTCAGAACGAAGCCAATGCTTCCTGTATAGTTCCGGCTCCATTCTGACAGTCTGAGTGAGTCAAAGGCGGAGTGATATCAAATGCACTCCGCCTGTGACCAATACAGGAAACATTGCCTCTTCCTCCAGCGCAGAGCCGCTGCTAGCCAGCATTTTCTGCCAGCAGCAGTATTAGCCAGAGCCAGCAGTACCAGCCAGAGGCAGCAGTACTCACAGCAGTACCAGCCAGAGCCAGCAGCACCAGCCAGAGCCAGCAGCACAAGCCAGAGTCAGTAATACCAGCCAGAGCCAGCAGTTCCAGCCAGAGCCAGCAGTACCAGCCAGAGCCAGCAGTACTAGCCAGTACTACCAGCCTGAGCCAGCAGTACCAGCCAGCAGTACCCACAGCACAGTACCAGCCTGAGCCAGCAGTACCCACAGCAGTACCAGCCAGCAGTACCTACAGCACAGTACCAGCCTGAGTCAGCAGTACCCACAGCAGTATCAGCCAGCAGTACCCACAGCACAGTACAAGCCAGGAGTACCAGCCTGAGCCAGCAGTACCCACAGCAGTACCAGCCAGCTGTACCCACCAGCAGTACCAGCCAGCTGTACCCACCAGCAGTACCACCCAGCTATACCCACCAGCTGTACCCGCCAGCAGTTCTTTTCAAAACTTACCACCACAAAGAGTCGACTGTGCTCCAGACTGACCGAGGCAAACCTGGAAAACCAGTTGCGAGTAGCAACATCATCAATACCAGCTAACATCACACACCTCACCAAAGAGAAGCAGTTGCACCCATCACATTAGGGGTGAGTTAAATGTTTGACCAAATATAAGAGGCACATTTTTAAGTTGATAATTTTGTACGGCCCCCGAATAATTATATAAATACCCAAATGGCCCTTGGCAGAAAAAAGGTTCCTCACCCCTGCTCTAAAAGGTGCAGAACTGGGAGGTGGGGAGGGGGTGGAACCAAGGGATGGGTAGGGGGTGGAGACAAGGGGAAACTGAGAAGGGGGAGGGGACTACCTGCACCTATTTTCTGAGAAAGTCCTGGCTATTACCAATTATTATAGTGTATATATATATATATATATATATATATATATATATATATATATATATATATATATATATATACAGTATATTTAAACTCTAATGCTAAAGTGCAAAGCTGCTGTATCCAACTTAGTGCAGTTGTGTGCCAACACATATTTCTTCAATGACAGCGCTGTGCATATGTTAATGTGAAAATCATCAATTTCAATCCAAATAAATGTCATTTTTGTTTTTATTTGACTTTATTTACGTATTTATTTTGATTTGCACAGGATATTTTATTTGAAATTATTTGTATTACTTTTGTTGATGCCCCTATGTAATTTTGTGCACTTTTAAGGCACTTTACTTTATTTACACGTGTAGCACCCTCTTAGGTAGGTGCTAGAGAGAGAGTATAGTTTGAGCTCTGTCTGCCTATCAGAAGAGCTGCAGGTAAATCTATATTGTTCTCTGCCTACCAGAGAGCAGGATTAATTAGTAGGGTCTGCTCAATGTGCTCAGTATGCAATTCATTGTGTCTAGATTCACACTGGTCCAATAGGGAGGCATGTTGGACAGTGGGAGGAAACCTGACGAATGGATGCATAGGCTTTGATACAGTCCTGGTGATTGGCAGGGGGCAGGTTGTCTCAGTGCATTCTGGGATACTGTATAAAAGCCAGGAGCACATGTACTGCGAGGTCTTTGGCTGCAGAGTGGAGTCCCGGAGGGAGGGGGAGGAGGCCCCCTCCTCTGTAGCAGTGGCATGGGGTCGCAGGAGGTCGTCCTGAGAGCCAGAGGAACGGATGAGAGGAGCTGAACCTGGAGGTCCAGTCGAGCTGACCACAGTATCGTGAGTACAGGGACTCGTGTCAAGGGTCCTGACCTGAGGCGGACCACCCCACATGTAGGATAGTCAGTGGAGGGGTATCAGCAGTGAAGAGAAAGGGGATGCTAGTGAGAGTGTCCTGAAGATAAATCCTAGTCCACCAAGTCGCCTTAGAAAAAGAGAATAAATTCCCAAATTCACCCACAGTGGCAGGGTGAATCAACAGCCTGGCTGTACCTGAAGATAGGAGTCCTCAACCATTGTGCATAGTAAATTTGGAGTATCCCACTATTCCCTTCTCCTATCCCTAATTTCTAATTAAACATAACACAACCAAAAAGACCCCTGGACTGATTATTGGAACGAGCCAAGGAAGGAGAAGAAAGAAGTAGAAACTGACATTATGGTATGCTAGTAACTCAGGGGGACCCGTAAAGTAGGAATTTTGCAGTCTTTACGGGGACAGTGCTACACATGTTAAGTTTATTGTGATTGGAATTCATGATTTTCAAATTTAAGTATGTGTAGCAATGTCCTCGTAGGACTTGCTGTGTGATGATTTGTTGGGTCTCCTCTGATTACCAGCACACAGTTACTTAGGGAACAGTTCACACATCTCTCCTTACTCCCGATGGTTCGTCACACAATAAATAGTCCAGGCCAGGGGTATTGGTTTTTAGTGTTTATTTTGGAACTTGGATGGGAGAAGGGAATAGTGGGATACTCAAACTGTAACTATTCACAATGGATGAGGACAACTCTAACTTGGTAAAAAAATTGTTTTTGTGGTAAGACAGTATGAGTCAAAATATATTTGGGGGAAGCCCAGACCTAGATGCATGAACAATAAAAGGGAAGAGGGAAAACAACAAAGAGAAGGGAAAAAAAGGAAATTCCCCTTTCCCCCATGTGACCCCTCAAAGAGATGGGCCTTTAAATGGTAACTCCCAAATAGGTATATCAGACCAGTACGACAATATTCATTAAACAAGTACAAAACTAAATTTTAACCGCTTCCGCTTCCGATTTACTACGGCCAGACTTGTATAAAGTACTCAAAATTTCTACTTGAGTAAAAGTACAAGTGCTCGATCAAAAAGTTACTTAAGTAGAAGTGGAAGTGCTCGCAGAAAAAGTTACTTAAGTAGAAGTACTAAAGTATTCAACATTTTTTTTACTTAAGTATTGCAAGTAGTTTTTTCAAAAAATTTGCTACTTAAGTACTAAAAGTAAAAAGTACCAGTAGTTTTGAAAAAAAATTTCTACTCAAGTACTGAAAGTAGAAGTAGAAGTACTGTGTTATGTAGTTATTAAAGAAAGAAGTCAAAAGTTTGAACATCATATTGTTTTTTATTATTTCAAATGATTTATTCAAATGATTAACCTGTGTTTGTTAGTAGTTTCTTGATGCACTTTAAGCGCTGTAGCACCATTTATTTTTTTGTTTCATATTTTCTTTTTATTGGAAAGATTTGGTATAGCAGCTTTTATTATACACAGCCTTTATTTTCGTATGCGCTGATTTACAAATGACATTATACACATTTTTTTGAGCTTTATGCAACCTGCCATCTACTGTTCTGGCAGTGGTAATTTTTTTAAAAGTAACGAGTAACTATGCAGCACAAAAAAAAAATACTTGAGTAGAAGTATCGAAATCATCGACAAAAATGTAGTGAAGTAAAAGTAGAAGTAGGAGAAAAAAATTCTACTCTAGGAAAGTACAGATACCGCATTTCGGTACTTAAGTACAGTACTTAAGTAGTTCTACTTCGTTACTATGCATCTCTGACTACGGCAGTGTGGCCCCCCTGCGCGAAACGACGTAGACCTACGTTGGTCGCACGCCTGCAGCTGGCGGCGCGCTCCTGCCCCCACCTGGCAGCGGGGAAGCGGATGCACGGGTCAGGCAGCTCCGATTGCCGCCTGACAACCGCGATCGTTCCCCACTGAGAGAGAAGAACGGTCAGCTGTTGTAAACACAGCCGACCGTTCTTCTCTCTGGAATGATCACAGAGCGCCTGTGATCCTTTTATATAGGATCACAGGTCTCTGTGATCATTTCACAAGCCCCTCCCCCCATACAGTTAGAGTCACTCCCCTAGGCTCACATTTAACCCCTTGATCACCCACAGTGTTAACCCCTTCCCTGCCAGTGTTATTATTACAGTAACAGAGCATTTTTTTTAGCACTGATTACTGTAGTAATGTCACTGGTCCCCCCAAAAGTGTCAAAAATGTCACTTAGGGGTCTAGTCTGTCCGCCGCAATGTCGCAGTCCCGCTAAAAATCGCAGATCGCCGCCATTACTAGTAAAAAAAAAAAAAACAATAAAAATGACATAACTTTCCCTTAGTAGACGCAATAACTTTTGCGCAAACCAAACAAGATACGCTTATTGCGATTTCTTTTATCAAAAATATGTAGCAGAAAACAAATTGGCCTAAAAATGTTAAAAAAATTATTTTTTAATTTTTTGGGGGGGAATGTTATATAGCAGAATGTGAAAAATATTGTTTTTTTTTTTCAGAATTGTCGCTATTTTTTGTTTATAGTGCAAACAATAAAAATCGCACAGGTGATCAAATACCACTAAAAGAAAGCTCTGTTTGTGGGAAAAAAAGGACATCAATTTTATTTGGGTATTTGCACAATTGCGCAATCGTTCATTAAAGTAACGCAGTGCCGAATCGCAAAAAATGGCCTGGTCATTAAGGGGGCAAATCCTTCCGGTCCAGAAGTGGTTAATAAACATATAACATTATAGACATGATCTAATCTAAAACAGGGTCCCGGTGAGGGAATCCCTGTACCATAGTTACATAAAGTGACATCCAAACAAGATAATTAGGCAGAGAGAACAAGCCAACATTTTTCGTGGTAAAACCATTCCGCTTCATCAGGGCTTTTCTGCGGCTTGTATTTCGTCTGTGTCATGAAAGGGGACGAGACAAGAGAGGATAAGAGGACTAATCATCATTGGCTGTGCCTGTGTCCCAGCTAGGGGGAGACCATAAAAGTAAATGCATCCAATGCCTTGGGTTCCTACAAAAACAAATGCCTGGCTTGGAAGGTATTACACACAATCCTGGTTGTAAGGCCCAGGGTCTCTTCTCTCAGACCGCATCAGGGATAAAAATGTCATGTCCACCTCAACATGGGTAGATGAACCATCAGGTCCAGGCATAGGGGCACCCAAGTAGAAGGATGCCTGAATCTCCCAAGACTCCACCAGGAACACCATACAGCAAGTCAACTCTCACTTGGCCTCACCAGGTTGCTTGTGGAAGCAGCTGTACTGCTTAATCCATACTGCCACTTGTATGGAAAGGGTTAAGTCTTCTTTCTCTTTTCTCTGGAGCAATAGACTTTGTGATTTACATTATCTTCGGGACACTCACTAGGATCCCCTTTACTGACACCCGTCCACTGACTTTTCTTTCTAGCTGCAGGGGTGGCCCTTCTCAGGTCAGGCCCCTTAACACAGATCTCACTGTACTGCAGAATCAGATCCTCCAGTGTCTCCCCTTTCAGTCAACTTCATCAGACCTCTGGATTCAGTTCCTCACTAGCACTCTCCAGGTCCTCAGGTCAACTATCTAAGGGCCGCATGGCACCTCTACAGAGGAGGAGGCATTGGTAGCAGTGGGAGGAAAAAAGCCCCATCATTGGTATCAGTAGGAGGAATAGTGCCCCATAATTGGTATCAGTGGGATGCATAGTACCCCATCATTGGTATCAGGGGGGGAATAGTGCCCCATCATTGGTATCAGTGGAAGGAATAGTGCCCCATCATTGGTATCAGTGGGAGGAATAGCACCCCATTGTTGGTATCAGTGGGAGGAATAGTGCCCCATCATTGGTATCAGTGGGAGGAATAGTGCCCATCATTGATGTCAGTGGGAGGAATAGTGCCCCATCATTGGTATCAGTTGGAGGAATAGTGCCCCATCATTGGTGGCAGTGGGAGGAATAGTGCCCCATCATTGGTGGCAGTGGGAGGAATAGTGCCCCATCATTGAACTGATATTAGTGGGGTGAAAAGTGCCTCATGATTATTATCAGTGGGAGGAATAGTGCCCCATCATTGATATTAGTGAGATGAATAGTGACCTTTATTGAGTCTAGTGGGAGGAATAGTGCGCATCAATGATACTAGTGGAAGGAATGGTGCCCATCATTGATTGGGAGGAATAGTGTCCCATCATTGCAATTAGTGGGAAGAATAGTGCCCCATCTATAAAATTAGTGGGAGGAATAGTGCCTCATCATTGGTATTGGTTGGAGGAATAGTGCCCCATTATTGATATCAGTAGGAGGAATAGTGCCCCATCATTATTATCAGTGGCAGGATTTATAAGTGGTGTCAGTGGAAGGAATAGTGCCCCAAGGGGATAAAGGCTAGCAAAGGGCTGCAGTTTGAAGACCACTGCTTTAGTAGATAGAGAAGGTAATGCTATCTTCTGGTGCTACTGTCTAACAACAAATAGAGGTTATTTCTCATAGATTTCCATAGATTCAATCTGTAAAGTTAAATCTACTTGAACCTTAGACACAGGAATTAAGGAGCAGAGATGAATAACAACACCATGGATTGGGTCAGTTAACACCAATTATAAATTTGGACAAAAATGGCTATTGCCTTGGACCAGAAATTAACCTTTAGTGAACACTTACCTGATCAACTTGCAGATTGCATGATGGCCCCACCCCCCTCCACAGGAAGTGAACACTCCTTTGCTATAGGGGTTCCTTGCCCCACACCAGGGACCCCAGTTATATGCGTTGGGGGGCCAAGAATTCCTGCCCAAAGTACTGCCTTTACAGGAAGAATATGAATAGTCCAGTTAGAGCGACACCATTGCAGGGTGCGTTAATTCTTGGTCCATAAACCCACACACCAATTTAAGTGGGATCCCTATTGGATCCTTCTTGTCCCTTTGGAGCATGGGCTCCCCATTCATCAGTAGTCCCCTTCATTTTCTACTGATCTCAGTGTGATTTAATGGAAGTTAAAGAGGGTGAAGCTATGAAGACTAAAGTAAACTGGTAGGACTTTCAATGCAACTCTTTACTTATTCCCTTGCTACAAAAAACCGAGTCCGCTCCCGAGGGAAGAAAGTAATTCCTATTATTTGCTCATCACTATTAGGGAGGCAGTGTATTAGAGATAGCTAAAACCTATCCCACACTATAGGATAAAAAGTTTATGAACACCTTACTGTCACACCTATATGAAATTATTGGGCATCCCATTTAAATACCATGGACATTAATATGGAGTTCCCTTGCCTCCAACCCCATAACAGCCTCCACTCTTCTGCAAAGGCTTCTTACAAGATTTTGGAGGATGTCTGTAGGAATTTGTGCACATTTGTGAGATCAGGTACTGATATTAGACGAGAAGACCTGGCTCACCATTGGCATTCCAATTTATCCCAAAGGTGTTCAGTAGGGTTGAGGTCAGGGATCAGTGAAGGACACTTGTGGCACTTTTCCACTGTAAGTACCGGCTCGGCTCTGCTCGGCCCTGCTTGGCCCGGTTTGCCTTTCCACTGCTGGTACCGCATGGTACGGTGTTGGAACGGTTCGGTACGGTACGGTATGGTTTGCTTTTCCACTAAAGTAGTACTAAAGTTAAGTGGGTGGGATAACAACAGGGTGGGTGGGATTCTCTGACCAATCAGTGGCTAGTAGTGACTGCGTGCAAAGGATTGTGGGATATGGTACCGGGTATGGTACCTCTTGGAACCACAATCGAGGTGGTACTGTTTTTGAGAGCCGTACTGTTCGGTTCCATGCAGTGGAAAAGCGCCGCCGTACCGTACCGAACCGTTCCAACACCATACCATGCGGTACCAGCAGTGGAAAAGCACAAAAGCGAGCCGAACCGTTCGGTTCCATCCAGTGGAAAAGCGCCATAAGTTACTCAACACCAAATTGGTCAAACCGTGTTTTATGGGGATGTTGGATGAGACGACCTTGCTCACCGTTGGCATTTCAATTTATCCCAAAGGTGCTCAGTAGGGTTGAGGTCAGGGATCAGTGAAGGACACTTGAGTTACTCAAAACCAAATTGATCAAACTGTGTTTTATGGGGATGTTGGATGAGACGACCTTGCTCACCATTGGCATTTCAATTTATCCCAAAGGTTCAGTAGGGGTGAGGTTAGGGCTCTATGGAGGACACTCAAGTTCCTCAACACCAAACTGGTCAAACCATGTCTTAATGGAGTTGGCTTTGTACACCGGGCCACAGTCATGCTGGAACAGAAAAGAACCTTCTTGAAACTCTTACCACAAACTTGGAAGAACACAATTATCTAAAATAATGTAGTATTACCAGTACCCTTCACTGGAATCGACTGAACCCATTCTTTTGAAAGGGCATCCACCATCTTTTGGCCATATAGTGTCATAAGATATACTGTAAGTAAATATGGCCACAGCTCATTATATTCAGTTTTGTTGAGACCAGATCATGTTGATGATGATTTAATTCCATAGTATTTTTTAATATTATACTTTTGTGGTGCATATAAACTTGACTTATCTCTGTTCCTTTTTGCCGATGCAGTCTTTCCATTATTGACAAATGCGGTCAGTATTTTTAGAATTCTCCCCACGCAGTCAAGGCAATGAATGTTATATTATATATATTCCAGTAACTTTGAAGATCTCAAAGAGTTCCATTCAGGGCAGATGGACAGATAAACCTCTGCACTGTTGTTTTGTATATTTCATATATAATCCAAACATTGTTTGCTGCACTTAAAATGTATTAGAAGTACAAAAAGCCCTTCTTAAGGATGGAACATCATCTGAATACAATGCATGCTTCACTGGTATATATATTATACACATATAATATATATTATATATATATATATATATATATATATATATATATATGTGTGTGTGTGTATATATATATATATATATATACACACTGTATGTATATATATACAGTGGGTACAGAAAGTATTCAGACCACCTTAAATTTTTCACTCTTTGTTATATTGCAGCTATTTGCTAAAATCATTTAAGTTCATTCTTCTTCCTCATGAATGTACACATAGCACCCCATACTGACAGAAAAACACAGAATTGTTGACATTGTTGCAGATTTATTAAAAAAGAAAAACTGAAATATCACATGGTCCTAAGTATTCAGACCCTTTGCTGTGACACTCATATATTTAACTCAGGTGCTTTCCATTTCTTCTGATCATCCTTGAGATGGTTCTACACCTTCATTTGAGTACAGCTGTGTTTGATTATACTGATTGGACTTGATTAGGAAAGCCACACACCTGTCTATATAAGACCTTCCAGATCACAATGCATGTCAGAGCAAATGAGAATCATGAGGTCAAAGGAACTGCCTGAAGAGCTCAGAGACAGAATTGTGGCAAGGCACAGATCTGGCCAAGGTTACAGAAAGATTTCTGCTGCACTTAAGGTTCCTAAGAGCACAGTGGCCTCCATAATCCTCAAATGGAAGACGTTTGGGACGACCAGAACCCTTCCTAGAGCTGGCCGTCCGGCCAAACTGAGCTATCGGGAGAGAAGAGCCTTGGTGAGAGAGGTAAAGAAGAACCCAAAGATCACTGTGGCTGAGCTCCAGAGATGCAGTCAGGAGATGGGAGAAAGTTGTAGAAAGTCAACCACTGCAGCCCTCCACTGCAGCCCTCCACCAGTCGGGGCTTTATGGCAGAGTGGCCCGACGGAAGCCTCTCCTCAGTGTAAGACACATGAAAGCCTGCATGCAGTTTGCTAAAAAAAACACCTGAAGGACTCCAAGATGGTGAGAAATAAGATTCTCTGGTCTGATGAGACCAAAATAGAACTTTTTGGCCTTAATTCTAAGCGGTATGTGTGGAGAAAACCAGGCACTGCTCATCACCTGTCCAATACAGTCCCAACAGTGAAGCATGGTGGTGGCAGCATCATGCTGTGGGGGTGTTTTTCAGCTGCAGGGACAGGACGACTGGTTGCAATGGAGGGAAAGATGAATGCGGCCAAGTACAGGGATATCCTGGACAAAATCCTTCTCCAGAGTGCTCTGGACCTCAGACTGGGCCGAAGGTTTACCTTCCAACAAGACAATGACCCTAAGCACACAGCTAAAATAACGAAGGAGTGGCTTCACAACAATTCCGTGACTGTTCTTGAATGGCCCAGCCAGAGCCCTGACTTAAACCCAATTGAGCATCTCTGGAGAGACCTAAAAATGGCTGTCCACCAACGTTTACCATCCAACCTGACAGAACTGGAGAGGATCTGCAAGGAGGAATGGCAGAGGATCCCCAAATCCAGGTGTGAAAGACTTGTTGCATCTTTCCCAAAAAGACTCCTGGCTGTATTAGATCAAAAGGGGGCTTCTACTAAATACTGAGCAAAGGGTCTGAATACTTAGGACCATGTGATATTTTAGTTTTTCTTTTTTAATAAATCTGCAACAATGTCAACAATTCTGTGTTTTTCTGTCAGTATGGGGTGCTATGTGTACATTCATGAGGAAGAAGAATGAACTTAAATGATTTTAGCAAATGGCTGCAATATAACAAAGAGTGAAAAATTTAAGGGGGTCTGAATACTTTCCGTACCCACTGTATATATATACACATACACACACATATATACTGTATATATATATATATATATATATATATATATATACATACTACATACATATATATATATATATACACACACATATATATATATATATATATATATATATATATATATATATATATATATATATATGGATGAGTTATTATATTGATTACAGCACTTTTTATTTGTATAGATTATTTGTTAAGGTGTAAGTTATTATTCTATTTGTTTATATAGATTTATTTTTTTTGGGGTAGCGCTGTATGTTGTATACAAAGTTTTGAATATCATTTAAACATTTTCTATAGCAGCTTGGATTAAGAGGGTTTAGGATGAGAGCAGACATTTTTGAATTTTGCTTTCTATATGATTATTTACCAAATAAAGATTTTATAGAAATTAATAAAAATATTTAAATAGTTTAAGAAAACAAAATAATAATAGTCACCATATTTGATTGATATATATTTTTTTTTTAATATTGCAGGCTTTCTGACCAATGCAAAAACAAATTAGGCATTTTTTTGGCTTCTTTTTTTTTGTATACAAACTTTTATTGAAAGGAAACAGAAAATCATGGTACAAAGAGAATTGGTACATTAACATGACAATTAATGGTTTCACGTAGAGTAAACAGAAATATAACAATCTTAAGTATTTTCAAGTTATCTCCGTTCAATATGGGAATTTCTTTGGTGCTTTGTTAGTTGCCTCTTTGAAAAATTACTTATCCTATAAGTTCTAATTGATGCATCGCTTCAATAGCTGTCTTCTGCGGCCAGTTGGCCAGTTTTTTACATGTGGTTTGCCACTTCAAAATTAAACTTTTTGTATCCTTTCTGTTATCTTGTCCACTCTTTTTATTCAAAGTAGCAGATGAACATTGTTCAATGATTTACCCATATAAGGAAATTTGCAGCTTTTAGTTACAATATTATTTGCTTGGAAATTATATCCTTTTGGATATTCACTATACAGAATGTGCCAAAGTATCCATACCCCTCCTAAACTACTGGGCACGGGTCTATAAGTAAAGAGAAACTATAGTAAAATTAGTGCAATTACAATTGTCATTGTTTTATCTACACTATATTTAAAAGTATTGGGACACCTGCCTTTACACACACATTAACTTTAATGGCATCCCAGTCTTAGTCCGTAGGGTTCAATATTGAGTTGGCCCACCCTTTGCAGCTCTAAAAGCTATAACTGTTCTGGGAAGGCTGTCCTCAAGGTTTAGGAGTGTGTCTATGGGAATGTTTGACCATTCTTCCAGAAGCGCATTTGTGAGGTCAGGCATTGATGTTGGATGAGGACGCCTGACTCGCAGCCTCCACTCTAATTCATCCCAAAGATGTTCTATCAGGTTGGGGTCAGGACGGCCAAGTTCCTCCACCCCAAACTCGCTCATCCATGTTTTTATGGACCTTGGCTTTGTGCACTGGTCCTAATCATTTGGTGGAGGGGGGATTATGATGTGGGGTTGTTTTAATTCCAATATATCTTTAATAGGGTATAAAGAAGTACATAGAACAAAATAGGACATCATTGAGGTTACAGGAATCATGTATAAAAAGATATGCATTGGAACATATACATACAATCAGCATGTTGTAACAATATGAGAGGTGAAACCAGATATTGGGATCATAAGATATGTCCGTAGATGTCCATAAATTACGCGGATGTACGTTTTTGAAGAATAAAACAGAAGAATTTAAGATAAAACAAAACAGTATAACATCACAGTCTGAAAATTGGATCTTTTAGCTCAATATCTGAGTTAAATTACCGATCCGTATAGTTCAGTGTTCCTCAACCCCCGGGCAGCGGACGGGTACAGGTCCGTGGATCAAGCGGTACCGGGTCGCCCGAGGAACTTTAAATTATTTTACTGTCTCGGCAGTGGTGGCCGGTGCGTTGGGGGCGCCCGGGCGCAGAGCAGTGCGCCCCGAGCCCACCCATTGTGTGACAATAGTGAATTAAAATTCGCTATTGTCACACGGATCCTCCTCCTGGCCAATCAGGAAGCGGGTCCTCCCGCTTCCTGATTGGCCAAAAGGCAAACCCCATGCCATTGGTCGAGGAGGAGGCGGGAGGACTAAGGACTTGAGGAGACGCCGGGGACTGAGGAGAAGCCGTCGCTGCCTGAGGTAAGTGCACTGGTCTCACGGGGGAGGGGGGTGACACCCTAGCATCTCTGCATTGAAAGGGGGAACGCTGGCATCTCTGCATTGAAAGGGGGCACGCTAGTATCTCTGCATTGAAAGGGGGAACGCTGGCATCTCTGCATTGAAAGGGGGCACACTGGCATCTCTGCATTAAAAGGGGGCACGCTGGTATCTCTGCATTGAAAGGGGGCACGCTGGCATCTCTGCATTGAAAGGGGCCACGATGATCTCTGCATTGAAGGGGGCAGGCTGGTATCTCTGCATTGAAAGGGCAATCAAAACAAGCGGACCACAGAAAAATGATCAAACGTTTACCGGTCCGCGGTGATAAAAAGGTTGGGGAGCACTGGTATAGTTTATCCTCTACCACTCAGTACATGGTTTCCAATGGGAATTGGTCACTTGATACTTGCACATTGATAAAGCAAATAGTATTTCCTATTTGGCATGTGTATTGGTAGCAATTATTACTTTATGTAGGGAGGGGCATTATGGTCCTTCCTATGCCATACCATTGAGAGTCGTGCACTAAGTAGAATATGAGTGACTATGTCTATCACCCAGGGAAAGAATAGCCATGCCTGGGGTTAGAGGGATATTTATCCCTAATATTTGTGAGATTAATCAAAATGTTTCTGTCCAGTAGGTGGATATAGCTGGACCTGACCAGAGTATGTGGAACTGGAACAACGTGCCTGTAGCTTCACATCTCCTCCAGCATAGAGGAGAAGCCTGAGGGGTATATTTGGAAATTCTGAAAGGTGTCAAGTACCATCGTAGCAGTATCTTTTGGGTTAATTCCCACAGGTTAACACTCTTTGTTGCCGCATATGTAACACTAACTGCTTTTTGACGTTGCACAGGGGTGTAAGAAGCCCCAAAGTCTCGTTCCCATGTTCTTTTGGGTGGGGATTTATTAAACTAATTTTTATTGGTGAGAAGGTTGTAAAATAGGAAAATACCCTTAATATTAGTGTTAAGCTTAGTGAGATATTGGGCTATTTGCCATGGCAGGGAAATAGATGTGCTTGGGTTAGTGTGGAGTAAATGCATAACCTGTAAATACTTGTACTGGTCGGACTCGGATATGCCCTATTCTATTTGTATGGCTCTGAACATTTTAGGAGCAGGGCCCACCATGAGATCTTTGATTACTTTTATCCCCTTAAAAGCCCATTGTAATATTAAGGTCTGGAATGAATATGGGTAGGCTGGGGACAGGCAGGGAAAGGTAACAGAGTCTTTAAAAGGCACAACCAGTAATGTATGCCAGGTTTGGAGTGAAGCCATTATAGTGGGAGATAGTGATGTACGCTGATGATGGGTGTATCTACTGGCCATCAAAAAATTATATTTAGAGTTACTGCCTTGGACTTGGGATCTTTCCAATCCCTTCCAGCTTCTACTGAGGGAACCATGTTTTTAATTGTGTAAGGATCGAAGCTAAATAGTGGTCCTTAAGTAATACATGTCTGACACCTCCTGCCTTCCTTATTACCACTGGTCTGCTGAATGCACATCTTGCCCTTTTTACCTTGCTGATTAACCATGGATTGAGCTGTTGTGAAAAAAAGTTAGGAACTGGTATAAGTAAGTATATAGCAGTTGGGGCAGCCCAAAAAAATGGAGGAAAAAGCAACAGTGCGTGTTATACGCCGATATAAGAGAAAAAAAAGGCGAGGAAGCAGCACCGAGAGCAGAAGCGGGTGGGCCGGGCCGGGCCGGGAAAGACGAGCTGTCATAAGAAGTCCCGCCTCCTCTGCCGAGACGTGTGACGTCTATCATAGGAGCCGCTACTTACGATAACAGTGATAGCTCGTCCTTCCTTCTCCTCGGCCCGGCCCGCTCTCGGCGCTGCTTCCTGGCCTTTTTTAAAATCGATTTGGATAGTGTCAATGGCACTTGCAAGGCTGCATATATGTACACTGCGCTAGCGAGACTGCATTGCTGGACACTGCGCTGATGAGGCTGCATTCATGGGCACTGGTGAGATGTCATTTGATTAAAAAAAAAATGTTCTGAGTTCAAAGCTGTTTATTTTAAATTTAAGCTTTTTTTCCTGAAATTTCTCTCCTAAAATTGAGGTGCGTGTTATACGCCGGTGCGTTATACGCCGGTGCGTTATACGCCGATAAATACGGTACTTATCTGTGTTAGCGGCCGCCCCACCACAGTGCAGAGATACACTTTTTTATTCCATTGTTTATTTTGGGTATCTAATGTATAGATTTCATTAGTGAGATCATGTAAATTCTTTTGCTGCTGCCTCTTGGCTCTTGCACTCAATTTAACCACTTCCCGCCCGCCCTATTACAAAATGACGGCGGGAATGTGGTTGAGTTATCCTGACCGGACGTCATATGACGGCGGCAGGATAACACCGCTCTGGGCGCCCCCCTGGGGCGCGCAGAGCGGCGATCGGTGATGCGAGGTGTCAGTCTGACACCCTGCACCTCCGATCTCGGTAAAGAGCCTCTGACGGAGGCTCTTTACCATGTGATCAGCCGTGTCCAATCACGGCTGGTCACATAGTAAAACAGGAACAGCCGTTGATCGGCTTTCCTTAGTTCGTGCCTGACAGGCACGAGTAAAGGAGCGCCTATCGGCGGCTCCCCTGACAGGGGGGGGGTCGGCACTGGTAATCAGATCATTGATTACCAGTGCAGACCCTCGGGGGGGGGGATGCCACTAGAACCACCAGGGATGCCCACTATGACCCCAGGGATGCCCACTATGACCCCAGGGATGCCCACTATGGCCACCAGGGATGGCAATCAGGGCTCAGGGAGCCCCCCATTGCCCTCCCCATCAGTGATGCCCACCAGTGTCCTCCCTATCAGTGCTGCCCACAAGTGCCCATCATTGCCATCCTTTAGTGTCGCCCACCAGTGCCCATTATTGCCCACCAGTGCTGCCTATCAGTGCCCATTAGTGCCCATCAGTGCCGCCCGTCAGTGGCGATCAGTGCCGCCCATCAGTGCCCATCAGTGCCCACCAGTGCTGCCTATCAGTGCCCATTAGTGCCTGTCAGTGCCACCTATCAGTGCCCATCAGTGCCGCCTATCAGTGCCCATCAATGCCGCCTATCAGTGCCCAGCAGTGCCGCCTATCAGTGCCCACCAATGCTGCATATCAGTGCTACCTATCAGTGCCACATATCAGTGCCTATCAGTGCCGCCTATCAGTGCCGCCTATCAGTGCCACCCCATCAGTGCCACCCCATCAGTGCCACCCCATCATTGCCTCCTCATCAGTGCCTGTCAGTGCAGTCTCATCAGTGCTCATCAGTGCAGGAAAAAACTTATTTATTTACAAAATTGTATAACATAAACAAAAAAAACTTTTTTTTTTTTTTCAAACTTTTCTGTCTTTTTTTATTTGTTTAGCAAAAAGTAAAAATCGCACAAGTGATCAAATACCACCAAAAGAAAGCTCTATTTGTGGGGGGAAAATGATATAAATGTGGTGTAAGTACAGTGTTGCATGACCGCGCAATTGTCATTCAAAATGCAACAGCGCTAAAAGGGGAAAATTGGCCTGGGTGGGAAGGGAGGGAAGTGCCCTGTATTAAAGTGGTTAATACCCCTAATGAACGCTTTGTGGGTGTTCCACAGGACGGATTGATCATGCACAGAAGTACCATTGTTCGAAAAAAAAACTCTAAAAGGTGTTTCTTTAGGGTCTGTTTAGACTCAGTCTGTTGTAATAGGTGTGGCTTCGCTCTCCAAATTGGGATTGAGTTGGAAGATGCAGTCGTCAATAGTTAATGTAATAGAAGCATGGTCCCACCACGTAATATTGTTAATAGAAGTTGAGATGGTCTTGGACAAAAGCCATCGGTCTCAGTGGCGGCTGGTGCTCCATGGGCCGGGGGGCGGCAGATGGACCACACCAGCTCCAGCCCGCACACCATACCCCCCCCCCCCCCGAACCACACCAGCTCCAGCCCGCACACCATACCCCCCCCCCCCGAACCACCCACACCAGCTCCAGCCCGCACACCATACCCCCCTCCCCCCCGGTCGCTGGCTCACTCACCCTGGACTGACATGTGGGGCTTCCCTCTCAGTCTCCTCCGTGGGTCGGCTTCCCCTGTGTTTCCTCCCTCCTCCTTTGCCAATAGGATGGCTTCTCCTTTCGGCCAATCGGGAAACGGGTGTCAGGACCCGCTTCCTGATTGGCCAGGAGGAGAATCCGTGTGACAATAGCGAAAATTCATTCGCTATTGCCACACAACTGGGTGGGCTCAGGGCGTAGTGCTCTGTGCCCTGAGCCCACCCTTTTTTGAGGCCTATTAGAGCCTCTGGCTCTAACCACGTGCTTAAAAAAAAAAAAAACCCCATTGGAATCCATGCGTCAGGCACCCTGAATGTAGATTAAGGGGCCGGGTGAATGGATGGGGGGGCGGCGCCCCTGTGCCCCCAATGAAAGGGCCGCCACTGCTTGGTCTACTAAGAATAGGTCAATGTGTGTATAAGCACGATGTGGTGGAGAGAAGAAAATAAAATCTCTCTCACCCACATGAAAACAGCGCCATGCATCAAATAGGTCTTGTTGTTGTAATGATAGTTGAAGTGATGATCCTGGGAGTTTGGGAATAGATGTGGAGTCAATAGATGGGTCCGGGATGAGGTTGAAGTCCCCACAAATTAATAGAGAGCCTTTTTGATAGATGCGGATTTTCCATCATAATTTATGGAAAAAACGAACTTGATGAAAATTCGGGGAGTAGACAATTGTGGAAGTAGTAGAATTAAGATCACAGATCAGGATTAGATAGCGCCCTTGAGGATCGTTTACTTCCTTGTGGAGGGTAAACGCTACAGTAGCTCTGATTGCTGTATGGACACCTCTCTTTTTGGTGTCCGCAATGGTGGTATCAGGGGAGGGCTGGCAGCCTTTGGCCTGGGGGTCAAGTCCACTCAAGTGGCCCATTGAACCATCGAATGAGCTCACCATCCATGCCCACCTGGTTTTGGACTGACAGCTGTATACAGTGCCTGGCCCCTACATTAATCCAGCCCTGAGTGCAGCCTTTTTACCAGTTTTTACCACTTTCCAGAGTGGCCCGGGGGGCAATTGCCCCCCTGCCCCCTTTGCCAGTCCTCCCCTGGGTGGTATGGGGAGAACTCCTATTAGAACAGGTAGGAGGAGTTTGGTTGCAAAAATGTGTTTTCTACACACATAGAATATCGCATCTATAAGAGCGGGCTTCTTTCCATAAGGATTTCCTTTTTGCAGGGTGGTTAAGACCCTTTGAGTTTATTGAAAGGAAAGTAATTCCCATAGGAGTAGAATTAATCTGATAGATTTATATGGATTCATTAACTGTTGCCGTGCAATGAGCTCCCTCTTGTGGTCAGATTCGCATTGGCAAGGTGTAATTGGAAAAGGAGGTGATAGGCAGAGAGGCTTGGTCATAATACCTATAATGCATAGCTCCCATCTATCTCTGATTTCGAGGGACTGTCCCTCATTTGAAACAAAGTCCCCCTGTCCCTCTTTCCTCCACATTTGTCCCTCATTTTGGTCTGATTTATATAGTTGCATATAAAATGCCCTACTTATCTATCAAAATGTGTTTCTCAGTGTTAACCCTTTCATCCAATTTCTAAATTGCTGCATTTGTAAATTCCAAAGGCCAGTATTTATTTTTTATTTTTTTTAACAATTCTCCTTTAAGGAGGCGTGGCAGGGGGGTGTGTCCTATTCCTACATACATTTGCTAATGGGTGTCTCTCGTTCACATCTTAGAAAGTTGGGAGGTATGGTATATGCAATTAGCGTAGTTATAAGGTATAAGTCCACAGTAAGCTCAAAAATGTCCAAGGCACTAGGGCAGACTTCTTGATGGAATACTCCATATATTTTTATATATTTACATATAACTTTACCCTTCCCCTCTCTGGTCTAATCCCTCCCCCCCTCCCTTCATAAAGGCCTTTCTCTAGTGAGTCCACGATATGCGTACTTCAGTCCTTGGTGATGGAGGTTTTGGTTGGATATTTCCATCTATAATTGATCCTGTGATTCCAAATGCAGCCTGTACAGGGATGCTTTCTCACCTCCTCGCCGATGCTTGCTCCGTGTGCAGACTGACTAGCGAGCTGGGAGGAAGTCATTTTGCGTGGAGCACGGCTTGCGCGGCACCTCATTAGCTGGATACCTCTTCTTCATGGATTGAAGTTTGCAGGAGACGGCTTCGTCTCCAGCTAATATCATCCAATCCCACAACAGTATGCGGAATGTGTGGGGAACAGAACAGCCATCAGAAATTTTGGGACCCCTTACACAGTTTTAGACCTGGGGCCCCAGGCCCTGACACCTTACATCAGAGTTGACCCCTTTCATTAGGGTCACCAAAGCCCCTCCCCCTTACATCAGGGTCCCAAGAGTCCCCTCTCCTTAAATCAGGATCCTCAGAGTCCCCCCCCCCACTTACATCAGGGTCCCCAGAGTTCACTCTTACAACAGAGACCCCACTTTCATTAGGATCCCCAAAGTCTTCACCTACATTTGAATCCCAAAGTCAACCCTTACATCAGGGTCCTCTGAGTCCCCCTGGCCATGGCTGCACCCTGGGCAGCAGTGCGCCCCAGGCGGCTGCCTAGTTTGCCTAGTGGTATCACCAGCCCTACACATACTGTAGCTATCATAAGCTTCTCTTTAACATGAAAGCAATGAAGGCGAAAAATCACATCCCTGGGGATTTGATCTGACAGATGTGCAGGTTTAGGTAATTGATGGATTCTGTCTATTGTGTCATTTAAGTCAGAGAGCGTTTAAAACATCATAGTGGCATAGGAACGCAGGTCGGCTTGCTAGACAGATTCAGGGACCCCCCTAATCTTCAAATTATTTCTTCTAGACCCTTCCTCCATATCATGCAGCTTAGCCCAAATCCGTTCCATCTCCCCCTTTTTTCTTAATTTGCATTCACAAGGTCATTAATGGTAGAAGTAAGGAGTTTTTTTTTCAGCGCAAACGTGGGGGAATGGAGTTCTGGCAGCTCCAGGGCTGAATGTATGTAATGGCAAGGGGTGCTGAGGTGTGCTGGAGGGTCTAATGATGGTGGCTGCTGGGGAATCTATTGTTGCTGGAGGGGATCTTTTATGACAGTGGGTGTGTTGTTGCTAGGGAGGTCAATAGTTGCTGGGAGGGATCTACTGTTGAGGAAGGGGCAGGGATGGCCCAAGACATTGTGCTGCCTGGGTCAGGGAATTAAATTCTGCCTCCCCCCACTGCCCCTCAAACAAAAAACACACCCACCAAAAGGCCACCACCTCCATTATTTTTTATCATGACAATAAAACTAAAATTACATTTTTCAGGAATTCAGGGACAGTCAGAGGCAGTGGTGGTGAGGGGGGTTTAGTCAAAGGCAGCAGTGGTGGTGGTGGTGGGGGGGGGGGTTCAGACAGAGGCAGCAGAGGTGGGAGGGTTCAGACAGAGGTAGCAGTGGTGAGGGGGTTTCAGACAGAGACAGCGGCGGTGAGGTGAGTCAAACAGAGGCAGCGGTGGTGGGGGGTTCAGACAGAGGCAGCGGTGGTGGGAGGTTCAGACAGAGGCGGCAGAGGTGGGGGGGGTCAAGACAGAGGCAGCGGAGGTGGAGGGGGGGGGGTTCAGACAGAGGCAGCGGTGGTGGAGATGGAATCACTGACACTTACTTGCTCTCAATGTCATTCGTGCCTCCAGTGATGCCTTTTCCAACATGGGGTCTCCACACACAGCAGAAAGTTCCTCCTCCTTCAGGCTGTTGACTGTCAGCTGACTTTCTCCTGCAGTTTCCACCTCCTGTCCCAACATGGCATCTGTCTGCATCAATGGAGAAACCTGCGGAGAGGATGGGCGGGTGGTCCACTGTGTGGGTATGGCAGCGAGTGCTCTGCCGACTCCTGTCATTACCTCTAACAGCAGCGGCGCTGGGCCCCGTCACAGTGGGATAAGCAACGAAACCCCACAGTGAAATAAGCAGTGGAGCTGGCGGGCGAGCAAGAGTTCCACCACTGCCTTGGGCATCAATTTGCTGCCCCTCTAAGTCCAATGGACCTAACGGGACCCATGGTAGGGCCGGCCCTGCCTACAGTACTTCTATTTCACCACAAGATGTCCTCAGTCTCCTACAGTACTTCTATTTCCCCACAAGATGTCCTCAGTCTCCTACAGTACTTCTATTTCACCACAATATGTCCTCTGTCTCCTACAGTTCTTCTATTTCCCCACAAGATGTCCTCAGTCTCCTACAGTACTTCTATTTCACCACAATATGTCCTCTGTCTCCTACAGTTCTTCTATTTCCCCACAAGATGTCCTCAGTCTCCTACAGTACTTCTATTTCACCACAATATGTCCTCTGTCTCCTACAGTACTTCTATTTCACCACAAGATGTCCTCAATCTTCAAGTTTAAATGACACCCATTATAACTCATATTAAAAGTAAATCCCAGCCAGGGGAAACCAACACTACAATATTAAGTAAGGTCTATCAGGTGGCAATGTCCAGGGAAGATAGTCTGCGTCTGAATGTTCCATGGAAGACTGGACTAATGGCAGAATAAACAACGAATGCTCAGCGCAAAAACAAGACCTACACCTGTTGGTCTCTGGTGGGCTGTTCTCTTGAGGACTGCACATTTGAATTCAAGGAGGGATTGTCTGTATGCTTA
Organism: Pelophylax lessonae; assembly: GCF_965119305.1. NCBI lineage: Eukaryota > Metazoa > Chordata > Amphibia > Anura > Ranidae > Pelophylax > Pelophylax lessonae. The sequence goes on from NC_138769.1 coordinate 21,571,504, forward strand.
TCATCTATGGGCTTTAGATTGGGATTGCTTCATGAACTTTTGGAATCCCACTAATCCTTATAAGCCCACCAGATATAAACAGGAGTAGGTCTTGTTTTTGAGCTGAGCATTTGCATTTGTTGTTTAGCCCATCATAACTCAACCACCTCAACCTCAACCAGTGTCATCAATGGAGAAGGTCAGGAGGACAAGATGACTCACATAACATGACCAACCAGAAGACTTTAGAGAAAAATAAGTTCTCCTCTCTTTCTTTAGATTAGCCCTTGCCTTATACTCTATGGAGAAGATCAGGAGGACAAGAGAACTCACATAATATGACCAGCCAGAAGACTTTAGAAAAAATTAAGTTTTCCTCTCTTTCTTTAGATTACCCCTTTCCTTAAGCTTCGTACACACTTGATGAAAATCAGACGAAATATCCTCCGATTTTTCTCTCTCATGCTCAGCGGTCATAACCGTTTTTAGTTGACAGTGCATAAATGTTCACAAAATTTCTCGTCCGATTTTTTTTTTTGGACATTTGTTCCTAGACTTTCGGGTCGTCAGCAACTTCAGATCATGCGCGTTCTTTCGTATCCGATTTTTCGCAGACGTACTGCATACACAATAAACGAAAATTGGTCGTCTGGGGACGAACGATAAAAATTTTGGTGTTTGTCCCTCCGGGTTTTTTTTTTTTCGTTGAAAATGTCGGCATCGGCTGCTGAAAGTTGTGTACACACTAGCCGAAAATCATAGGATTTTACCTCGGACGGGAATTTTCGGCAGATTTTCTACTAGTGTGTACCCCACTTTATACTCTATGGAGAAGATCAGGAGGACAAGAGGACTCACATAACATGACCAGCCAGAAGACTTTAGAAAAAATTAAGTTTTCCTCAAATTGATGACCTTTTTTTCCCACAAAGAGCTTTCTTTTGGTGGTATTTGGTCACCCGTGTGATTTTTATTTCTTGCACTATAAACAAAAAAAGAGCGACATTTCTGGAAAAAAAAAAAACAATATTTTTTTCTTTCTGCTATAAAACATTCCCAATTAAAAAAAAACATTTAAAATCTAATTTTTTCATCAATTTAGGCAAATTTGTATTCTGCTACATATTTTTGGTAAAAAAAAATCCCAATAAGCATATATTGATTGGTTTGCGCACAAGTTATCGCGTCTACAAACTAGGGGAAAGATTTATGTCATTTTAATTAATTCATTCATTTTTTTACTTTTAATGGCGGCAATCTGCGATTTTTAGCAGGACCGTGACATTGCGGCGGACAGATCGGATCCCTAACTGACACTTTTGGGGGAAACCAGTGACACTAATACAGTAATCAGTGCTAAAAATATGCACGGTCACTGTACTAATGACACTGGCAGGGAAGGGCCTAACACCAAGGGCGTTCAAAGGGTTAAGTGTGCCCCTAGGGGGTGTTTTCTAACTGTGTGGGGGATGAACTCACTGGACGAACACAGGGATCCGTGTTCCTAAATAGGAGGAACATAATGATCCCTGTGTTCATCACTGGCAGAACAGCAGCCTGCCTTGTTTACATCAGCAGACCGCCGTTCTGTCTCCGCCGGACCCACTGATTGGCTCCCCCTCTGGCTAATCGGTGCACGCGCTCCCCCACTATCTATTACACGAAGCGACGTACAGGTACGTCATTTGGCGTACTAGAGCTGACCTGCCGCTGTAAAACTACGGAAGCTGCTTGGCAAGTGATTAAAGAGACATTGTAATCATTCAATGAAGATTTTTCTTTTGTTTTTTTCACTTTGCCGCATTTGAATTGAAGAAAAATCAAAACTTTTAGATTCTACCGGTCCGAACGTTTCGAATAAAAAAAAAAAGGTAAATTCAAAGAAAATTAGAAAAAGACATAAAACAGATTCCGAATATGAATCCCAAATAGGAATTGAAAGAATCAACCGAATTTAACGAAACTAATATTAATTCGTTATTGTCACACAATGGGTGGGCCCGGGGCGCACTGCTCTGCGCCCCGGGGCCACCCTTTCCTGAAGCCTATTAGAGCCTCTGGCTCTAATCACGTGCTTCAGAAGAAAAAAAAACCCCATTGAACTCCATGCGTCGGGCGCCCCGCATGTAGATTAGGGGGCCGGACGCATGGATAGGGGGGGCAGCCCCCCTGCGCCCCCAACGCACCGGCGGCCACTGCTAAGTAGGTGCTAGTGAGAGAGTAAGGTTTTGAGCTCTGTCTGCTTACCAGAGGAGTTGCAGGTAAATCTATATTGTTCTCTGCCTGCCAGAGAGCAGGATCTGTTAGTGAGGTCTGCTCATTGTGCTCAGTATGCGACTCATCCAGTCTGAAGAGTGTTTCACTCTGGTCCAATAGGGAGGCATGTTGGACAGTGGGAGGAAACCTGGCGAATGGGTGCATAGGCTTTATGATACAGTCCTGGTGTATAGCAGAGGGCAGGTCTCCACAGTGCATTCTGGGATACTGTATAAAAGCCAGGAGCACATGTGCTGTGGGGTCTTTTGCTGGATAGCGGAGTCCCGGAAGGGAGGGGGGCGGCTGCCTCCTCCTCTGTAGAGGTGCCATGTGGCCATAAAAGGTCATCCTGAGGGCCAGAGGAGCGGTTGAGAGGAGCTAAACCCAGAGGTCCAGGGAAGCTGACTGAGAGGGGAGACACTGGAGACCCTGGGACTGCAGTATCGTGAGTACAGGGACTCGTGTCAAGGGGTCTGACCTGTGGGGGGCCTCCCCTGCTCATAGGATAGTCAGTGGATGGGTGTCAGCAAGAGAGAGGATACTAGGGAGAGTGTCCTGAAGATAACTAATTATTCACCAAGCCATCTTAAAGATAAGAGACTTAATTCCTATTCATCCGCAGTGGCAGGATGAATCAACAGCCTGGCTGTTCCATACCTATTGTAAAACAGAGAAGGTAGGAGTCCTCAACCACTGTGAATAGTTAAAGTTGGAGTATCCCACTGTTTCCTTCTCCTATCCCCCATTCTACAATAAACAACAAAAACAACCAAATACCCCTGGACTGATTATTGGAGTGTGAGCCAAGGAGAATTGGGAACTTGTCTTTACTCATGGCCGTGTGATGGTAACCGGGGGGAACACACAGAGTGAATATCAAGCAGTTCTTATGGGGGCAGTGCTACACACGTCTAGTGATCTGTGCTAAAAATATACACTGTCACTGTACTAATGACACTAGCTTGAAAGGGGTTAACAGGGGCAATTAAAGGGTTAACTGCGTCCCTAGCTGTGTGGGAGGTGCCTTGACTAGAGGAAGGCATTGATCTATGTCCTTGCTTTGCAGAAACACAGGATCCATGTCTTCCTTACTGACAGAATGTCAGAACGGCGATCTGCATGTATATAATCGTGATCCTGCACTGTGTGGCCGCCCTGTAGCAGTAAAACTGCTATGGGGCAGTCGGCATGTGGTTAAAATAAAGGCATAACAGACACACTTGAGGGGATTTTGGGGGCAACATGAAAAAACATGCAAATACCAGAAACTGAAAAATAGTGGCCACCTTAGACTGCACTAATAATAAATCTATTGCCTTCTCACCTCCAACTTTCCCGCAGAGGAGTTTCTTTGCTTACAAAATTATTTGCGCAGCAATTTTTCAAACACTTTTTTTTTGGGGGAAAAAAAACTGTTTCATTAATTAATAAAAAATCTAAACAGTAAAGTTAGCCCAATCTTTTTGTTTCATGTCAAAGATAATGTTACGCTGAGTAAATAGATACCTAACATGTCATGCTTTAAAATTGTGCACGCTCCTGGAATGGCGCCAAAGTTCGATACTAAACAATTTCCATAGGTGATGCTTTAAAAATGTTTACAGGTTACCAGTTTACAGTTACAGAGGAGGTCTAGGGCTAGAATTATTGCGCTCCCTCTAATGTTCATGGTCATACCTCACATGTGTGGTTTGAACGCCGTTTACATATGTGGGTGAGGCGTACGTATGCGTTCGCGTCTGCGTGCAAGCACGCGGGGATGGGGGTGCTTTAATTTTTTTTTTTTTATATTTCTACATTTTCCCTTTAATTTATTAATTTTTTTTTTTGATCACTTTTATTCCTATTACACGGAATGTAAATATCCCTTGTAATAGGAATAGGGCATCACAGGTCCTCTTTATGGAGAGATCTGGTGTCTATAAGACCCCACATCACTCCTCCAGGCGGGAAAGACTGAATATAAAAAAAAAAAATGATCTCGCCTTTCCAGCCGAGATCACAGCAGTATTTACAACTGCCAGGCCAGACGTGACGTCATAACGTCGCGCCTGGGCCTCCAAGAGTCATAGAGACTGCCAGGGACCATCTGGTCTGAGGTATTCTCTATGGTGAACTTCCACGGCAGCGGATTCCTTCTCTGGCTCCCCGATCACATGGGCGAGCCGGTAGAAGCTCCGGAGGGCGGTGGTTGGGGGGGGGGGAGTGTTTGTCCTCTCCCGCCGCCTGTAAAAACGATTAAGCAGCTGGACTGTTGCTATGATTGTTTTTATGGTGCAGGGAATCGCCTGCTGAAAATTCAGATATCTCCACTCAAAGTCCATGACGTCATATGACATCCTTGGGCAGGAATTTGTTTTTCTTCTTAATGTGGAGCTCCACTCAAAAGGGGAAGCTCCACTTGTTTGTTCCCCCCCCCTTCCCTGCCACATTTGGCACCTTTTGGGGGGGAGTGTTAAGGTCCCTCGGAAGTTGGGCCCCCCTCCTCCTTCGCCCGCCACCAGGCCATTTACCAAGCTCAGCATGCTTCACGCATACGCAGTAGGGAACCGGCCCAAAAGGCTTCACTGCCGGTTTCACCTATAAGGAATTGCGGTGGCAGCACCCGAAAGCTGATTGAAAAATCAACTGAGGTGCCAACACCGCGGGATTACTGGACAAGAAAGTGTCCTAATATTCAAAGTCAGCAGCTACAGGATTTGTAGCTGCTGACTTTTATTTTATTGGTGGCGGGGCTGGAGCTCCGATAGCTGCCATAACCCTGGTATTTTTTTCAACGGCGGGCGATCGACTTTTTAGATAAGGGTGGTCCCAGCAGCAAATTCGCCGCAGGATCACCCTTACGGTGCAGCAGAAGAGGTGCCCCCTCCCACCGCGTCCCGGCCACTTACCAGACCCGCCGGCAGCAGGGAAAACAATCCGGTCCCGGATCCTCAGAAACAGGAAGTCGAGTGAGGGCAAGATGGCTCCCACTCAACTCTATGGTCTTGGATGACGGAGCGACGTCAAACGCCGTTGCCTAGCAACCGGTTTGAAAGGGCCGATTTTTTTTCAACAATTTTATTTTCCTTTTTTAGTGTAGATGTGAGATGTGAGGTCTTTTTGACCCCCAGATCTCACAATAAAGAGGACCTGTCATGCTTATTTCTATTACAAGGGATGTTTACATTCCTTGTAATAGGAATAAAAATTATCAAACATTTCTTTTTTTTTAAAACTGTGTAAAAATAAAAAATAATACATAAAATAAATAGGAAAAAAAAATTAAAGCGCCCTGTCCCCGTTAACTCGCGCGCAGAAGCGAACGCATACGGAAGCCCCACCCACATATGTAAATGGTGTTCAAACCACACATGTGAGATATCGCCGCGATCGATAGAGTGAGAGCAATAATTTGAGTCCTAGACCTCCTCTGTAACTCTAAGTTGGTAACCTGTATAAATTTTTAAAATGTCGCCTATGGGGATTTTTAAGTACCAATGTTTGTCGCCATTCCACGAGCGTGCGCAATTTTGAAGCATAACATTTTGGGTATCTATTTACTCGGCAACATTATCTTTCACATTATGGAAACAAATTGGGCTAACTTTACTGTTTTCTTATTTTTTCATTCAAAAAATGAATTTTTTCCAAATAAAATTGCGTTTGGAACACCGCTGCACAAATATGGTGTGATAAAAAATATTGAAACAATCACCATTTTATTCTCTAGGGTCTCTGCTAATAAAAAATATAAAAAAATATGTATCAGAATACAAATTGGCCTAAAATGATAAAAAAAAATTATGTTAAATAAAAAAGTAAACATTTTTTTTTTCAGAATTGTCGCTCTTTTTTTGTTTATAGCGCAAGAAATGAAAACCGCATAGGTGATCAAATACCACCAAAAGAAAGCTCTATTTGTGGGAAAAAAAGGACATCAATTGTATTTAGGTACAGCGTTCCATGAACGTGCAATTGTCAGTTAAAGTAACGCAGTGCCGTATCTCAAAAAATGGCCTGGTCCTGGAAAATCCTTCCCGTCCAGAAGTGGTTAAATAAAAAAAATTACAATAAAGAAAAAAATAAAAAAAATGTATAGAATTGCGACACAAATCATATTGTAATTGAATGTTATAAAAATTACCTTTTGTTTGCAATCTGCAGCTGCTGTAATTTTCTGAGAGTGCAATACAATATGGCCGCCTGGAGCTGTTCTGTACACAGAATGTATACTGACCACACCCCCAGAAACATCATTTCCTGCTTGTGTGATTGGCTCACCAATTTTCCCAGAAGTCTGCACTAAGATGCAAGTCAGATTTCTGGCATCCCCTGCAACAAGAATGTCATTTTTGGTGAGATACTCCCAATAGGAACACGTCTAAAGGGATGCCGGCCCAGCAGCTTTCCTCAGCTTTCCTAGTGCTCCGCAGGTGCCACATCTGTTAGATAATTGTGAAACCACTCCCATTAGACCCACTCAGCACAGAGGAACAAAACTTTCCTCAAAAACATATTCAGCTTTCTGTTGGGTGCATAAATATTTGCAAAAGTACATTCCATATCGAATAGTTTCCCCTAATGAACAAAAACCTTCCCTCAGGATCTGCCCGCTGCTCCTTTAGAGTAAATATGGTACAACTATTGAATCCGATCACCACTCCTCTTGGTGGCTCGAGACCGTGTCACCATAAAACCACATAGGGAAGTGGCGAGATGATAATTTAATCCCTGAAGCATGTGTGATATGTGTTTCTTGTAAACAGGCTATTCCTATTCAATAATGAAGCAATTCTCCAGTAGCCTTGTGCCTTTTTCTAGGTTTAAAGCCCCTAACATTATATAATACTAAATTAACTAAAACCATGGTACCCCCCCATCTCTTTGAGCCACCTCCTCTCCATACCTTCCCTTTACGGCGACCACTCTGGCAATCTAATCTCACACTACCCACTGGAGTAACAATCCCCCCACTTTCTCTCCCCCCGTCACTCCACTAAGGGGAATAGATGGCAGCAGAGGTGAGGTGGGGAAGAGGGGAAACGGAGAGCAAGGAACAGTTTCATGCCCCGCCCCCCTCTCCACTTGAGACCCCCTTTCTTCACTTAATGTCGTTGTAGTGTCCAGAATCCCCTCCCATTCTGGAAAAGCCAGGGGTAGCAAGTTAAATTTGTTACAGAACTCTCCTAGCTCCATGGGAATCTGAGAACCGCTAAACGGCCTTCTTTTTTTTACTCTAAGGCAGGCCAGGAAGCCCCATCTATAAGAGATATTGGAGGCCCGCAACAAGTCTGTCAGGGGTTTAAGAAGTCTCCTTCTTGCTAGAGTCTCCACCGACAGATCAGCATATAACTGTAAATTCACTCCTTTAAGGACAATCCCAGAGATTTTCCGGGCCTTTTCCATCACTCTCATCTTGTCTTCTGCATAGTGAAATCTCCCAATTACATCCCTTGGGGATTCCCATTCTGGCTTCGGTATCCTCCCACCCTGTGTACTCTATCAATTATTAAAGTCTCTGGGGGTTCTTTTCCCAGCATTGAATTAAAGAGGCCCCAGACCACTGTTATCAGATCTTCCTCTCTCTGATTCTTCGGTATACCTTTAATTCGTATATTTTTCCTCAGATTTTGGTTCTCCTTATCTTCTAGTTTGTATAACACGGAGCGATTAGCTCTTTGCAGTCATTTTGTCTGTTTACTCATATCATCCAATAGTCGGTCATGTGTATTTACTCCCTCTTCCACTTCCTCCACCAGGTCGAGTACCTGTCCAATATCTGCTCGGACTGCTGCTATATCTGATTTCAAGGACATTTCCATTCTAGCCAATAGTCCCGCTAATACTTCCTTGGTGAGTGGTGGGTTTGCTTGGGGTTTCTCCAGGTCCCTGTCCCCTTTCAGGAAGGCCAAGCTCTCCCCTTTAGGGCCACTGTTTCATAGTTACATAGTTAGTGAGGTTGAAAAAAGACATCAGTCCATCCAGTTCAACCTATGATGTGTGTGTGTCTACTTTTAACCGCACATTGCATACCCCTGTATGTTGTACATTGTATACCCCTGTATGTTGTGGTCTTTAAGGTGCCCATCTAATCGTTTTTTGAAACTATCAATGCTCCCTGCTGATACGACTGCTTGTGGAAGAGAATTCTACATCCTTACCGCTCTTACAGTGAAGAACCCCCTGCGTATTTTAAGGTTATACCGCCTTTCCTCTAGTTTTAGTGAGTGGCCACGTGTCTTATTGTATTTCCTTTCTCTGAATAGTTTGTTCCTTATGCTAGGGTCGCCAGTACAATATTTGTACATTGATATCATATCCCCCCTCAATCGTCTCCTCTCCAGAGAGAATAGGTTCAGTGCTTGTAGCCTTTCCTCATAGCTGATGTCCTCCATTCCCCTAATTATTTTTGTTGCCCTTCTCTGGACTTTCTCCAGTTCCAGCACATCCTTTCTGAGGACCGGTGCCCAGAACTGGACAGCATACTCCAGATGTGGCCGGACCAGAGTCTTGTAGAGTGGAAGAATAATCTCTTTATTTCTGGAGTGAATCCCCTTTTTTATACAACCCAGTATTCTGTTGGCTTTGCTTGCAGCGGCTTGGCATTGCATGCCACTGCCAAGCTTGTTGTCTACCAGTACCCCCAGGTCCTTTTCCATCCTAGACTCACCCAGAGGTTCCCCCCCTAGTGAGTAGCTTGCTTTCTGGTTTCTGGCACCCAGGTGCATTACTGTACATTTTTCAACATTAAACCTCATCTGCCATGTAGTTGCCCACCCCATAATTTTGTTCAGGTCCGCTTGTAAGGTTTCCACATCCTGCATAGAAGATATTGGCATGCTTAGTTTAGTATCATCTGCAAATACTGAGATTGTACTAGATATCTCCTCCTCTAGATCATTTATGAATAAATTAAACAGGATTGGTCCCAGGACGGAACCCTTGGGGGACCCCGCTTTCCACACACGCCCAATCTGAGTACTCCCCATTAATCACCACCCTTTGCAACCTCCCTTGGAGCCAGTTCTCTATCCAGGTACTCACCTTATGGTCCATACTTACCTTCCAGTAAGCGTTTGTGGTGAACGGTGTCAAAGGCCTTTTTTTTGCTGCTGAGATTTTGATGCGATTTTGATGCGATTTTGACTGGGCTTGAAGCAATGCCTGTGTCTTTGGACCCCAAAACGCATTAAAATCGGGCCAGATTAGTGCAGGGACTACTGTGAAGTCGGTGCGACTTCAAGTCCAACAGATATGAATGGTACTCATTGGAAATAATGAAGAACGACTTGTCATGCGATTTTGCACAAGTGTGAAAAGGGCCTTAGTCTCTGAGTAGATGACTTGATTGAATAACTATCTTTAGGGTACTCGCCTAGCACCCCCTTTCACTCCACCAGCTGACAGCTATCCTCTGACTATACTACTCCGGGATGGCCCCCTCTCAGGTCAGGCCCCTAGACATGATCCCCTGTACTCGCGATACTGTTTTTCCAGGGTCTTCAGTGTCTCAATCAGTGCAGTATTTTGGCCTAGGCCAACAAGGCCCAGGCCTGGGGCGGCACTTTTCAGGGGGGCAGCAAAAAAGCCACCCCCCTCCACCTGAGACTCTATTGGCCACTGGTTGCTAGAACCGCCTCTCTCTCACCCCCTCTCTCTCTCTCTCTCACTCACCCCCTCTCTCTCTCTCTCACTCACCCCCTTCTCTCTCTTTCTCTCTCTCTCACCCCTCTTCTCTCTCTCCCTCTCTCTCTTTCACCCCCTCTCTCTTTCTCTATCATCCCCCCTCTCTCTCATCCCCCCTCTCTCTCATCCCCCTCGCTCTCTCATCCCCCTCTCTCTCTCTCATCCTCCCTCTCTCTCTCTCTCTCTCTCTCGTGCTCTCTCTCTCATCTCCACTCTCTCATACCCCCTCTCTCACCCCCCTCTCTCTCATCCCTCCCTCTCTCTCTCTCATTCCCCCTCTCTCTCATTCCCCCTCTCTCTCATTCCCCCTCTCTCTCATCCCCCCACTCTCTCATCACCCCCTCTCTCTCTCATCCCCCCTCTCTCTCTCACCCCCCCTCTCTCTCATATCCCCTCTCTCTCTCTGAGTCTCTCATCTCCCCTCTCTCTCTCATCCCCCCTCTCTCTCTCTCTCTTTGATTCCCCCCTCTCTTTCTCTCATCCCCTCTCTCTCTCATCCCCCTCTCTCTCTCCTTCACCCGCCCCCTCTCTCTCTATCTCTCATCCCCGCTCTCTCTTTCTCTCCTTCCCTCACCCACCCCCTCTCACTCCCACCACCTCTCACCCCCCACCTCTCGTGAGATCTCAGGGGTTCATGCTGGGACTTGTAGTCCTTCAATTTTGGAGGGAGTCACATCTGTTAAGAAAGGAGTGGGGGCAAATTTACATAAGGGGGGGCGCCCAATGTTAGTCTTGCCTAGGGCAACACAAAACCAAAATACACCACTGGTCTCAATCCCTTCAGTAAGTTCTCCTTCCTTCTGGTTCCCAGGCCGACTGCCTGCGACCATGCACCAACAGCTACAGAGGAGGAGGCAGCCACCACCCTCCCTCTGGGACTCTGCTCACCAGCCAAAGACCCCGAGTACATGTGCTCCTGGCTTTTATACCACACCCCAGAATGCCCTGAGACAACCAGTCTGTGCCAATCACTGAGGCTTTATCAAAACCTGTGTACCCATTGGCCTGGTTTCCTCCACTGTCCAATATGCCTCCCTATTAGACCAGTGTGAAACACTCTCTAGACCAGATGAATCACACACTGAGCCCCACGAGCAGACCTAACTCACAGATCCTGTTCTCTATTAAGCAGAAAGCAATATAGAGTTTGCCTGCTGCTCCTCTGATAGGCAGACAGAGCCAAAAACTATACTCTCTCTCTAGCACCTACCTAGGAGGGTGCTACACACAGCAGCCAGTCAAAATATGCAGCAGCCCTTTAAAGTATACAGCAGCTGGGGAGAGTATACAGTAGCCAGGTCAAATGTGTAGCAGTCAATCAAAGCACGCAGTAGACAATCTGGGGCTTATAATAGCAGGGGGTCACTGCTGGTTACCATATTTATGGAAGACCTTCTCTCTTCTGAGATAGACCCTCCTGTCCTTCTTTTCCCCTAGTTCAGGAGTCTTCGCCCTGGCTTCTTCTCACCTACATCTGTGTCCTCTGAACATAAGCAGGCTTACCCCCTTCAGTCCTCTCAGGTAGACAGCCCGGACTCCTTTCTGCTCCAGTCTTCCGGCAGTAGGGGCATAAAGGGAGACCAGGGGGGGTCAGACAAGCCAAACAAGCTTGGGCTTTTCCTCCACAGCTCCAGCGGGTGGAGACCTCTTGGCTGGCTGAAGATCCGTCTGCTCTCCGGATCACATAGCGGAGGTGACGGGGACTCAGTGGGTGGCCTACTCCATAGCGGGCGTGCTCGTCATCACGCCAGAGCTCCTCCCCCTCTGGAGGGATTCATTTTAAGGTAAGTCTCTCATAATGTGCTAGTATGTGTTGCATACTAGCACATCATGACTTTACCAGGGCACTCTGGTCTCTGCATTGAAGGGGGCACAATGATCTCTGCATTGAAGGGGGCACACTGTTCACTCTGCATTGAAAGGGGGCACGCTGGTCTCTGCATTGTAAGGGGTCACACTGGTCTCTGCATTGAAGGGGGCACGATGATCTCTGCATTGAAGGGGGCACGATGATCTCTGCATTGAAAGGGGGCACACTTTTCACTCTGCATTGAAAGGGGGCACGCTGGTTTCTGCATTGAAAGGGGGCACGTTGGTCTCTGCATTGAAAGGGGGCACACTAGTCTCTGCATTGAAAGGTCAAAAGTGTAGCAGTCAATCAAAGCACGCAGTAGACAATCTGGGGCTTATAATAGTAGGGGGTCACTACTGGTTACCATATTTATGGAAGACCTTCTCTCTTCTGAGATAGACCCTCCTCTCCTTCTTTTTCCCTAGTTAATACAACATAAGCAGGCTTACCCCCTCCAGTACTCTCAGGCAGACAGCCCGGACTACTTTCTGCTCCAGTCTTCCGGCAGTAGGGGCATAAAGGGAGACCAGGGGGGTCAGACAAGCCAAACAAGCTTGGACTTTTCCTCCACAGCTCCAGCGGGTGGAGACCTCTTGGCTGGCTGAAGATCCGTCAGCTCTCTGGATCACACAGCGGTGGTGGCGGGGATTCAGTGGGCGGCCTACTCCATAGCGGGCGTGCTCGTCATCACGCCAGAGCTCCTCCCCCTCTGGAGGGCTTCATTTTAAGGTAAGTCTCTCATAATGGGCTAGTATGTGTTGCATACTAGCACATCATGACTTTACCTTGCACGGAGAAGATTTATTTTTATTTTTTTTTTGTCAACTTTACCTCCGCTTTAAAGAGTAGGCCAACCAGCTGTACTATGTAAGTGGTAGGATCAGAATGACAGACACTTGACATAAGCTGGGCCCCTCAAGCCAGTTTAAATGCAAAATTAATCACATTTGATAAAAGATTGCCTTTAAAAACCATAGAAAACTAATTTAGAGAAGTCTTCTTTTAATCTCTAATAATCATCTTGACACACTGGAAGTAAAAGATGACTTCTCTATTATTTTTAGTTTTGGTTAATACAATATGATGTTATCTGCCCCGGGCTTAAATGATTTAGATATAAGAAAAATGCACGCTCTTGGGTCTATAATGTAGATGTGGTTTTTACACTCATATGTACTGTTGTGACAGGAAAGGTTAGTAGGAGGATTAGAAGATGAAGAGGGTCAGCTCACCTAGACGTAGGAGTTATGGTAAAGTAACCCTTACACAAACCCAGGCAATGTAAGCTGAGTGTAGAATGGAAAAATACTGCTTTGCTGAGTTTGCCTCTGGTGAAATCCATGTGTTGTATTGATCAGTAGTTCCAAAAATATAAGCAATCAACGTTCTATGTATAGCTCAACCCTCCTAGTAAAGCTTAGCATTTCCCCATGCTTCCAACCCCCCCAGACTTTCTTTTGTCTGTTAGCCACTTCAATACCGGACACTTTTACCCCCTTCCTGCCCAGGTCACATTTTGAATGACGATTGCGCGGTCATGCAGTGCTGTACCCAAACTAAATTTTTATCATTTTGTTCACACAACTAGAGCTTTCTTTTGGTGGTATTTAATCACTGCTGGCTTTTTTATTATTTGATAAATAAACAAAAAAATATTGAAGATTTTGGGGAAGAAACACATTTTTATTTGTTTCTCTTATAAAATTTTGTAAATAAATAATTGTTCTTCATAAATGTAGGCCAAATTCTATCCTGCTACATTTCTTTAGTGAAAATAACCCAAATCAGTGTATAGTGTGCGCTGATGAGGCTGCACTGATGTGCACTGGTGAGGCTGCACTGATGTGTGCTGATGAGGCTGCGTTGATGTGCACTGATGAAGCTGCACTGATGTGTGCTGATGAGGCTGCACTGATGTGCACTGGTGAGGCTGCACTGATGTGTGCTGATGAGGCTGCACTGATGTGCACTGATGAAGCTGCACTGATGTGCGCTGATGAGGCTGCACTGATGTGCACTGGTGAGGCTGCACTGATGTGTGCTGATGAGGCTGCGTTGATGTGCACTGATGAGGCTGCACTGATGTGCACTGATGAGGCCGCACTGATGTGCGCTGATGAGGCTGAACTGATGTGCACTTGTGAGGCTGGACTAATGTGTGCTGATGAGGCTGCACTGATGTGCTTTGATGAGGCTGCACTGATGTGCGCTGATGAGGCTGCACTGATGTGCACTGATGAAGCTGCACTGATGTGCGCTGATGAGGCTGCACTGATGTGCACTGGTGAGGCTGGACTAATGTGTGCTGATGAGGCTGTGTTGATGTGAACTGATGAGGCTGTACTGATGTGCACTTGTGAAACTGCCCTGATGTGCACTAGTGAGGCTGCTCTGATGTATGACATTTTCCAAACAAATAATCTTTCTTCATACATTTAGGCCAAAATGTATACTATTCTGCTACATTTATTTGCTAAAAATAACTCAAATGAGTGTATGTTATTTAGTTTGTAGGAAACTTATAGAGTCCACAAACTATGGGATATATCTGAAAATTGATTTATCCTGATGTCCTGGCGGCCTATTTCATTTCACGAGGCCCTAAAATGCCAGGACAGTACAAATGCCCCCCAAACGACCCCTTTTTGAAAATTAGACAGTCCAATGTATTAAGTAAGAGGCATGGTGTTTTTTTTTAAGTTGTCATTTTTTGGAAATATTTTTTTGGAAAATATAGAAATGAAAAAAATAATAATTTCTTTTTCTTTTTTTTTTTTGTATATTTTATTACACTTTTTTTTTTCTTTTTTTATGATTTTTTTTAACACACCTTGACCAGAGCAATATAATTTTACATAGTAACATTGTACTACTCTTGGTAAGTGATCAGATTTATTTTTACACATTATTGTTGCTTATAGCAATAAATTACATTGCTATAAGCAAGCATTTCACTTAATGAAACTGATGCATTCAGTTGCTTTTGTTGTGATTGGACAAAGCTAATCACATGGTACAGATGGTCTGTGATTGGCCCTGTCTGCACCATGTGATCACATTGATCAATCACAGCTAGCAACACGATTGCACACAATGAATGACATCAAAGGAAGCCATCAATTGTTTACAACTGTCATTTAAACTGGTGTGATTGGTCACAGCGGTTACATGGTATTGGCAGCGAGCCAGTACACTGATCAGTATCGGTGCAGATACCAAGTGTAGCCAGGAGTGAATTACAGTTATCTGACACTGCAGACTTGTACTCTGCCTTCCCAGACTGTCTCTATATTCCCCTAGTGCTGGGCTCAGATTACATGCATCATACTTCTGAGCCTAGAGGAGAGCATTGTGGGAAGTGTAGTCTCCTGAACAGACATCACTGAACTGCAGAAATATCAATGAACTACACCTCCCAGCAAGCCATCTGCTCCAGGGGAGAATTGTGGGAGAGACTATAAAGGGATCTGCTGAGCAGACCCACGCTCTCTTGCTCCCCAGGATCAATTGAGTGTGCATTAGTTCACCACTGTGTGAGAGGATCACGGCCTACCATGCGACTCACAGCATTTGCAGCTCCAGCCCAGGTGGGACAAATGCCGCTAGCTACACCAAGGGTACCCCCAGCAGCATCGCTGATCGCATCGGAGTCAGACGACTCACTGAATCAGAAGACTACAGCCATCTTAGCCTGCTTGCAGTACAGAGAGTCAACTTGAATCGTTCATCAAGAAGTCATTAAAGGTCCTCAGGATTGGGGAGAGGGCACTTGCCCAAAATCCAGATACCAGCCACTAATACATCACTCTGAACACTGTATACGGACACCTTATACTTGGATTGCTAAGAAGATTGCCACTAGTCAGAACAAGCTTCCCTGCATTGGTTGCTTATTACTGTGCCGTACCTAGGAATTCTTTATTTCTTTGAGCTCCAATTGCCAGTAAAGATAATTGCAAGGCCTTGCATTCTGAACACTGCTATTTTTTGCTCTTAAAGGGGACACGCTACTGGTTTCTATAATACTTAATCTCTCATTAGGATAAAGGTAATATAGGCCGGCCTGGGGTTCTCCTTTAGCAGTTGTATTATGTACAGCAACCAATAGCCTTCTTGAGAGATCCATTTACATACTGTCTGTTATTGTGTACATTGGTATTTACTTGTCATTGCTAATTGTCATTTAACTGCTTCAAGAACTATTTCAACTGAGTCTTGGCTGTTTATCCAGGACTTGGCAGACTAATACCATTTTAAGTCTCTTCTTTTGATTAAGTAAATCTGAGAGAGCTAAAACAATCTGCATTGTGTTTGTGTGTTATTTAAAGGTATACACAACATGTCTGAACCTAGAGTGTCAGGAGGGCTGGAAAGTTCACAGGGTCAAGGCGGCAAAGAAGAACATACAATTTCAAGCAACCCCCAAAGGAGCAGTGCTACATTTGGGGGCTCATCCGGGATGTACTCTACTGCAGGACCTAGTCAGCCCCAGTCATAAGCCATTGCGGGAGAAAGAGATGGATCCAGCTACTGCAGTCACCTGGGGGAGAGCTCAAGGAGCTCGAATGGTGTGAAGCACTGTTTTAGAGATCTCAGGAAGTTAGTGTACTGAGAGAGAGAGATCTGACAGTAGGTGAGAGCCTTAGTTCCAGAGCAGAGGGCCTACATTCTGGATGTGAAAGTATAGTTTACTCCGGACTATGTTTGGGTGTTAATGGAGTGGCAGGAAGACATACCTGCCTGTTTCCAGGAAGAAGAGGTGTCTTTAGCGTAAAGGGATAATCGCTCGGGTGATCCCACTATAAGTGGGGGAAGAGGCCTCAGGAGGGCCATCGCCACCGTCAGCCAGTGAGGGGGAAAAAAAGGACCAGTTGGTAACGACTCCTGTGGGGCTGTTCCCCCAGACTCGTTCTATACAGACATGAGCAGGCTAGTTGAGAGTTTTGGCAAAAAATGGCTCCGGCAATGCAAACCAAGGAAATAGGAAGTTCTGTTTCTTCTCAGGGCAATTGGAGAGGAGGAGTTCGAGATAATGATGAGTCAGATTATTCAGGCAGTAGAAGAATGGAGTGTTCCAGAAGCTGTGAAGCAGCTGAGCGAGGGCCTCAGAGGCCCAGCAGCTGAAGTGATTTATAATCTGTGGATGGGAAAAAAAGATTGTGTTGCTATGGATTACATTGAAGCTCTGTATGCTGTATTTGGACGAGTGGAGAAGACCTCCAATCTCTTGTACAAGTTCAATCACACTCACTAACAAAGATTCTCAGAGTATGTTTCTTGACTAGACAGGAGGCTACACTAGATATTTCTTAAGGGCATTGATCAAAAGGATGCTGATCAAGCTTGTTTTGACTGGGCCCTACAAGGGGCCTGTCCAAACCATCCCATTGTTCTGAAGTTATTGTTGAAGGGAGCACAGACAGTCCCAATTTACTCTGAACTGATGAGAGAAGTGCGGGAAGAAGAAGCTTTATTGAAGGAAAAAAGCCAGGGCATGAGAGAGTTGGTTGCCAGTGGAGGAAGGAGAGAGAAAGTGTCTGCCCGTGTTGTCCATGCTGAACCTGGCTTGTCAGATGAGGACAGTGAGGCAGAGACAGAGAGAGAGAGGTGCCTGCCAGGGCTGACAATAAAAAACCCGTAGACGAGTCAGAACCAGTGGAATTGGTATCTCAAGTTGTGCAGGCTCAAACTCAAAAGTATCAGGCTGTGATGCAAGTAATGGAAACTCAGGGGAAGATGCAAGAGCAGAGATTAAACCCAGGAAGGTTGAAATTGCCCCAAGCCGAGGAAAGGAGATGCTTTGGATTTGGGGAAATTGGGCACTTCAAGGCTAAGTGTCGTAAAGCAGGAATCAGTCCAGAGTTGCTTGAAGAAGTGTTAAAAGTGTTACAGAAGATACTTTTTCAAAGAAGGAGGGAAACTTTCGGGGACCTCAGTAAAGGAGCCAATTGAGCGTCCCAGGGTTAAACAGAGCTCCAATGTTCGCAAGGAGTCAAAGCAGAAGCGGCAAGCAGTTTTCCACTTGCCCCTCTTCTTCTTTTTGCCTGCACCTAAAAATAAGCCACTGGGGAAGGGGAGAAAGAAACAAGAGGTCAATGCACCACCTTCTAGTCGAATTGTCACCGGGACTTTACGGCCGCAAAGGTAGTTAGCTAGGGCTCAGACTGTAGAGTCACAAACAAGGAACTTGCAGAAGAATCTGGTAGGGCCTTCTCTGATAATTTCACTTCAAGTAGAAGGGATCTACACCAAAGTACTGCTTAATACTGGAGCTCAAGTAACGCTACTGTAAAGGGATTTCTATGACAAGTACTTGAAGCCTATCCCATTACGTGAGCTGGAAGAGCTAGAAATCTGGGGTACTGGTACACAAAAGTTCCCTAACGATGGATATATCCCTTTCGAGATAACATTCGAATATTCATTGGCCAGGAAGCCAGGAACATTTGACAACTTGGCAGTTCTCTGCCCCCAGGGACAGGACAGAATTCCTTGTTGATAGGAACAAACACGGACCTTGTGAGAAGACTGCTTACTCTGATAACCATGAAGGGTTCCACTGTGGAGAAGATTCAACTCCAGCTGAGTTAGGCTTTCCAGCATGTAGTGCAGGAACAAAAAGAACCCGCTCATGGAGTGGGAAGATTGTGGCGGCTGTGCACAGGAGAAAGAACATTGCAACCAGGAGAGAGAGCATGCCTGAAGGCCACTGTTAGGCTGTCTTGGGATCAGCCGGGTCCCTTTGTGGTGCTGGAGGCTGAACCATTGGAGAAAGAAACTGGGATAGAGTTGGTCTCAGAAATTGTGCCCACAAGGATGTTGCTGAAGAATGGGGGGAGAATCATTACCAGTCAACCTGTCAGCCTGAAGCCTCACATGGTAATAGGGAAAGTGAATGCGGCTACTCCTGCTACGACGGATGACTTGGTAAAAGGGAACCCCCGGAAGAGAACCCCATGTTCAGCATTCCAATTAGTCTCCTAAATGGGAAGAGTGGGTTAGAGCTCAGCTAGCCAGGTGAGAAGAGATGTTCTCTAAGAATGACTTTGATGTAGATTTTGCTAAAAGTGTGCGACATTAAATTCGGCTGAGCGAAGACAAGCCTTTTAGAGAGAGCTCAGCGGATCCCTCTGAGTAATCTTGAAGATCTTCGGGAGCAGTTGGCCAAACTGAAGACGTCTGGGGTCATTAGAGAATCCAGGAGCCCTTACGCATCCCCCATTGTGGTGGTACGCAAGAAAAATTGAACCATTCGGATGTGCATTGATTATAGAATGCTGAACTGAAGAACCATTCCTGATCAGTACACCACAACCCGCCTAGATGATGCCTTGCAGTGTCTGTCTTGGCAAAGTGGCTCAGCCTGTTGGATTTGAAGAGTGGATATTACCAGATACCGAAGCATCCTGATGACTGTGAGAAGACAGCATTCATCAGCCCGTTTGGATTCTTTGAGTTTGATGGCATGCCACAGGGATTGGCAGGAGCCCCAGCCACCTTTCAGAGGTTGATGGAGAACACAGTGGGAGACATGATTTTGATGGAGGTGCTTGTATATCTGGATGATATCATTATTTTTGGTAAGATTCTGGAGGAGCATGAAGCACAACTCGAAAAAGTCTTCCACAGACTTCACACAGAGGGGCTGAAACTGTCGTTGGAGAAATGTCAATTCTTCCAGATGTAGGTCACTTGTCAGGGGCTTGTGGTCTCAACCAATGGAGTGGACAATGGATGTGTCTAGAACCTTACCTGAGTGGGCAAAGTAATGTCCTAGTTGTGACAGATCATTTTACCCGCTATGCTCAAGCTTTCCTGACCAAAGACCAACAAGCCAGTACGGTTTCCAAAACTTTGGTGGAGACGTTTTTCATCCATTAAGGCTTACGTCAGTGTCTACATTCGGATCAAGGTCGGGATTTTGAGAGTAATCTGGCAAAATGGCTGTGTGAACTGCTGATCATTCAAAAGTCCAGAACCACCCCTTAGGAGGTGGAGAAGGAGATCCACAACCAGAATGTTTTAATCGTACTCTGCTGAACATGCTGGGAACACTACCTCTAGAAAAGAAACAACATTGGGCTGACTACATTGTCGCAGTGGTCCACGCTTACAATAGCATGACTTTGCCGGGTACTCTCCTTACCGGTTGATGTTCGGGAGGGAGGCCCCTTTGCCTGTGGATCTAGCCTTTGGAACGTCCCTGGATCATACTTCTCAGGCCTCTTATCGAGGATATGTTGATAGACTTCGAAGGAATTTGAAGACTGCCTATGAGAGAGTCAAGGAAGCATCCACTGCTAGGGAACAAAGAAACAAAAGAAACTTTGATCTCAAAGTGAAGGTTCAGTGCTTGTAACCAGAAGACCGAGTACTATTACGCAATTTGGGAGTGCCAGGAAAACACAAATTGGCCGATCAATGGCATTTCCAACCATACATCGTCTGCAAATGGATACCTGGGCTTCCTGTGTACCAAATTCGCCCAGAAGGGAAGACCGGTCCGCTCAAGATCTAGCATCAAAACCACCTCCTGCCCATATCTGAGGCCATTTGGGTATCTTCACCCCCTTGTTCTGATACACCCTGCTCTTCTACTTTCAGGCCTAGAACCCGTCGGACACCTAAATCTACCTCCCAAGAGGATGAGGAAGAGGAGAGTGACGAGGAAGTACTGACCCTTGACTGTGAAGGGGAAGAGGGTACAGCTATTTTAGTTACAAATAAAATATATTTTTAATATAAAAATGCATTGGTAATGAAGCAGATGGTCAAAACGAGAACATCAGTTTCCCACCTGTTCATTTGTATAGACTGCTATCTTGGCCTTTGAAGACTTGTTCCTCCAAGGAGCCACACTACTGGAAGTGACAAGCCTATGTGAACAACTATTCTGCAATCCAGTCAGTTTCACCAGATTTGATTTCAAAGAAACTTTAGATAGTTGCCACCCTTTGTAAAACATATCAATTGTATTACGAGTTCTTAGCCAGTTAGAACAATTGTTTTGAAACCAACACTATGTTACTGTATTGCTCTCCAAACATGTCTTTCTACCTATATGTTTGTAAAAAAAAAGTACATCTATTATTCAATCTGCCTTCAACAGTCAAAATGTTACTGAAACCCATGAGTTTTGTGGTTTGCCCTACAAATTGGTCCTTCGAATGAGTCGGAAAGGGAAACTCTATAAACATCGCTAAGAAACAGAACAGGACAACACAAGCAGGGAATTCACTTCTTCGGCAAGGGTAAGCTAACTTTCTGCTTACTGTGATTTTCCCTTGTGCTGTGCTTATTTATGTAAGTCGGTGTTGTGGAAAAGTACCCTTTCCAAAGAACCTTGACTGTTGAAATTTTTTTATTTTTAATGTTACTGTATTGCTCTCCAAACATGTCTTTCTACCTACATGTTTGTTAAATAAATACATCTATTTTTCAATCTGGCTTCCACAGTCAAAATGTTACTGAAACCCATGAGTTTTGTGGTTTCCCCTAAAACTGGTTATGGATTCCCCTGCTCAAGGATACCGCTCAGTCTTTCATGAAAGACATGGGTGAAATATCTCAACCCAAAAAGGTAGAACATCAGCCTTTTGAGACAGAGAGGTCTGTACCCTCCCCTGTAAGAGGGACTGGAGGGGTTAAACCAGAATCAGCTGACAACTCTGAAGTACAAGATCTTGGAAAAGTTCCAAACCCCTCCACCTATGACGCAGGGGGAGAGACTGATCCTGAGAGTTTGTAAGAACCAGAGCCTGGTTGAAGTTTTTGGGGTCTGAATCGTGAGCCTGAAACCCTAACATGTATTCAAGCCTTAGACAGGGAATCCATCCACCTAAGAGACTAACTGTAAGGAAAGGGCTCACCTGCTGGTGGCACTGTGGCTCTCAGATCCATAGGCTGTAGTTCCAGCATCCACCAGTGGGTGTCTCTCAGCAGCCAGAAGCTCATATCCTTAGTCATCACCTGATGCTCATAGCAAGAAGTATATTTAAGTCCTGTCTGTCCTTCTCTTATTGCCTTGGTGTTGTCTCCATATACCCCTGACCTGTGTTCCAGTGTTCCTGTATCTTGTTTCCTGTTCCTGAACCCTGATCCCCTCCCACCTGCTATATCCGTCTCCTGTTATCCCCTTACTGTCCTGTCCTGCTCCCAGCTCCCTCTGCCTAATCTCCCATGTATGACCCTGGCTCTGTTACGATTACGCTTGCATTCCCTATTTGCTGTATATATTTGGTTTAGGCAGTTGTGCATTGTGTGTCACTATTTGTTTGGTTATCTGGTTTGTTTTACACAGTTTGGTTTATTGGATGTGTGTTTACATTTATATTGTTCACTTATTTTCAAATCAATTATATTCTTTCTCACTGAATTTGTGCCTGACATTCTCTGTGGTAGTCCACACACTTCTGGTCACACCAGCAGCTGACACTAACATACAACACCCTTGGAGAAAGCTCAGATGAACTTATTTTTACAGCTCAATGTTTTAGTCAAGTGCCAGCTTCTTCTACTGAACCTTTCGTAGACTTATTACTGGCCTGTCACCAAAATGATTTAACTTTGTCTAATGATTAGTATAGTTTACTGTTGGGGAATCCTTCTATTAGTCAGCTATTTACTAGTGTGGGTTCTGGTTAGCAGATTTATTATTTGCAATTCTTTAACGTATTAATTAACACATACGTTGATGAGATTATATCCTGTCTTCGGGGACCAAAGATTTTCAAGTGGGGGGAGGATGTAGCTATTAGTGGACTACAGTTATCTGACATTGCAGACTTGTCCTCTGTCTTCCCAGACTGTCTCTATATATTCCCCTAGTAATGATTAAGCACACTTGCTAGTGTGTGAAACGCGTCTACCTGCATTGTTTGCCACACTGGTATGTTCGGTTAATAAACCAGAATTTTGATGATACTTCGAATGCAGCCATTTCTTCTACATTGATTGTCTGCGGAGGCAAGCCGAGGCAGGCACCTGTAACATCATTAGGCTTCTTGGTTCACCTGGAGCAGTGAGTCTTCCTTGTCTTTGTATTCCCCTAGTGCTGGGCTCAGATTACGTGCATAACACTCCTGAGCCTAGAGGAGAGCATTGTGGTAGTGTAGTCTCCTGAACAGACATCACTGAACTGCAGAACTATCCATGAACTACATCTTCCAGTAAACCATCTCCAGGGGAGAATTGTGGGAGAGACTATAAAGGGATCTGCTTGACTAGGCCCACTCTTTCTTGCTTCCCGGGATCCATTGTGTATGCACCAGTTCGCAGCTATGTGAGAGGATCGCGGTCTACCTACCACTCACAGCATTCGCAGGTATACAACATGTCTGAACCTAGAGTGTCAGGAGGGCTAGAAAGTTCACAGGGTCAAGGCGACACAGAAAGAACATGAAATTTCAAGCAACCCCCAAGGGGGCAGTGCTACTCAAGCATTTGCGCGGGTATGCTTTGCGGTGCCATTTGCGTCAATACAAAATGAATTGCCGCAAATCGCACTGCAAAGAATCGCATGTAATTTGAACAGGGATGCCTTCCTGTCCAAATCATGTGCGTTTTCCCCCACTGCTCCTGTGTGTACATGTATAGCAAGGGAAAAGTGCCATATAGAGAGCAGTTTATTAAAAATGTTAGAACTCACAGTACATATCTGGCCAAATGCTAAATCTTTGTAGGTGCCCTGTCTCGCCGATGACAGCAAGCTAGGGGCACTGGACGTGCTTACATGTGATGACGCTGTACTGCACAGGTAACCGTGTCTAATAAAAATTTGTGAAAAAAAAAAATTCTTCTTTAATATCTTCCTTTTTCAAAAAATTGTGACAAAAAACTCGCCATTCCTTTTACTAAATACCTTGGACTGTCCACTTTCAAAAAATGGGTAATTTGGGGGGCATTTGTACTGTCCTGACATATTAGGGCCTCAAGAAAAAAAAAATCCTAATCACCTTCTCAGTATTACTATGGTAACAATATATTGCTCTGGTCACAGTACGTAAAAAAACAAACAAATATATAACAAAATGGAATAAAAAAGTAAAAAAAATGTTTAAAAGGTAACCCCACTTTCGCGGGGGGAAGAAAAATCGGCAAATAAAGAAAAAACAATATAACGTATACAATTGCGATCATATTGTAATTGAATGTTATTAAAAATTACCTTTCCTTTTCAATCTGCAGCTGTTGTCATTTTCTGAAAATGCAATGCAATATGGCCGCCTGGAGCTGTTCTGTACATAAAATGTATACTGACCACACCCCCAGAAACATCATTTCCTGCTTGTGTGATTGGCTCACCAATTTTCCCAGAAGTCTGCCTAAGATACAAGTCATATTTCTGGCATCCCCTGCAACAAAAATGTCATTTTTGGTGGGATACTCCCAATAGGAACACGTTTAAAGGAATGCAGGCCCAGCAGATTTCCTCATTGTAAACAAAATGTATTGTTATTATTATTATTATAATTTTTTTACATACTGTTACCAGTCAGTGTCCCTGATAACCCCCACCCCAGTCATACGTATGTAAAAAAAAAAAAAAAAATTGTGAAAAAAAAAAACATTTTTAAAAATGTCTTAATTTTCCAAAAAATTGTGACAAAAATTACAACTTCAAAAAGCTTGCCATGCCTTTTACTAAATATCGTGGACTGTCTACTTTTCAAAAAGGGGTCATTAGGGGGTTATTTGTACTGTCCTGGCATTTTAGGGCCTTAAGAAATTAGATAGGCCGTTATTACATCAGGATTGATCAATTTTTAAATATATATACCATAAATTGTAAACTCTAACTTTCCTACAGACCAAATAATATAAAGTAAACCCCCCTCCATCGCAGGGGTTACGTTCCGGACCCACCCGCGAAAAGTGAAAATCCACGAAATAGAAAAACCCTATTAAAATACATTGTAGGTATGTTTTTTTAACTGTCACTGTACTTTTAAAAGCATTTTAAGGTCTTTAAACACACTTTTAAAACAATAGAAACATATTTAAACACATAAAAGATACTGAGAGACATAGCAAGAGCTATGGAAAACACAAAAATAATTAATTTTCAATGATTGAATTAGTAAAATAACATTACGGAAAAAAACGCAATACAGTGCATTGCGAAAGTATTCGGCCCCCTTGAACTTTTCAACCTTTTGCCTCATTTCAGGATTCAAACATAAAGATATAAAACTGTAATTTTTTGTGAAGAATCAACAACAAGTGGGACACAATCATGAAGTGGAGCGAAATTTATTGGATATTTCAAACTTTTTTAACAAATAAAAAACTGAAAAATTGGGCGTGCAAAATTATTCAGCCCCCTTAAGTTAATACTTTTTAGCACCACCTTTTGCTGCGATTACAGCTGTAAGTCACTTGGGGTATGTCTTTATCAGTTTTGCACATCGAGAGACTGAAATATTTGCCCATTCCTCCTTGCAAAACAGCTCGAGCTCAGTGAGGTTGGATGGAGAGCGTTTGTGAACAGCAGTTTTCAGTTCTTTCCACAGATTCTCGATTGGATTCAGGTCTGGACTTTGACTTGGCCATTCTAACACCTGGATATGTTTATTTTTGAACCATTCCATTGTAGATTTTGCTTTATGTTGTGGATCATTGTCTTGTTGGAAAACAAATCTCCGTCCCAGTCTCAGGTCTTTTGCAGACTCCATCAGGTTTTCTTCCAGAATTGTCCTGTATTTGGCTCCATCCATCTTCCCATCAATTTTAACCATCTTCCCTGTCCCTGCTGAAGAAAAGCAGGCCCAAACCATGATGCTGCCACCACCATGTTTCACAGTGGGGATGGTGTGTTCAGGGTGATGAGCTGTGTTGCTTTTACGCCAAACATAACGTTTTGCATTGTTGCCAAAAAGTTGGATTTTGGTTTCATCTGACCAGAGCACCTTCTTCCACATGTTTGGTGTCTCCCAGGTGGCTTGTGGCAAACTTTAAATGACACTTTTTATGGATATCTTTAAGAAATGGCTTTCTTCTTGCCACTCTTCCATAAAGGCCAGATTTGTGCAGTTTACGACTGATTGTTGTCCTATGGGCAGAGTCTCCCACCTCAGCTGTAGATCTCTGCAGTTCATCCAGAGTGATCATGGGCCTCTTGGCTGCATCTCTGATCAGTCTTCTCCTTGTATGAGCTGAAAGTTTAGAGGGACGGCCAGGTCTTCGTAGATTTGCAGTGGTCTGATAATCCTTCCATTTCAATATTATCGCTTGCACAGTGCTCCTTGGGATGTTTAAAGTTTGGGAAATCTTTTTGTATCCAAATACGGCTTTAAACTTCTCCACAACAGTATCTCGGACCTGCCTGGTGTGTTCCTTGTTCTTCATGATGCTCTCTGCGCTTTAAACGGACCTCTGAGACTATCACAGTGCAGGTGCATTTATACGGAGACTTGATTACACACAGGTGGATTCTATTTATCATCATTAGTCATTTAGGTCAACATTGGATCATTCAGAGATCCTCACTGAACTTCTGGAGAGAGTTTGCTGCACTAAAAGTAAAGGGGCTGAATAATTTTGCACGCCCAATTTTTCAGTTTTTTATTTGTTAACAAAGTTTGAAATATCCAATAAATTTCGTTCCACTTCATGATTGTGTCCCACTTGTTGTTGATTCTTCACAAAAAAATACAGTTTTATATCTTTATGTTTGAAGCCTGAAATGTGGCAAAAGTTCGCAAAGTTCAAGGGGGCCGAATACTTTCACAATGCACTGTATACCGGGACCGCAAAAACTGAACCGCGATAGAGCGGGGGTACACTGATTTGGGATATTTTTTTTTTACCAAAGAAATGTAGCAGAATACATTTTGGCCTCAATGTATGAAGAAAGATTATTTATTTGCAAAATTTTATAACAGTAACAAAGATTTTTTTCTAAATTTTCAGTCTTTTTTAATTTATTTAGCAAAAAAAAGAACAAAAAAAAAAAAACACTGGTGATTAAATACTACCAAATGAAAGCACTATCTGTCTCAAAAATTGATAAAAAAAATGAATTTTGGTACAGTGTCACATGACTTAGTATTTGCCATCTAAAGTGTGACAGCGCTGAAAGATGAAAATTGGCGTGGGCAGGAAGGTGGTAAAAGTGCCCGGTATTGAAGGGGTTTTAAATTCACCAGCACTGCCATGTTTATTTACCAGGATGATTGGCAGCAGCTACATGAAACATGGCAGAAAATGGAGTCTTTCTGCTTTATTTGGCACACGTTTACGTCTTGCTCGGTGATAGATCTCCCTGTCACTGGCAGAGGAAATGTCTCCCTGCCCTGGGTGTGTACGGTGACAACCTGCCTGATACAGATCTGTGTTGGGTGTTTGTGGAGGATGATGAAAAAGTTTCCAAGAAGAGAGTTCTGTGAACATCCAGCTGTTTACAGAGAACAATTTTTCTTCCAACCACAAAGGCATTTCTCCCGTCGGTATGGAAAAAAAAAACAGTTTTCAGATAATATATATAGTGCATAGATTTTTTCCTAAATAATTAACTTACAATTTTAAAAAATATTTGACAACCAGCTATTTTTGTATTTTTTTCTTTTTGTCATCATTTTTTGGAAAATTAAGAAATTAAATAAAATGTGCTTTTTTTTTTTGCACTTTTTTTTTACATACTGTCACCAGTTCAGTACAGCATCATAATTTGACTGACGTGGCGGTGATCAAGGATATGTAAAAAAAAATAATAATAATTTTTTATTAAATTTTTTATATTGGGCCTCTGAAGTAACTACCCTTGGTGAGCAAACTACTCAGGATGTTGTATTAGAAGATCTTTGTACTTAAAGTGGAAGGAAACTGTATCTGAGTACCGCAAACTGAAAACGCCTTTCAACCACTTGACCTTCGGAAAGTTTTACCCCCTCCACGATCAGGCCATTGTTTTGCTAACTGGTGTTTGCTCAGTCATTCAACACTGTACCCAAATGAAATGGATATCATTTTTTTCACACAAATAGAGATTTATTTTGGTGGTATTATATCACCACTGGGTTTTTTACTTTTTGCTATTGAAAAAAAAAACAAACACATTTTTCTTAGTTTCTGTTAAAAAAACAAAATTTTCAATCTTCACTGATGTGCGCTTATGAGGCTGCACTGATGTGCGCTGATGAGGCTGCACTGATGTGCACTGATGAGGCTGCACTGATGTGCACTAATGAGGCTGCACTGATGTGCACTAATGAGGCTGTATTGATGTGCGCTAATGAGGCTACACTGATGAGCGCTGATGAGACTACACTGATGAGCACTGATGAGGCTGCACTGATGTGCACTGATGAGGCTGCACTGATGTGCGCTGATGAGGCTGCACTGATGAGCGCTGATGAGACTGCACTGATGTGTGATGATGAGACTGCACTGATGTGTGATGATGAGACTGCACTGATGAGTGCTGATGAGACTGCACTGATGTGTGATGATGAGACTGCACTGATGTGTGATGATGAGACTGCACTGATGTGTGATGATGAGACTGCACTGATGAGTGCTGATGAGACTGCACTGATGTGTACTGATGAGGCTGCACTGATGTGCACTAATGAGGATGCACTGATAAGCACTGATGAGGCTGCACTGATGTGTACTGATGAGGCTGCACTGATGTGTTCTGATTAAGCTGCACTGATTAGGCTGCACTGATGTGCCCTGATTAGGCTGCCCTGATGTGCTCTTAATAGGGTGCACTGATGAGCGCTGATGAGGCTGCACTGATGTGCCCTGACTAGGCTACACTGATGAGAGCTGATGTGGCTGCACTGATGTGCACTGATGAAGCTGCACTGATGTCCGCTGATGAGGCTGCACTGATGTGCGCTTGTGAGGTTGCACTGATGTGTGCTGATGAGGCTACACTGATGAGCGCTGATGAGGCTGCACTGATGTGTACTGATGAGGCTGCACTGATGTGCGCTAATGAGGCTGCACTGATGTGCGCTAATGAGGCTGCATTGATAAGCGCTGATGAGGCTGCACTGATGTGTACTAATGGGGCTGCACTGATGTGCAGTGATGAAGCTGCACTGATGAGCGCTGATGAGGCTGCACTGATGTGCCCTGATTAGGCTACACTGATGAGCATTGATGAGGCTGCACTGATGTGTACTAATAGGGCTGCACTGATGTGCATTGATGAAGCTGCACTGATGTCCGCTGATGAGGCTGCACTGATGTGCGCTTGTGAGGTTGCACTGATGTGTGCTGATGAGGCTACACTGATGAACGCTGATGAGGCTGCACTGATGAGGCTGCACTGATGTGCGCTTATGAGGCTGCACTGATAAGCACTGATGAGGCTGCACTGATGTGCACTGATGAGGCTGTACTGATGTGCTCTGATTAGGTTGCACTGATGAGCGCCGATGAGGCTGCACTGATGTGCCCTCAATAGGCTACACTGATGAGCGCTGATGAGGCTGCACTGATGTGTACTAATGGGGCTGCATTGATGTGCACTGATGAAGCTGCACTGATGAGCGTTGATGAGGCTGCACTGATGTGCCCTGATTAGGCTACACTGATGAGCGTTGATGAGGCTGCACTGATGTGTACTAATAGGGCTACACTGATGTGCATTGATGAAGCTGCACTGATGTCCGCTGATGAGGCTGCACTGATGTGCGCTTGTGAGGTTGCACTGATGTGTGCTGATGAGACTACACTGATGAGCGCTGATGAGGCTGCACTGATGAGGCTG
Source organism: Pelophylax lessonae (assembly GCF_965119305.1). Taxonomy (NCBI): domain Eukaryota; kingdom Metazoa; phylum Chordata; class Amphibia; order Anura; family Ranidae; genus Pelophylax; species Pelophylax lessonae. The sequence continues at coordinate 21,600,981 of NC_138769.1, forward strand.
CACTGATGTGCGCTAATGAGGCTGCACTGATAAGCACTGATGTGCACTGATGAGGCTGTACTGATGTGCTCTGATTAGGTTGCACTGATGAGCGCTGATGAGGCTGCACTGATGTGTACTAATGGGGCTGCACTGATGTACAGTATGACATTGTGCAAACAAATAATCTTCCTTCATAAATTTATGGCAAAATGTACAGTATTCAGCTACAATTCTTTTCGATTAATAACCCAATTCAGTGTATATTGTTTAGTCTGTGTGAAAGTTTTATTGTTTACAAACTATGGTATATATATTTGAAACTTGATCATTCCTGATGTACTGACGGCCCTCATCTCATTTCTTGAAGCCTGAAAATGCAAGGACAGTACAAATACCCCTAAATTACACCTTTTTGGAAAGTAGACAGTCCAAGGTACTAAGTAAGAAGCATGGCGTGTTTTTTGAAGTTGTAATTTTTTTTGTCACAATTTTTTGAAATATAAAGAAATTAAATAACATTTTTATTTTTTATTTATTATTTGTTTACTTTTTATATACTGTCACTAGTGCGGTATAGCGTCATCATATGACTGATGTGTCGGTGATCAAGCATACTAACTGGTGACAGTATATTAAAAAAAAATATATATATATATATATATGTAAAAAAGGAGCAAGAAGAGATAAAACCGGGGGACTAAAAACCTGGATGCTCGCTTCAGCTTGGTACCAGCGGCGAACTATCAGCATGGGGACCGGCTGCAACACGCAGGTTACGCCTTCCTTCAGCTTTTATATGCCTGTCTGTTTTTATTATAGGTAAGTGCAATTGCTACAGGGGATTGTCTTTTTTTGGGAAATAAAGAGGTTTTCAGCCAAACAATACTGCTCTATGAGACCTATTATTTCCACATGTACCACCTTTGAATCTTGGGAACTCACTCTGGGTCTGCCATACATACCGATCTGACCGAGATCTATCAGGTGTCTGTCTGGTGGAAGTCGGGTTCTCTACAGTGGAGATTGGACGATCTACTCTCAGCTGGTGATCGGCATATGTTTTGGGCTTGCTTTGACCAGATTTCTGGTGAGTGCATTACCTTAAGGGTGAGCACTGTGGTGAGGTGGAGGGTCCTGTGTGGTGAACAACAAAGGATTTTTGCTTGTTTAGGACTGTCATTAGTGGACACCATTCGGGCACTGTGCATGAACTGTATTGACTTTATTCCCCAGCCCATTGGGTTGCACTGTATCTGAGCGCTGCTAGTGCATTTTAGCCTGCTGTATTTGAATATTGCAATCTTTATATGCACCTTTATATATATATATATATATATATATATATATATATATATATATATTTTTTTTTTTTTTTATTCCATTTTGAAACCTTTTTTTTTTAACATCCTGTCATCAGAGTAGTTCAGTGTCACCACAGTGACATTGTCTTACTCTTGGGGGAGGGGATCAGGTGATCACTGTTTAAGCAATCGTTTGAACTGTCATGAAACCTAATGGGTTGATTTACTAGTGTGCAAATCCTGGTGCAGCTCTGCACACAAACCAATCAGCTTCCCGTTTTTTTTTTTTTTCAAAGCTTAATTGAACAAGCTGAAGTTAGAAGCTGATTAGCTATCATGCACAGCTGCACCGGATTTTGCACTCTCCATTTTTGGTAAATTAACCCCATTGCTTACCATTGTGATGCTGTGACTGGCCGCAGCTATCACATGGTACAGGGTGCTGTGATTGGCTCAGGTACCATGTAACCACTGGTGACCAATCACAGATTACACACAGTAGAAAACAATTATGTCATGAATGGTTTCCATTCATGATTATTGTATACTAGGTGCCATGTGATTGTTCAGCGCACATCGATCACATGGTATCTGGACCAATCACAGTGACCCAATACCAAGCACTGCAGCAGTCGCAGATCATGCTGCTGTGCAACCCAGGGGTCTCACACACTACACATGAATGGGGAAACTTACTGCTACATTGTGGTGAATGCTTGGCAAGTGGTTAATTCAGTTTTAGTATTCAAAGTAAACTCACCCATCCATGTCTTCATGCTTTAAGTGCACAAAGCAAGGTCCATAAAGACATGGATGAGCGAGTTTGGGGAACTTGACTGGTGCTGACCTCAACCCGATAGAACACCTTTGGGATGAATTAGAGCAGAGACTGCGAGCCAGGCCTTCTCGTCCAACATCAGTGCCTGACCTCACAAATGCACTTTTCTGGAAGAACGGTCAAACACTCCAATAGACACACTCCTAAACCTTGTGGACAGCCTTCCCAGAAGAGTTGAAGCTGTTATAGCTGCATATTGAACCCTACGGACTAAGACTGAGATGCCATTAAAGTTCATGTGTGTGTAAAGGCAGGCGTCCCAATACTTTTGACACTATAGTGTATTTTACATTGCAGAACACAGTTGCCTGTGACCGACTGCTACCAACCCCACCAAGACCTGGATAACCAAGAATCTCCACCAACATATTACTGAATGGATATCATTTTACTAATTGATATTGGTTTCTTTTTATTGGTTCAATATAAACATTACAGACATGAGTATTCAGAAATAAATGTTGGTAGAAGATTATTAGTGATGTAAAAGGAAATAAAGAACAGTTGCATTCAATTCATTCAAACAAATGTACAATTTTCTTTTCTCATTCGAGGTAGATGTAACAATTCTGTGCACAATAGATGATACATAAATTAAAGTATATCTAAATCCAAGGACAAAAAATTCATATATTGCAGTCCTGAAATTTGGTGGCTGCATTTGTTTTCTTTTTGATCAGGCTAAGAATATTTTCTGCAAGTACAGAACCATACCAGTTGCTCTTGTTAGAAATCTTGTGTCCTTGTCACTTCCCATGGACTAAACTGAAATCCAGTGCCATCCTAATAGCATCATGGGCCCCTGGACAAAGAAATGCACTGGGGCCCATACCAGTCTGCACCAGGTGTTCCCATCGAAGTGTCCCCATCACAGCACCCCCATACATCAGGTGTCCCATCACAGCACCCCCATACATCAGGTGTCCCCATCACAGCACCCCCACACATCAGGTGTCCCCATCACAGTGTGCTCATCACAGCACCCCCATACATCAGGTGTCCCATCACAGCACCCCCACACATCAGGTGTCCCCATCACAGTGTGCTCATCACAGCACCCCCATACATCAGGTGTCCCCATCACAGTGTGCTCATCACAGCACCCCCATACATCAGGTGTCCCCATCACAGTGTGCTCATCACAGCACCCCCACACATCAGGTGTCCCCATCACAGTGTGCTCATCACAGCACCCCCATACATCAGGTGTCCCCATCACAGTGTGCTCATCACAGCACCCCCATACATCAGGTGTCCCCATCACAGTGTGCTCATCACAGCACCCCCACACATCAGGTGTCCCCATCACAGTGTGCTCATCACAGCACCCCCATCCATCAGGTGTCCCCATCACAGTGTGCTCATCACAACACCCCCATACATCAGGTGTCCCCATCACAGCACCCCCACACATCAGGTGTCCCCATCACAGTGTGCTCATTACAGCACTCCCATACATCAGGTGTCCCCATCACAGCACCCCCTTACATCAGGTGTCCCCATCACAGTGTGCTCATCACAGCACCCCCATACATCAGGTGCTCCCTTCACAGTGTGCCCATACATCGGGTGTCCAAATCACAGAACCCCATACATCAGGTGTACCCATCGCAGCACCCCCATACATCAGGTGTCCCCATCACAGTACCCCTATACATCAGGTGTCCCCATCACAGCACCCCCATACATCAGGTGTCCCAAACACAGAACCCCCATACATCAAGTGTCCCCATTACAGCACCCCCATACATCAGGTGTCCCAAACACAGAACCCCCATGCATCAGGTGTTCCCTTCACAGTGTGCCCATACATCGGGTGTCCAAATCACAACACCTATGTGCATCAGGTGTCCCCATCACAGCACTCCCATACATCAGGTGTCCCCATCACAGTACCCCTATACATCAGGTGTCCCCATCACAGCAACCCCATGCATCACGTGTCCCCATCACAGCACCCTCAAACATCAAGTGTCCCCATTACAGCACCCCCATACATCAGGTGTCCCCATCACAGTGTGCCTATCACAGAAACCGCATACATCAGGTCTTCCCTTCACACTGTGCCCATACATCGGGTGTCAAAATCACAGCACGCCCATGCATCAGGTGTCCCCATCACAGTGTGCCAATCAAAGCACCCCCATACATCAGATGTTCCCATCACAGTGTGCCAATCACAGCACCCCCATACGCCAGGTGTCCTCATCACAGTGTGCCAATCAAAGCACCCCCCATACATCAGTTGTCCCCATCACAGTGTGCCAATGAAAGCACCCCCATACATCAGATGTTCCCATCACAGTGTGCCAATCACAGCACCCCCATACACCAGGTGTCCTCATCACAGTGTGCCAATCACAGCACCCCCCATGCATCAGGTGTCCCCATCACAGTGTGCCAATCAAAGCACCCCCATACATCAGGTGTCCCCATCACAGTGTGCCAATCAAAGCACCCCCATACATCAGATGTTCTCATCACAGTGTGCCAATCACAGCACCCCCTTACATCAGGTGTCCCCATCACAGTGTGCCAATCAAAGTGCCCACATACATCAGATGTTCCCATCACAGTGTGCCAATCACAGCACCCCCATACATCAGGTGTCCCCATCACAGTGTGCCAATCACAGCACCCCATACATCAGGTGTCCCCATCACAGTGTGCCAATCAAAGCACCCACATACATCAGATGTTCCCATCACAGTGTGCCAATCACAGCACCCCCATACATCAGGTGTCCCGATCACAGTGTGCCAATCACAGCACCCTCATAAATCAGGCGTCCCCATCACAGTGTGCCAATCAAAGCACCCCCATACATCAGATGTTCTCATCACAGTGTGCCAATTAAAGCACCCCCATACATCAGGTGTTCTTTTCACAGTGTGCCCATACATCAGGTGTCCCCATCACAGCACCTCCATACATCAGGTATCCCCATCATAGCACCCCCTTACATCAGGTGTCCCCATCATAGCACCCTGATACATCAGGTGTTCCCTTCACAGTGTGCCCATACATCGGGTTTCCCCATCACTGCACCCCCATACATCAGGTGTCCCCATCACAGCAACCCCATACATCAGGTGTCCCCATCACAGCGCCCCCATATATATGTCGTGCCCCCTTCCTTGTACTCATAGTAAACAAATACTGTTTCCACCTGAAATGAAGATGCTTTTTCACAGCAACGAGAAAATTCGAAGGAGCGGGATAGGAAAATGCTTCTTGAATGAACAAATTTCTAACAATGAATGTGTTTTTCGTCATGGGAATGAATGGGAAAGTCCATTCATTCCAACACCGAATGTTAAAAAGCAAAAGAAATTTTGAAGTGCTTACGAACAACATTCACCCAAGCCAATGAATGTACTAAGAATAGTGCAGGTAAGCTGGGGCAGCCACAGTTAAGTTTTTATCAGGGGAAAGATGTTATTACATGTTATACATGTTGTGCCATATTTCAGAGTAAAAGTTGATTCAACTTCTCAGAGCCTGGTCTGAAGTTACTCAAAGGGTGCATGGGAGGTCTTGGTGTATTACTAGAGAACTTGGGTCCATAACCACATTATGGGGTATGTGTAATATCACCACGACAGAGGTTTATTCAAGAAGGAAGGAGGAGGTAAGAAGGAAGAGGTAGTTGCCATGAGTGATCACAAGGAAGAACAGCAACCAGTCGTGGGTGTGGTACCTGGTTAGGTTACGGGTTCTCTGGTAGCGATGTGGTTGGAGATTTGACTCCTTCCCTAGCCGTCTGTCTCTGCCAGACACTGGGAGAGGACTAGCATCACAAAGATCTAAGGCCCCGGTCACTAGGTGGACGAGTAGAGTTAAGTAAAAGCATGCATGATATACGTGCTTTGTGCTTACTGGCAGTGGTGTATTTTGGTTCTGTGCTGCCCTAGGCAAGATTAAAATTGGGCGCCCCCCTTCCCCTCCTATGTAAATTTGCCCCACTCCTTTTTTAACGGATTGAAGGACTACAAGTCCCAGCATGAACCCCTGAGATTTCACGAGAGGTGGGGTGGGTGTGGGAGAGAGAGAGGGGGGCGGGTGAGATGAGAGAGAGAGGGAGGGGTGAGAGAGAGAGAGGGGGGATGAGAGAGAGAGGGGGGATGAGAGAGAGAGGGGGGGTGAGTGAGAGAGGGGGGTGAGTGAGAGAGGGGGGATGAGTGAGAGAGGGAGGGGGGATGAGAGAGATAGAGGGGGGGTGAGAGAGAGGGGGTGAGAGAGAGAGAGGGGGGGATGAGAGAGAGAGAGGGGGATAAGAGAGGGGGATGAGAGAGAGAGGAAGATAAGAGAGAGGGGGATGCGAGAGGGGGATGAGAGAGAGAGGGAGGGTTGAGAGGGGGGGGTGAGAGAGAGAGAGGGGGGATGAGAGAGGCGGCTCTAGCAACCAATGGCCAATAGAGTCTCAGGTGGAGGGGGGCGGCTTTTTTGCTGCCCCCCTGCAAAGTGCCACCCTAGGCCTGGGCCTTGTTGGCCTAGGCCAAAATACAGCACTGCTTACTGGGACCCCGTTCTATTACTGGAAGGGAGGTACACTGACTGGTGGAGTGGTCCCTCCAAATGCAACATATACCTGTACAAGTGTGTAGGACATGGGACAAAGCAGCTTATGAGGGAACTCTATACTTTAAGTACTGAACACCTTTCATCTGGGGGAGACCGCTTTAATGTTTGATTCTCCACATGACCGCGGCTCCAGTCTGGTCCCCAGAATTGGTCAGCAGCACACCTTCGAGCGAAGTGTTAGCCCACCTGCAAGTTACTGACCCAGCTCAACGCATATTGTAGCCCAAAGGATCCCGGGGTAGGCCTCTCACGTAACCCAGGCTTGGTGTCCAAAGAGGAGGGAAACATGGAGGACATACCAACCACCCTATCAACCCACCCTTACATGTTATCTAAAGTGGAAAAAAATAACACATCTACTATCAGAATCAATAGATAATAATAATAATCATCAAGGAGTGCCAAGGTTATTAGACTGCATTATTTTATTTTGCACATATGTCCAATGTAAAGTGCTATGTAGACCTGACCCTACACCCTCAGGCATCTGTGCTTGGGTCTTCGACCAGCCAGTATTCTTTATTATAAAGATAGAGGATGTAGGATTTTTACATTTTGGAGAAGTATGTAGTTTTACATGAATTTGGCATGGCATAACTTTCTTGCAATCCACTATGCAGCAAAGCTCAGACTGTTGCACTGACGCTGTTTTTCATAGCTTTAATACGCTGTGATAGGATTATTTACATTACTTACATTGAGCAAATTATATTATTTACATATATATGAAATATAACTTTAAACCAACTACTGATCTCTCTCACTGGCTCATTCGATTCTGGTCTCCATCCATTCATGGTCCATTGGTGGAAAGTCCAATTGTTGCAGGACTCAGAATTCCCAGATTGTCTTTAATGCATTCAATGCGAGCTTTAAGAAAGCCATTGCCCCATGAAGGTAGCACCAACGTTCCGTCCTCCATCCCCATTGGCTGTTCTGGCCATTACAGGCAGGAAAGTTTTGCTGGCGCGTGTCTTCGGCTCACACATTGCTTTGCATTGTCCCACCAATTGTCCCACCAATTGTCCCACCAATTGTCCCACCAATTATCCCACCAATTGGTAAACCATCGTAGAGAGTGTTAAAACGAAGGCAGTAATTCTGGTCGGCATTATCGTATATCGGCTGTGAAGAAATTCAATAATATTAATATAAATGAAATTAAATTCTAACATTGACAGCATTCTTTAAAACATTTGCCTTTACAAGTTAGAACAGCCTTTCTCAACCTTTTTACCCCCGAGGAACCCTTGAAATCATTTTTAGGTTCTTAGGGAACCCCAGCAAAAAAAGCAATTCCCCTACAGCTCATGGTACATTAGCATGATTAATACATCAAAGAAGGTTTTAAATATCAGAAAAAGTCAAGGTGTCATAGTTAGTGTTCATGCTATCATTAATGGTTGGTTTAGTAGTGGAAATTACCCCTTGCATTGGTGATCAGTGATGGTTGGAGATCTATCCACCATTGCTCAAAGCCAATGGTGGAACTACCAGGGTCGCAGATGTCACACTTGCGACTGGGCCCTGGAGTTCCACCACTGTGGGGGGGGGGGGCCTAGCAGTGTTGCAAACCTCCCACCAATAACAGTCTGATTTCTCCCATCCGTAGGACAGAAGGATAATTCTCAATTCCTCCAGGAGCTTCTCTAACTTCACGTTTTAGCACTTAGGCGTGGTGCCTGGGTGTTCTGGTAGATCATAAGCTTAATAATAGCGTGCAATGCCAAGCTGCGGTTTCCAAAGCAAGCAAAGTCCTTCCTTGTATTAACAGAGGCATGGACTCCAGAGAGAGAGATATAATTTTGCCCCTGTACAAATCATTAGTACGATCTCATCTGGAATATGCAGTTCAGTTTTGGGCACCGGTTCTTAAAAAGGATATCGGGGAACTGGAGAAAGTGCAGAGAAGGGCAACCAAACTGATAAGAGGCATGGGAGGAGCTCAGCTATGAGGAAAGATTAGAGGAACTGACTTTATTCTCTCCTGAGAAGAGGAGATTAAGGGGGGGATATGATCACCATGTATAAATACATAAGGGGTCCATATAGTGAACTTGGTGTTGAGTTATTCACTTTAAGGTCAACACAGAGGACAATGGGGGGCACTCTTTACGTCTAGAGGAAAACAGATTTCGTCTCCAAATACGGAAAGGTTTCTTCACCGTAAGAGCTGTGAAAATGTGGAATAGACTCCCTCCAGAGGTGGTTCTGGCCAGCTCACTAGATTGCTATAAAAAAGGTCTGGATTCTTTCCTAGGTGTACATAATATAAATGGGTATTAAAACATTTTTTAGGTAAAGTTGATCCAGGGAATATACGATTGCCCCTTGGAGGATCAGGAAGGAATTTTTTCCCCTGCTTTAGCAAATTGGTTCATGCTTTGCTGGGGTTTATTTTCGCCTTCCTCTGGATCAAAAAATGGGTATAGGATTGTGTATATGGGATTGAACTCGATGGACTTGTGTCTTTTTTCAACCTGACTAACTATGTAATTATGTAGGCAGCCAACACATTGATAGTTTATTCATTTAACCATCAGGCCCCTTTTACACCAGCAGATCAATTTGCCAGACCATCCATTGCTCTTTACGCAGCAGCGGATGTCAGTGGACATGTGTCCGCTGACAACCACCAGCATCCAATCTGGTCCAATCTGCTAAAAACTGACGGATGGGGATTCATTCCCCATCCGTCCAGCGGATCGGATCAGATGACAGACAGATGGAAATGGACAAGCGGTCCATTTCCATCTGACTGCCCTACAGAGAATAGCGGGCTGTGTCCATGTCTGCTCCGCATAGTGGAGAGGACATGGACCTGTCAACCACCTGCTCAGTGGGGATCAGTGGAGAGATCCCCGCTGAGCAGACAGATCCGCTGGATGGGGTCTGCCCAATCTGAAAGGGGCCTTAGGTTAAACGAAAAAAAAAAAAAAAAAGTCAAATTTCCCCCATCTACACATTCCATGTGGATGGGGTAATCCTCCCACTGTGGACCAGTGGCAGAACTACCAGGATCATATGCAACCGGGTCCTGGTGTTCCACCATCATTGGGGTTCCCAGCCTCCTCTTGCTGTCCCGTCCCTGCTATTGAGCAGTGCTGGGCTCTGTCTCTATGGCTGCGGCGGCAGCAGATTTGGACCCGGCGCTGGTTACTTTATAGGGCTGATGGGCACATGTACAGGAGGGCCAGCACACATGGCTGCTGAACATATGGTTGATATATATGTGATTGTACTCTTGATGCTAATAAATACTGTGTTTAGTAGATCCAACTGGGAGAATCACCTGGATCACATCCCGATTGGCATACTAACAGAGAAGGCTATGCAACATTACGGCTGCTAGGTGACTGGCGGGGGGCTCAGCTGTCTACAACCAATAGTGCAAGCTCCCCCGCATGCATCCATCAGCCCCTAATGTAACCAGTACTGGGTCCTTATAGATTGCCACCACTGATATAGAGACAGACGCCAGACCAGCAATGTCAATAGCAGGGGAAAGACAGCAAGAGGATCCTGGGGAACCAGCAGTGGTGGAACGCCAAGTCCCAGTCACAAGTGCAACCTTTGCAACCCTGGTAGTCCTGCCACTGCATTGGACCCTTGTATGGAATTCCCTGGTGTGCTGGTGGCATATTGCTTGCTTCCTGCCACCGTGGGGGGCCAAGACAGTAGGAAAGGGGCCCACAGCAGAACAGATCAGTGGGGAGGGCTGCAGGACTGATGGGGGGGGGGGGGGTCTCATGGTGCCCACCAAGGTTTCTTGAACCAGGGCCCTGAAGGTTCTAGTTACACCCCTGCTCAAAGCTCAAAGCCCCCCCCCCCCCAGCAACCTCAGAAGGAACCCTGGTTGAGAAACACTGGGTTGGAACCTCCATTGGGTTTTTAACCGCATCAGCCCTGGAAGGTTTTACACCCTTAATGACCATTGACCAGGCCATTTTTTGCGATTCAGCACTGCGTTACTTTAACGGACAATTGCGCGGTCGTGCGACGCTGTACCCAAATAAAATGTATGTCCTTTTTTTCCCACAAATAGAGCTTTCTTTTGGTGGTATTTAGACACCTCTGTTTTTTTTGTTGTTTTTTTGCGCTATAAACAAAAAAAGAGCGACAATTTTGAAAAAAAAAAAAAAAAAAAAAACAGTATTTATTACTTCCTGCTATAAAACATATCCAATAAAAAAATTTTTAAAAATCGATTTTTTTCATTAATTTAGACCAATATGTATCCTAATAAGCGCATATTGATTGGTTTGCGCGTCTACAAACTATGGGATATTTTTATGGCATTTTTATTTATTTATTTTTGTTTACTAGTAATGGCGATGATCAGAGTTTTTTAGCAGGACTGCGACATTGCGGCGGACAAATCAGACCCCTACAGACACTTTTGACACTTTTTTGAGGACCAGTGACATTATTACAGTGATCAGTGCACTGTCACTGTACTAATGACACTGGCAGGGAAGGGATTAACATCAGGGGCGATCAAAGGGTTAAATATGTGCTAGGGAGTGCTTTCTAACTGTGGGGGGTGCTCTGACTGGGGGAAGACAGAGATCCGTGTTCCTACTTAGCAGAAACACAAGATCTCCATCTTGTACCCTGTCAGAACGGCAATCTGCCTTGTTTACATAGGCAGACCACCATTCTGCCTCTCTCGGGAACAATAGCCGGTGGTCGGCGGACATTGGGTTACTTGGACCCACTGATTGGCTGCCCCTCTGTCCAATTAGTGCGCAATCGCTCCTCTCGGGGTGGGATTTCGAGCAATAGAGCCACTTTGCCGCAGTAAATGTATGTTAGGCAGTCGGCAAGTGGTTAAAGCCTGAAAAGCAAGGATTGACTGCTTGTTTAGATCTCGGGTTAACTTATCCGATCCTCCACTCTCCCACATGCCAATAGTGGACTGTTCTTTGATGCCCTTGGTCTCTGATCTTTATAACGTCAGGACCTTAGACCACTGTATCATGGGGGATAAGACACTTCGGGAACCAGTCTAGCAGCGTGGAGGATCGGAGGATCAGGTCAGTTAATTCGCTTTTTCTTTGTTTTGTTTCAAATGTAGCGCCTATATATATATATATATATACAGTCATAAATATTGGGACATTCACACAATTCTAATCTTTTTGGCTCTATACACCACCAGCTCCCTGAGCTGTCATCAACTATATTTGGGAAGGGATGGGGTTGGTGGTGAAATCATTAACCAAATATGGCCATATTTGGTCAATATCATTTGGTCATTGTCATTTGGGCAGTGATGTCACTGTTAACCCTGCCCCTTTGCTTAGGTGGTGGGCATTCCTGGTGATGTCAGTGGTTCCTGCAAGCATCCATGTCTTTCCTAAGAACCAGTGATAGTGGGAAGCTATCATATACTGTATAGGTCAGGGATCGGGAACCTTTTTGGCTGAGAGAGCCATGAACACCACATATTTTCAAATGTAATTCTGTGAGAGCCATACTCTATATTTCAGGGGTCGGGAACCTTTATTTAATATTCATATTCAATGTGTGAAAATGCCTGGAGTCCGGTTGGGAAGAGAGCAGAGCAGGCAAGGTATGCAATGGAGTGGTGAAGCGGCTGCAGGCCTGCGAGTGATGGAGGTGAGTATAAGAAAATGGTGGCCGGCCGCTGAAGGCCTCAGAAGTGGATGTGAAAGGCAGCTCCTGTGGGTCCCCGGGTGTCAGAGGGGAAGGAGATCGTGTCTGTCGGGGCACAGGGAGCGGATGGCAGGTCTCCTTACCGAGCCAAGGCCCTCAGATGCCCAGCACACAAACCAGGCAGGGGTACCGTGAGTAGGCTGCGGGGTTGGTAGCGCGCCAATCCGGTCACCCAGAGAAGAACTGAGGGTAGCGGTGGGTAGCTCACAAAGTGTACCGTCGATGGATGCAGAAATCTCCTTGGCACCGGGCACAGCTACGCGGATGGCAGTGGATTGAGTGGTAGATGCGGCGGAGCTCTGGGACTACACGTCCAGCACGGCTCACGTCCGGACATGCCCCTCTTTATTAAAGATTTTTATGCGAGCCAGATGCAGCCATGAAAAGATCCACGTCTGGCTCGCGAACCATAGGTTCCTGACCCCTGGTATAGGTAAATATACAACTTCTATATATGAATATTGGCTCCGCTTAACAGGGGGCCGAAAGGGCAAAAGTTCGGGCATTTGTCCAAATGCCCCAACAGAACCATTGGTTCATCCCTACCAAGCAGCAGAGCCAGTCTGGTGACCTGCATTTTCTCTGCTAAAGTTATTCAATACAACCTGGTCACCTCCAGCCTATGACTGGTCCTGGAAAGAAAAGCAGGAGACTGATGTTACCCTTCCTCTTCAGCCAGCACATGTCCCTGCAGCTCATCTGATTGGCCCCAATACTGCCCCTCCCTGTCTGAGTATTGCTGTACAGGGGTCTACAGGAGGATGATACCAGGTCAAGTCTCTTCCACAGTAACTGGGATAAATTTAGAGTTCAGTAATTTTATGGTGTGCACACCATACTTTTTATAAAAGTCGCACTATTACCTCAATTCCTCAGATCTAATCTAAGAGTAGAGCAAAACAGGAACTAAAATTGGTCCTTTTATCTCGTCTAAAGGAAGTGGTGCAAACGCTCTGTCAGAGTTCCTGGCTATGCTTCCAATCAGTTAGTGGTGTTCCTACATGTTGCACTTTTTATGACAAAAAATAAATGAACACATCAAAGTATCTCTCCACTGCACACCAAATCAGAATAAATTAAAGCTCCATCAGGCTAGTAGACCCCTTTGTAATGGCATGTATTTTGGAGCTCAAGAATCAAGCCTTTGTCAGAGCTCCTGGGAGATAGAAGAATCTATCATGACAGTTGTAGACCAATACCGCCAGTTTTAGTAAATCAACCCCAATGTCTACAAGAATGTCACCTTCAAATAATAGTGTCTGGTAGAGCTGCACGATTCTGGCCAAAATGAGAATCACAATTTTTTTTGCTTGGAATAAAGATCACGATTCTCTCACGATTCTCTGTGTAACATCTTTTACATTGTAAAAAAAATTGGGATAACTTTACAGTTTTGTTTTATTTTTTTTATTTTTTTATTCATTAAAGTGTATTAATTGCGTTTGAAAGACTGCTGCGCAAATACAGTGTGACATAAACATTTACAACAATCACAATTTTATTCTGCAGGGTCTCTGCTAAAAAAAAATATATAAATGTTTGGGGGTTCTAACTACTTTTCTAGGAAAAATAAACTGATTTAACTTGCAAGCAACAAGTGTAGGAAAAAGGTTTAGTCTTTAAGAGGTTAAACTTCCTTCCTCTGGCAGAGGGAAAGAAAAGATACAATGTAATCATTTGTGTTTACAGTTCAGTGGGAGACTAATGCTGATAGGCTTTTGCGGGAGGCTTTTTTTTTTTTTTTTTTTTTGACAGCTGCTCCCTCAAAGCTATGTAAAGAATCCAGCAAGTGTCATGTTAAGATCGTCAGGGGGAGTGAATCGCGATCTCGATTCTGTTACGATTAATCGTGCAGCTCTAGTGTCTGGTGTTTCCAGTAAAGGGTACTACAGCATACAAAGACATTATGGACACTTGTAACCTTCCAACCTTATAGTAACAGTTTGGGGAAGATGCTTTTCTCTTCCAGCATGACTATGCCCTGTGTACAAGGCCAGTTCCGTAAAAGCATGGTTTGACCAGTTGGGTGTGGAGGAACTCAGGTGTCCTGCACAGAGCCCTGACCTTACTCCTACTGAGCACCATTCATAAAGACATGGTTTGACCAGTTGGGTGTGGAGGAACTCGGGTGTCCTGCACAGAGCCCTGACCTTACTCCTACTGAAAACCATTCATAAAGACATGGTTTGACCAGTTGGGTGTGGAGGAACTCAGGTGTCCTGCACAGAGCCCTGACCTTACTCCTACTGAAAACCATTCATAAAGACATGTTTTGACCAGTTGGGTGTGGAGGAACCCAGGTGTTCTGCAGAGACCTGACCTCAACCCTACTGAGCACCATTCATAAAGACATGGTTTGAGCACTTAATTGTGAAGGAACTTGGATGTTCAGCACAAAGACCAACCTCAACCCTTCTAGGCACCATTTATAAAGACATGGTTTGACCCAGGGCTTTTTTTCAGCGGGAACGCAGGGGAACGCAGTTCCGGCACCTTCAGAACTGAATGTATGTAATGGCAAGGGGTGCTGGGGTGTGCTGGAGGGTCTATTGATGCTGGCTAATAGGGAATCTATTGCTGCAGAGGATGGGGGTCTATTGTTGCTGGGGTGGTCTTCTGTTGCTCATGGGGAATTTATTGTTGCTGGGGTGGGTCTTTTGCTGCTGGTGGGTCAGTTGTTGCTGGGAGGGATTTATTCTTGAGGGAGGGGTCTTTGTTGCTGGCTGCTGGAGGGTCTATTGATGCTGGCTACTGAGGAATCTAGTGTTGCTGGAGGGGATCTATTTGTTGTTGAAGGGGATCTATTTGCCGCTGGAGGGGATCTATTTGTGCAGAGGGTCTATTGTTGCTGGGGAAGTCTGTTGTTGCTGGTGGGGTATCATGTTGCAGGGAATCAATCATTGCTGGGAGGGATCTACTGTTGAGGGATGGGCCTAATGCTGCTGGCTGCTGGAGAGTCTATTGATGCTGGATGTTGGAAGTCCATTGTTGCAGGGGTGGATCTATTGTCGCCGGGGTGTCCATTGTGTCTAGATCTATTATATTGCCTTTCTTGTTATCGTTAATTCTCTAAAAGGGGTGGTACTGGGAGGTGGGTAGGAGGTGAAACCAAGGAATGGTGCTCGGGGGTGGGTAGGGGACGGAGTTAAGCGGTGACTAACAAGGGAGGAGTTCCTGCACCTATTCTCTGAGAAAAAAAGCCCTGGTTTGACCAATTGGGTGCAGAGGAACTCGGATGTTTGATGAGTAATATTACTGTCCTTCATAGAGCCCTGACCTCAACCCTACTGAACACCATTCATAAAGACATGGTTTGAGGAGTTTGGGGTGGTGTAACATTACTGTCCTTCATAGACCCCTGACCTCAACTCTACTGAACACCTTTGAGATGAGTTGGAATAATGATAGCAATTCAGGCTTTTCATTA
Organism: Pelophylax lessonae; assembly: GCF_965119305.1. Classification (NCBI taxonomy): domain Eukaryota; kingdom Metazoa; phylum Chordata; class Amphibia; order Anura; family Ranidae; genus Pelophylax; species Pelophylax lessonae. The sequence continues at coordinate 21,616,792 of NC_138769.1, forward strand.
AGTTGTGAGCAAGGTGCAGCTCGGTGTGCTGGGTAGTAAACACACAGAGTCCAAGTCAGGCAATGAAGTTATATTGTAGAAAAAGTACAAACGCAACTCTGCAGATAGGCACACCTGTCTGGACCTACTTATGAATTGAGATAGTGGTCTGGCGACTCCTGAAGATAGGTAGATGTAGTCCCTGCATTGCCCCTACTCTTCTGGAACCTTTCCCTACCTCTAAGTACTGTCCCAGCCAGTCGGGAATCCTGTCCTTACACTAGCTACTAGCATACAGTGCACCAAACCCAGGAGTCAGAATCCTAAATAGACTCTGCCTAACCCAAGATGGCCACTGGAGTCACATGAGGAACCAGCTGTTTTCCCGTGACTGCAGGAAGTGGTATAGAAACCAAGTTTCTCACAACTTCTTTCCCTTTCTGCATTGCCGCTATGGTTGAGCGCCACCTGCAGTGGGAAGTACAGACTGCACCTGTCTACAAAGTGAAATCATTAAAATATACTGTCAGCATCAAGAAAAGCTTCTCTGTTTGATTTAGCTTTAAAGTGAACACAGGCAGCAGCATTTCCTGAGAAATGGAACATTTAACTTTAAAAACACTAGACGTGTGCAGAACAGAAATATGTGTTCCATTCGTTTCAGATAGATTCATTATGTTACTAATTTAGTTTTGTTGATTTGTTTTGGAATTCGTTTAGTTTCAATTTGTTTACTTAAATTTAGTTTTGTTTAATATTCTCTAGCGAATTCCAAATTTTCAGAATGGTTCCAATTTGGATCTGTCGTAAAATGATTGCCCAATTCGAATTCTGTTTGAAGAATAGCTGCTTGTTAAGGAGCAGGCCGGGAAGCTGGCTGTCCCGTCCTTAACAACCGATGATTTATCAGCTGTCAGCGGGCTTCCCCACTGGCAGCTGAAATGTAAACAAAAGAATTCCGGCAAAAAAACAATGTGGGGGTCCCCCCCCCCAATCCATACCTGGCCTTCACCTTTCCTGGCCTGTCGGGCTGCATGCTCGAATAAGGGGCTGGTATAGGTTGGTGGGAGGGACCCCACACACTGTTTTTTTTTTTTTCAGAATTTTCGAATACCAGAATTATTTTGTTTACATTTCAGCTCTCAGTAGGGAAGCCCGCTGACAGCTGATGAGTCATCTGTTGTTAAGAACATGGAGGCTGGTTTCCCGGTCCTTAACTGTTTGCTGACCGCTTACTGCATATATACTGCGGCAGTGTGGCTCTCCCCGGCAAACTGACGTAAGGGCTACGTCAGTCGCTTGGAGGCAGCTAGGAGGCTTTCGCCCCCGCTCGTCAGCAGGGAAGCCTGACATCCGCGATCGTTTCCCGCTAAGAGAGAAGAACGATTGTGAACACAGCCGACCGTTTTTCTCCCTGGAATGTTCATAGAGGCCCGGTGATCCTTCTATATAGGATCACAGGTCTCTATAGTCATTCCACAAGCCACGCTCCCCACAGTTAGAAACATGCCCCTAGGTACACATTTAACCCCTTGATTACCCACAGTGTTAACCCCTTCCCTGCCAGTGTCATTATTACAGTAACAGTGCATATTTTTAGTACTGATTACTGTAATAATGTCACTGGTCCCCCCAAAAGTGTCAAAAATGTCAGTTGGGGGTCTGATCTGTCTGCCGGGGTCTGATCTGTCCGCCGCAATGTTGCAGTCCCGCAAAAAATCTCAGATTGCCGCCATTACTAGTAAAAAAAAAAAAAAAAAACAATAAAAATGACATAAATCTTTCCCATAGTTAGTAGACACACTAACTTTTGCGCAAACCAATCAAAATAAGCCTATTGTGATTTTTTTTTACCAAAAATATGTAGCAGAAAACAAATTGGCCTAAAATGTTAAAAAAAAAAAATTATTTTTTTTTTTGGGACTGTTATATATCAGAATGGGAAAAATATTGTTTTTTTTTTCTTTTTTTTCCAGAATTGTCGCTCTTTTTTTGTTTATAGTGCAAAAAATAAAAATCGCACAGGTTATAAAATACCACCATAAGAAAGCTCTGTTTGTGGGAAAAAAAGGACATACATTTTTTTTTTAGGTACAGCGTCGCACGACTGCGCAATTGTCTGTTAAAATATTGCAGTGCCGAATCGCAAAATATGGCCTGGTCATTAAGGGGGAAAATCTTCCGGTCCAGAAGTGGTTAACAACCAGCTATTCTTCACACAGTATTTAAATCGGTCAATCATTTTTCAACCGATCTGAATTCAAATCGTTCCGAAAATTTGGAATTCATTAGAAAATTAATAAACAAAATGAAATTAAACTAGTTTCAACTAAATTCATTACTATTTCATTTGGAGATTCGGATACATCCGAATAACCAAGAATTTGTCTGAATTTTTATCTGGACCGACACAAATTGCAAGTCTAAAAAAAACACCCAGGTCAGTGTGATAACCAAAAGGTGGGAGGAAATGTGTTGAATCAACTAGGTAACTTCCTACACAATTAGGACCAATTAATAAATTAGGGAAAATTAAAGAATATCCAAACCCAAAAACAATAATGTAATATACCACATCTAAAGGACTGGTAAGTTGCAATAAATTACATTTTTGGTTTAATACACATTAACTAAAGTCCTGAGCGTGTGATCAGCTGACAGCATGGAAGTAACAACTGCAACCCCAACCAACCACAGGCCTCTTATTGACATGTACAGACATAGAGGTCAGTCATCTCAACTATATTATCGAGCAATGAAGTCTCACCTCTTCTCTCTGCTGGATCTCCGTGCTGGTTTGTTGGATTTTATCTGGTGGTTTTCTAAACGCATAATAAGAGATGTGAGAAAGGTCAGCTTCAATTAATGCACAAAATCAGAGATTTGTCTTTTTTTAACTTTTCTACAACCTTCAAATGGCAGTAAATCACTGGATAATGCTAAAAGTCACCCCTCCTCCATTCTGCACATTTTACAATGTTTTTTTTTTTTTTTTTTTTTTTTTTTTTTATGTGAATTAACCACTCTGCTCCAGCTGACATGTCTTTATTATTACTTTATGGGTGCAAAGATAATAAAATACAGATTTTGCCAGAATTCTAACATTTGCTACTAATTGCCTGATCAGGCTTCTGCTGTTTGCCTAAACAGCAGTGGGGAAAGGGGGCAGGAGCAGGAGTATGAGCAGAAGTAATGGAAGGGAGCAGGAGCATAAGCAGAAGTAAGAAGAGGAAGCAAGAGTTTGAGCAGAATTAGGGAGAGAGGGCAGCAGCATAATCAGAATTAGGGAAAGGGAGCAGGAGTACGAGAGGAAGTAGGGAGAAGGGGGCAGGAGTATGAGCAAAATTAGGGATAGGGGGTAGGAGTATGAGCAGAAGTAGTGAAAGGGGGTTGGAGTATGAGCAGAAGTAGGAAAAGGGGGTAGGAGTATGAGCAGAAGCAGGTGAAGGAGCAGGAGTATGTGCATGAGCAATGGGAGGGGGCTGTAGTGTGGGCAGGAGGAAAAGGGGAGGCAGGAGTATGGGCAGAAGCAGGTGGACAGGCAGGAGTATGAGCAGAACCAAGTGGGGGAGAGGGAGTATGAGCAGGAGCAAGTGGAGAGGGAAGCATAAGCAGAAGTAGGGGGAGGGAGCAGGAGTAAGAGCAGAATTAGGGAGAGGGGGCAGGAGTAAGAGCAGAATTAGGGAGATGGGGCAGGAGTATGAGCGGAAGTAGGGAGAGGGGGCAGGAGTATGAGAAGATTTAGGAAGATTGGGCAGGAGTATGAGAAGTATCAGGGAGAGGAGCAGGAGTATGAGAAGTATCAGGAAGAGGGGGCAGGAGTATAAGAAAAGTAGGGGGAAGGGGCAGGAGTATGAGCAGAATTAGGGAGAGGAGGTAGGAGTATGAGCAGAATTAGGGAGAGGGGGCAGGAGTATGAGAAGAAGTAGGGAGGGGGAAGATGTTTGAGAAGAATTAGGGAGAGGGGCAGGAATATGAGCAGAATTAGGAAGCGGGGGCAGGAGTATAAACAGAATTAGGGAGAGCGGCAGGAGTATGAGTAGAAGTAGAGAAAGGGGTAGGAGTATGAGCAGAAGCAGGTGAAGGAGCAGGAGTATAAGCATGAGCAATGGGAGGGGGCAGAACTATGGGCAAGAGGAAAAAGGGGCACAGGATTATGAACAGAAGCAGGTGGACAGGCAGGAGTATGAGCAGAACCAAGTGGGGGAGAGGGAGTATGAGAAAGAGCAATTATATAGGGCAGAAATAGGGAGAGGGGGCAGGAGTATGAGCAGAATTAAGGAGAGGGAGCAGGAGTATGAGCAGAATTAGCAGAAGGGGGCAGGCGTAGGAGCATAAGTAGGGAAAGAGGGTATGAGTATGAGCAGAAGCAGGTGAAGGAGCAGGAGTATGAGCAAGAGCAATCGGAGGGGGCAGGAGTATGGGCAGGAGGAAAAGGAGACAGAAGTATGAGCAGAAGCAGGTGGACAGGCAGGAATATGAGCAGAACCAAGTGGGGGAGAGGGAGTATGAGCAGGAGCAAGTGGAGAGGGTAGCATAAGAAGAAGTAGGAGGGGGCAGGAGTAAGAGCAGAATTAGGGAGAAGGGGCAGGAGTATGAGCGGAACCAAGTGGGGGAGAAGGATTATGAGCAGAAGAAAGTGGAGAAGGGAGCATAAGCAGAAGTAGGGGGAGGGGGCAGGAGTAAGAGCAGAATTAGGGAGAGGGGGCAGGCGTATGAGCAGAATAGAGAGAGGGGGCAGGAGTATGAGCAGAAGTAGGGAGAGGGGGCAGGAGTATGAGAAGAATCAGGGAGAGGGGGCAGGAGTATGAGCATAAGTAGGGAGAGGGGGCAGGAGTTTGAGAAGAATTAGGAAGAGGGGCAGGAATGTCAGCAGAATTAAGTAGAGGGGCAGGAATATAAGCAAAATTAGGGAGAGGGGGCAGGAATATAAGCAGAATTAGGGAGAGGGGGCACGAATATAAATGGAATTAGGAAGAGGGGGCAGGAGTATGAGTCGGATTAGGGAGAGGGGGCAGTAGTATGAGTAGAAGTAGGGTAAGGGGGTAGGAGTATGAGAAGAATCAGGGAGAGGGGGCAGGAGTATGAGCATAAGTAGGGAGAGGGGGCAGGAGTATGAGCATAAGTAGGGAGAGGGGGCAGGTGTATGAGAAGAATCAGGGAGAGGGGGCAGGAGTATGAGCATAAGTAGGGAGAGGAGGCAGGAGTTTGAGAAGAATTAGGAAGAGGGGCAGGAATATCAGCAGAATTAAGCAGAGGGGCAGGAATATAAGCAAAATTAGGGAGAGGGGGCAGGAATATAAGCAGAATTAGGGAGAGGGGGCATGAATATAAATTGAATTAGGAAGAGGGGGCAGAAGTATGAGTCGGATTAGGGAGAGGGGGCAGTAGTATGAGTAGAAGTAGGGTAAGGGGGTAGGAGTATGAGCAGAAGCAGGCGAAGGAGCAGGAGTATGACCATGAGCAATGGGAGGGGGCAGGAGTATGGGCAGGGGGAAAAAGGGGGAGAGGGAGTATGAGCAGGAGCAATTGGAAAGGGGAGCATAAGCAAAAATAGGGAGAGGGGGCAGGAGTATGAGCAGAATTAGGGAGAGGGGGGAGGAGTTTAAGCAGAATTAGGGTGAGGGGGCAGGAGTGTAAGCAGAATTAGGGAGAGGGGGAGAGGAGTTTGAGCAGAATTAGGGAGAGGGGGCAGGCGTGTAAGCAGAATTAGGGAAAAGGGCAGGAGTATGAGCAGAATTAGGGAGAGGGAGCAGGAGTATCAGAAGAATTAGGAAGAGGGGGAGGAGTTTGAGCAGAATTAGGGAGAGGGGGCTGGAGTGTAAGTAGAATTAGGGAGAGGGGGCAGGAGTATCAGCAGAATTAGGAAGAGGGGGATGAGTTTGAGCAGAATTGGGGAGAGGGGGCAGGAGTATGAGCAGAATTAGGGAGAGGTTGTAGGAGTAGGAGTATAAGTAGGGAAAGGGGGTAGGTGTATGAGCAGAATTAGGGAGAGGGAGCAAGAGTATGAGCAGAATTAGGGAGAGGGAGCATGAGTATGAGCAGAAGTAGGAAGAGGGGCAGGAGTGTGAGCAGAAGTAGGGAGAGGGGGCAGGAGTTTGAGCAGAATTAGGGAGAAGGGGGCGGAGTATGAGGAGAATTAGGGAGAGGGGGCAGGAGTATGAGCAGAATTACACAGAGGGAGCAAGAGTATGAGCAGAATTACGCAGAGGGAGCAAGAATATGAGCAGAATTAGGGAGAGGGGGCAGGAGTATGAGCAGAATTAGGGAAAGGGGGCAGGAGTATGAGCAGAAATAGGAAGAAGGGGCAGGAGTATGAGCAGAATTAGAGAGAGGGAGCAGGAGTATGAGCAGAAGAAGGGAGAGGGGGGTAAGAGTATGAGCAGAATTAGGGAGAGGGAGCAGGAGTATGAGCAGAAGAAGGGAGAGGGGGGTAAGAGTATGAGCAGAATTAGGAAGAGGGGGGAGGAGTTTGAGCAGAATTAGGGAGATGACAAGGCAGGGGTATAAGCAGAATTTGGGAGAGGGGGCAGGAGCATGAGCCGAATTAGGGAGAGGGGGCAGGAGTATGGGAAGAAGTAGGGAGAAGAGGCAGGAGTATGTGCAGAATTAGGGAGCGGGGGTAGGAGTATGAGTTGAAGTAGGGAAAGGGGTAGGAGTATGAGCAGAAGCAGGTGAAGGAACCAGAGTAAGAGCATGAGCAATGGGAGGGGACAGGAGTATGGGTAGGAGGAAAAGGGGGACAGGAGCATGAGCAGAAGCAGGTGGACAGGCAGGAGTATGAGCTGAACCAATTGGGGGGAGGAAGTATGAACAGGAGCAATTGGAGAGGGGAGCATAAGCAGAAGTAGGGAGAGGGGGCAGGAGTATGAGAAGAAGTAGGGAGAGGGGGCAGGAGTATGTGCATAATTAGAGAGAGGGGGCAGAAGTATGAGCAGAATTAGGGAGAGGAGTCAGCAGTATGAGCAGAATTAGGTAGAGGGAGCAAGAGTATGAGCAGAATAAGGGAGAGGGGGCAGCAGTATGAGCCGAATAAGGGAGAGGTTGCAGCAGTATGAGCAGAATTAGATAGAAGGACCAAGAGTATGAGCAGAATTAGGGAGAGGGAGCAGGAGTATGAGCAGAAGTAGGGAGAGGGGTAGGAGTATGAGCAGAAGCAGGTGAAGGAGTATGAGTATGAGCATGAGCAATGAGAGTGGGCAGGAGTAAGTGCAGGAGGAAAAGGGGGCAGGAATAGAAGCAGAAGCAGGTGGACAGGCAGGATTATGAGCAGAACCAAGTACCAAGTGGGGGAGAGGGAGTATGAGCAGAAGCCGAAGTAGGGAGAGGAGGCAGGAATATAAGCAGGAGCTAAGGGGGGCAGGAGTATGAGCAGAAGTAAGGAGCAGGGGCTGGAGTATAAGCAGAAGTAGGGAGAGGGGGTGGGAGGATGATCAGAAGCAGAGGGGAGGGCAGGAGTATGGGCAGAGGTAGGGAGAAAGGGACAGGAGTAGGGGCGGGAGTATGAGCAGAAGCAAGTGGAAAGGCAGGAGAATGAGCAAGAGCAGAGGAAGATGACCGGAGCAGGGCTTGGTACAGAGAGAAATTGACACTTTTAGGATGTGATCAGATTTCTAGTAAAATGACACAGTTGAAAACAAAAAAAAAAAAAAAATAAAGCTTTATAAAAAATAAAAAAAAGATGGAAAAAATTCAGGTGCTTATTATCCTCTACTGTTGCAAGAGTTTCATTTAAATGCGAAGACTGGTGACTTGATTATTTTTGGCTTTTCTGGATCCCGCTGGTTGCAGGCTCCCCTACTTCCCCCTGCCTTCTACTGATTTCTACAATGTAATGGGCTAGAGGATGCAGACCCTGAGCATGAATAGTCATACAGCCTCAGCCAATCCCTAGGTAAATAATTACCAGTAGGGGGCTGAGAGGGTGTATAAATAGGCTGGGGCCTGGAATAGCAGGGTTCTTGTTGTGGAGGATAAGGCTCAGTCTGAAGGGCTCCTGCCCTTATGGGCAGATTAGCTGAAGACTGAAACAGTTTCACCGAGGTCCCAGCTCTGGAAGAGATGGGGAAATGCTTTTCTCAAAAAGATCATCAAGGCCTAAGCTCAGGGAGAGCTGGGAAGCCTATACCTAAAGTTGCTGAAATCAATTTGGAGAGAGTCCATTGAGGATCTGGCCTAGAGGCTCACAGTAGAGGGGCTTGGCTGGTATTGGAAGGAGGCATCCAAATACACAGGAACAAGTGAGTAAAGGCCGGAAAGAGAGAGAGATCCTAGTGACTGTTGCTGTTAACCCTTTGAGTGACTGTTCCCGAATTGCTGGCCCACTCTGAAGTGTCTAGTTATTACCAGAGATTGTGCTACTCTTTGCACTAAATTTGGAGCATCCCAAGTGTCACCCTACTCCCAACTGAGTTTAACCAGTATTAAACTTCAAAAATACACTCGCTGCCTGGTTATTGTGTTGAGAGGCAGTGGAGCTGCTGTGTGCCTGGCTGCCATGCACCCAATTGGGAAAAGAACCTGGGGGGAAAAAAATACAAAGCTCGTTTGGGGTCTGTGCTTCACTAGTATTTGCTACTCAACTGATCACGAGACACAGTAGGGATCGTACAAAAGGATGCCATCATTTAAGTGCACCTATGACAGCATAATATCTAAATAAGGTACTGAATGACACAAAATATTAAGTACTGTATGTTGTCTGTAGAAGTCCACTTACTCAGTCTTTGGACGTGTCCTCCAATATATGATTCCTATGATGATAATTATTATAACGATGGCTCCGGCTGCTGAGCTTGATGCATAAATCACTGTGCTGTGCGCCTGACCATAAGGACTGTTTTCTAAAAGAAAATATTAAACAAGAAGATATATTATACAGATGATAAGAAAAGCAACTGCATATTACTGTTGTCTGAGAAGTCATGTAATTCTCCTATTTGGCCAAAATAACCACCACCCCATTGCCTGGCATATGACATCATTATACATGGCTCCTACTATGCTAGAGAAGTCCCTCCCTCATGGGTAAATGTTGTCCTAACCCAATGGTGGCCATACGTATAGTGATTTGTGATTGATCTAGGTACAAGTTACGCATACAAGCAATTTATCTTTAAATAAATTATGGGATGATGCATCATGCTTGGTATTGCTCCTTGCTTTGAGATTTACTGAAAATATCAATGAAAAATACATAGATCAGCCATAAATATAAACAATTGTTTGATCAATCTGTATTATGGTCAGTTCTCTGGCACATACACAAATGTTTGTGTAGCACCCTCCTAGGTAGGTGCTAGAGAGTAAGTATAGTTTTTTTAGCTCTGTCTGCCTATCAGAGGAGCAGCAGGCAAATTCTGTATTTCTCTCTGCTTAACAGGGAGAGGGATCTGTGAGTTAAGTCTGCTCAATGTGCTCAGTGTGTGATTCATGTGGTCTGGGGGAGTGTCCCCACTGGTCCAATGGGGAGGCACATTGGACAGTGGAGGAATCCTGACCAATGGGCACACAGGCTTTGATACAGCCCCAGTGATTGGCACAGTCTGCTGTCTCGGTGCATTCTGGGGTGTGGTATAAAAGCCAGGAGCACATGTGTTCCTGGTCTTTGACTGGTGAGCAGAGTCTGGAAGGAGGGTGGCGGCTGCCTCCTCTTCTGCAGTGGTTAGAGTATGGTCACAGGTAGTCAGCCTGGTGAGCCAGAAATGTGGAGCTGAACCCAGAGGTCCAGGAGAACTGACTAAGAGGAGTTGAGACACTGGAGAACCTGAAAAGCAGTATCATGAGTACAGGGGATCGTGTCTAAGGGCCTGACCAGGAAGGGGGCCACTCTGGAGTAGAGTAGTCAGAGAACGGGTGTCAGCTGGTGGATAGAAAGGGGGTACTAGGAGAGTGCCCTGAAGATAAGTGCTCAAGACCATTACTTCAGATTCATCTAGTGGCAGGATGAAGCTGCGACCTTGCCACATTCTCAGGTAGAAGTCCTCAGCATTGTGAATTGTTCAAGTGTTGGAGTATCCCACTCACCCCTTCTCCCATCCCCATATAAAATAAAACAACAACCCCTAGACTGTTCATTGACAGAGCCAGAAAGTAAAGTGTTAAGATTCAGCATGCAGTTGCTATCGGTAACCCAGGGGACCCAAAACAATGAGAAATCCAGCCACCCTCAAGGGGGCAGGGCTACATTTGTTTGTGCAATCAGAAGTGATCTGCAAAATTCCTCCACACCCAATCAACACAGTCAAAACAAAGCCCCGTATACACGCACCGATTGTTGGCCGTAAATTTTCGGCCAACGTCCGATCGGCCGATTGTCGGCTTGTTAGTATGATGATTCCGACAACCGACTGCGACTTTTCGGCCGAACAAAATCTGGTGTGCATGCTATAAAATTTTTGTTGGCCGTCACCAGAACGGCCGATTGTTCGTCAGTCAGTACAGATTTCGGCCGACAAAAATCAGATGAGCAAGACTGGGCATGCTCAGAGAAGAAAAAACACACAAAAAGTAAACCAGCACATAACATCACTTCTGAAGTTGGTTGTTGTTGGCCGACATAATTCGTGTGCAGTCTAGAGCACATTTCAACCAACACAACAACACTGGACAAAAGACGGCTGATCGTTCGGCCGACAATCGGTGCGTGTGTACGGGGCTTAACAGCTCTCTAAGTTGATTGGTTTACCATTTTATTTAATAATTCAGTTTTATTAAATATTTAATGAAAAGATATGGATATCTTGGTTACCATGGTTCATGGAACACTAAAACCAGTCCAGTTTCTTTGTTTTTTAGGGTTTATATGAGAACTTGGATGGGAGAAGGGAGAAGTGGGATACTCCCAGCAACTGAACTATGCACAATTAGGCAGGGACACTAGAAAAATGCTGCTTGACTCTGATTAACGCTTCTCTGGCGCTAGTTATCACTGACTGACGCTGGTTAATGCTGATTGATGTTGGTTAACGCTGACTGATGCTGGCCACAACTAGGCCCTCTACTAGAACTTCACCTCTGACTTTAGAGAAGTCCTTTGAGCTCCCCAAAACACTCATTCTTGAGGTAGCTGACTTTAATGCAAACTGTATCACTGAACACTTCAGGGCCCTTCCTAGCGCCCTCTTTCCTTCCCAAACTTCAGGGCTTTACTACTTGGCATCCCCTTTGCTGTACACTCCTAGTTAGCTGGCTCCTGGATCCCCCTTGACCTCTCTGGAGTGGTCCCCTCTCCTAGGCAGACCCCTGGGCAGATCTTGAGTACTCACTTGGTACAGCAGGACATGTCAGAGGCTGCGGGCATGGTACAGGAGATGCAGCAGCTGCGGGCATGGTACAGGAGATGCAGGGGCTGCGAACATGGTGCAGGGGATGTTGGGGCTGCAAACATGGTGCAGGAGATGCAAAGGCTGCGGGCATGGTGCAGGAGATGCAGGGGCTGCGGGCATGGTGCAGGAGATGCAGGGCTGTGGGCATGGTGCAGGACATGCAGGGCTGCGAGCATGGTGCAGGAGATGCAGGGCTGCGGGCATGGTGCAGGAGATGCAGTGCTGTGGGCATGGTGCAGGAGATGCAGGGCTATGGGCATGGTGCAGGAGATGCAGGGCTGTGGACATGGTGCAGGAGATGCAGGGCTGTGGGCATGGTGCAGGAGATGCAGGGCTGCGAGCATGGTGCAGGAGATGCAGGGCTGCGGGCATGGTGCAGGAGATGCAGTGCTGTGGGCATGGTGCAGGAGATGCAGTGCTGCGGGCATGGTACAGGAGATGCAGGACTGAGGGTATGGTGCAGGAGATGCAGGGCTGTGGGCATGGGGCAAGAGATGCAGGGCATCGGGCACGGTACAGGAGAATCTCACAGCCCTGCATCTCCTGAGGAGATGCAGGGCTGTGGGGGGGGGGGGGTCTTACTTACCCATTGGTGAGGCGCCTTACATTTAAAAATGATGCTGCTTGGCGCCATCACGTCACAGTGCATGCGCCATCTGCCCGAGAATGGGCGAGCGTGAACAGGCTTTCCTGAGCAGCGGTGGGAGCGCATGTGCAGTGTACATGTCAGGCCGGCTGCAGCCATTTATTTTACAGGTGCCACAGATGTTCAGACAGCCCCAGGGCAGGGGGACTTGCTGGCCTACTGAAAAATGTCCTGGTATCCCGGTAGGCCAGTCCGGCCCTGCTGAGGGATCACCTACATGATGTCTTAAATCAATTCCCCTTTTAAGTCGTAGGGTTGAAACCTGGTTCTTGAGGCACTTCAGAAGTCCCCTATCAAATAAATCTGTGAAATGTCGCTATTATCATTGTCCCACAAAGTCCGTTCTCCTGTGATGATCACTTTGGCTGGGGAAGTTTAGGATCTGACTGCATTGTCCCGTGTGGAACCCTTCGGTTCTTAAAGGATCCAGGTGGTTTTGAAGTGATACCTGAAGTCTCAGCTTTGTTATCCCAAAAAAGGACAATATGCTGCTATTTATTTGTTCTGTACCTGTGCATCACAAAGAAGTTGTTCTCCAGTTGTTTGTCTGGATGTTGTCCAGGCTATTTGAGTTATATGAAGGCCACAGGGTTTTTTTTTTTTCGAGAATCCAATACCCTGTTGTTTCAGAAGGTCCATGGTGGGATTCTTTGGTCGTCATTTCCATTTTCCCCAGTGCTTCTGCCAAGTAATTACTCAGACATACTGTATACTTTGTGGGATATGGATTTCCCCTTTTCAGGAAAGGCTCACTAAACTGGATCATTGATCACCTCTTGAACTTTTCAGTATCAGACCGCTTTCTCAGATGTCTGTTAGTAGGCTTGCCACCCTTCCTGTATGGACTGCTTATATATAGTTACAAAGTTGGTAAGGTTGAATAAAGACTCCAGTCCATCCAGTTCAACCTGTTTGGGTGTTCGCGTGCATTTATGTCTCTACCACTTCCCATATCCCTGTATATTGTGTTCAATAAGATATCCATCTAAGAGTTTTTGGAGATTGCTGAAACCATTGATTGTGGAAGGGAGTTCCACATCCTTACCGCTCTAACAGTGAAAAAAACCCTTACACAGTTTAGTTGAAAGGCTAAACTCTTTCAACTTCACTAAGTGGCCATGTGTCTTCTTTTTTTGTTTAATATATGTTTTTTGAAACATAAAGAGACAAAACAGAAAGCGTACAATGAAACCAAATATAAGATAAACAGAGGAACATTGTCAAAAAGGGGTATGGATCCATATCAAACCATAGGATATCCTAAGGCATAAAGGTGAAACTGGATACCACAATCAACATGGCATACAAGGTTACAATCTGAAAACAGTATTCCTCATGATAAGTACGGGGGGAGACAGACAAAATAATAGACCAAGAACAGGTAAAGCAAGAAAGAAAAAACAGAAACGGGGTAGAAAAAAGAAGAGGGGGAGAATGAGGCCACGTGTCTTCTTGAATGACCTGAGACTGATTAGTTTCCTTCCAAAGCTGGAATCACCATTAAGATATTTGTATATAGCTATTACAGTATCTCACAAAAGTAAGTACACCCCTCACATTTTTGTAAATATTTTATGCTATCTTTTCATGTGACAACACTGAAGAAATGACACTTTGCTACAATGTAAAGTAGTGAGTGTACAGCTTGTATAACAGTGTAAATTTGCTGTCCCCTCAAAATAACTCAACATACAGCCATTAATGTCTAAACTGCTGACAACAAAAGTGAGTACACCCCTAAGTGAAAATGTCCAAATTGGGCCCAAAGTGTCACTATTTTGTGTGGCCACCATTATTTTCCAGCACTGCCTTAACCCTCTTGGGCATGGAGTTCACCAGAGCTTCACAGGTTGCCACTAGGATATTCTTCCACTCCTCCATGATGACATCACGGAGCTGGTGGATGTTAGAGACCTTGCGCTCTTTCACCTTCTGTTTGAGGATGCTCCACAGATGCTCAATAGGGTTTAGGTCTGGAGACATGCTTGGCCAGTCCATCACCTTTACCCTCAGCATCTTTAGCGGGGCAGTGGTCGTCTTGGAGGTGTGTTTGGGGTCGTTATCATATTGGAATACTGCCCTGTGGCCCAGTCTCTGAAGGGAGGGGATCATGCTCTGCTTCAGTATGTCACAGTACATGTTGGCATTCATGGTTCCCTCAATGAACTGTAGCTCCCCAGTGCAGGCAGCACTCATGCAGCCCCAGACCATGACACTCCCACCACCATGCTTGACTGTAGGCAAGACGCACTTGTCTTTGTACTCCTCACCTGGTTGCCGCCACACACGCTTGACACCATCTGAACCAAATAAGTTTATCTTGATCTCATCAGACCACAGGACATGGTTCCAGTAATCCATGTCCTTATTAACAAAGGTGATAACTGCGCTCAGCATAAAAGGTGCCATAGGTGCATTAATAAAAGTGCTATAGGTGCATCAATGCATTACAGATTGTTCACAATCAATAAATATGCAAATACAATAGTGTATAAGTAAATAAATAAATATAGGCATTCATTAGGCTAGAAAGTCCTTAAAGTGCTCTGTGCAACTGTGCAAATCTAAATCTTCAGCAATCTTGGATTAGATGGGAACCTCCACCACAAACACCTCCACCCAGTGGTCAGATGATATACTCCTTACCAGAATGCGATGACCCCTTAATTACAGGGGGTCAAACCCGGCATATCACTCCACATTGGCTCAAGGTTATCCTCATCACTGTTATCGCTTCAAAGAATTTTGCCCGAATGCTTTAACAAGGTTCCGGATCTCCGGACATTAAGGTGCAAGAAAGATAAAGAAACTCCAATAGTGTAATACCGTTTGATACTGGATTTAATAAAAGATATATTGCACTTACATCATAGCGGTGTTAAAACGCCTGTAGTACAAAGTAAACAGCTGGTCTGGTGGATGGGACGCCGCTCTCGCTCCACGCCTCACCTCACCGGAACTCTACGGTCTCACGCTCCCGACGCACGTTTCGTCAGCCGCGCTGACGTCATCAGGGGGATCATGATGATGATGATCCCCCTGATGACGTCAGCGCGGCTGACGAAACGTGCGTCGGGAGCGTGAGACCGTAGAGTTCCGGTGAGGTGAGGCGTGGAGCGAGAGCGGCGTCCCATCCACCAGACCAGCTGTTTACTTTGTACTACAGGCGTTTTAACACCGCTATGATGTAAGTGCAATATATCTTTTATTAAATCCAGTATCAAACGGTATTACACTATTGGAGTTTCTTTATCTTTCTTGCACCTTAATGTCCGGAGATCCGGAACCTTGTTAAAGCATTCGGGCAAAATTCTTTGAAGCGATAACAGTGATGAGGATAACCTTGAGCCAATGTGGAGTGATATGCCGGGTTTGACCCCCTGTAATTAAGGGGTCATCGCATTCTGGTAAGGAGTATATCATCTGACCACTGGGTGGAGGTGTTTGTGGTGGAGGTTCCCATCTAATCCAAGATTGCTGAAGATTTAGATTTGCACAGTTGCACAGAGCACTTTAAGGACTTTCTAGCCTAATGAATGCCTATATTTATTTATTTACTTATACACTATTGTATTTGCATATTTATTGATTGTGAACAATCTTTAATGCATTGATGCACCTATAGCACTTTTATTAATGCACCTATGGCACCTTTTATGCTGAGCGCAGTTATCACCTTTGTTAATAATTATTCACGTTTTTACGTTTAGACTGCAGCTCGCAGTGTGGAAGCAATTCCCGGAAGTTAATTTATTATAACTTATTATAATTTATAATTAATTTTAAAAAATACATTTAAAATTTATCTCACTAATTGAATGAGAAGTCCCTGGTGTCAAATATTATCCTTTGCGCAGGTCTTTTTGGTTAGCACCATTTTTTTCGTAATCCATGTCCTTAGTCTGCTTGTCTTCAGCAAACTGTTTGTGGGCTTTCTTGTGCATCATCTTTAAAAGAGGCTTCCCTCTGGGACGAGAGCCATGCAGACCAATTTGATGCAGTGTACGGTGTATGGTCTGAGCACTGACAGGCTGACCCCCCAACCCTTCAACCTCTGCAGCAATGCTGGCAGCACTCATACGTCTATTTAACAAAGACAACATCTGGATATGACAATGAGCATGTGCACTCAATTTCTTTGGTCGACCATGGCGAGGCCTGTTCTGAGTGGAACCTGTCCTGTTAAACCGGTGTATGGTCTTGGCCACCGTGCTGCAGCTCAGTTTCAGGGTCTTGGCAATCTTCTTATAGCCTAGGCCATCTTTATGTAGAGCAGCAATTCTTTTTTCAGATCCTCAGAGAGTTCTTTGCCATGAGGTGCCATGTTGAGCTTTCAGTGACCAGTATGAGAGAGTGAGAGCGATAACACCAAATTTAACACACCTGCTCCCCATTCACACCTGAGACCTTGTAACGAGTCACATGACACCAGGGAGAGAAAATGGATAAATGGGAACCAATTTGGACATTGTCACTTAGGGGCGTGCTCACTTTTGTTGCCAGCAGTTTAGACATTAATGGCTGTGTGTTGAGTTATTTTGAGGGGACAGCAAATGTACACTGTTATACAAGCTGTACACTCACTACTTTACATTGTAGCAAAGTGTCATTTCTTCAGTAATGTCACATGAAAAGATATAAGAAAATATTTACAAAAATGTGAGGGGTGTACTCACTTTTGTAAGATACTGTATATCCCCTCCTAAACGTCTCTTCTCCAGGGAGAATAAGCCTAATGTTTGTAGTCGTTCCATGTAACTGATGTCCTTCAGTCCTCCTATTGGCTTTGTCTCCCTCTCTCTGGACTCTCTCCAGCTCATCCCTTCTGAGGACTGATGACCAGAACTGGACAGCATACTCCAGATGTGGCCTGACCAGAGTTTTATAAAGTGGTAGAATTATAATTTTATCTCTGGAGTAAATCCCTCTTTGATGCACGCTAATAGTCTGCTGGCCATGCTTGCTGTAGCTTGGCTCTGCATGCTGTTGCAATCAGTCTGTCATCATCTAGGACCCCCAGACCCTTTTCCATCCGTATTTCTCCCAGAGGTCCCCCCCCCCCCAGCATGTAACTTGCATTCATTATTATTCATATTATATTTTATCGCCCCCAAAAGACATTCCAGAGTCATTCTATAGTTACTAAATCACTTTCTGTGTCCTTCAATGAAGGACGGAAAAATTGATTTTTGGACCTGCTATTCCTTGAGTCCATTGAGGGACATAGCTCCCCTTTCATGTGTTCTGATCATTATTCTCATATTGCATGCAGGATTTGGTAGGGGTTATAGAGACTATGGTAGCTGGCTTAAAATGTTGTTGCCAGTCCAGTTCACCTGATGTTGGCACAATTAAATCAATTTCTGTTTCCCTCAATGGATTAAAAGAAAATGAAGTACAATATACCTATGGTTATTGAATCAGTTTCTGTGTTCCTCAATAGACTCAAAGAAAAGCAAGTACAATAATACATTTTATTTACTGTGTTATTAGGAAGGAACTTCAATCCCCTGCTGTATTATCTTTTTATCAATACCCTCTTGTAAGTGGCATAAAGTGGGGTGAGGCAGCAATAACGCACACAGTCCCAGTGCGATGGAAGAACTTGTTTTAAAAATGGAAACACAGCACAAAGTAAAAAATATGTTTTTTTTTTTTTTTTGTTTATAGCACAAAAAAATAAAAACCATAGAGGTGATCAAATGCCACCAAAAGAAAGCTCTATTTGTGGGGAAAAAAAGGACACTAGTTTTATTTGGGTACAGCGTCGTACGACCGCGCAATTGTCAGTTAAAGTAGCGCAGTGCCGTATTGCAAAAAATGGCCTGGGGGTAAATCTTAGCCACTTACCACAAAGTGACATACCCATTCATCAGCTGACTTTGCGTGGTTATACCGGGATGATGCCTCTAGCTAGAGAAATCATCCCGGTACCGTTGTTTAGAGCCGGCGGTTGGCTTTCCGGCGGTAATGACCGATGCGGCTCCGCCTGGGTCTCCCGTCCCACCGGGAGACCCGAGCAACCAGCCGGCACGTCCCCTGGCTGGATGGAGTCCCGATCTAAGCCGGTCTCCGATGACGTAACCCGGAGGCAGCGTCCATGACGTCACGTCCGGGTTACTCGGCTGCTAAAGGCGGCAGAATTAAAAAAGTGAATGTATTCAAAAATGCAGTTCTCGGCGTTTTGCATACAGGAAAGTGCAGTGGAGGGGTTTGGTGTCTTTTAGACCCTCGATCCCTCCATAAAGAGTACCTGTCACTACATATTGCTGTCACAAGGGATGTTTACATTGCTTGTGACAGCAATAAAAGTGATCAGATTTTCTTTTTTTTTAAAACCTGTGTTAAAATTTTAAAGTAAATAAAATAAATAGGAAAAATTTTTTTTAGCCGCCCCGTCACCGTTTGCTCGCGCAAGAAAGAAAATGTATACGGAAGTCGAGCCGCGAATGAAATCGCTGTTCAAACCACACATGTGAGGTATCGCCGTGATCGCCAGAGCGTGGGCAATAATTTTTAAAAAAAGAGCTACACTCTAACTCTAAACTGGTTACCGTTAAAACATTTTAAAGCGTTGCCTACTGAGATCTCTATTGACCGTAGTTTGTCGCCATCCCACGGGTGTGCGCAATTTTAAACCATAACATGTTGGGTATCTATTTACTCGGCGTGACATCATCTTTCACAATATACAAAAAAATTAGCTAACTTTACTGTTTAGTATTTTTTAAATGCAGTGAAATGTGATTTTTCAAAATTTTTCCAAAAAAATGGCGTTTTAAAGACCACTGCGCAAATACCGCGTGACAAAAAATATTGGAATGACCGACATTTTATTCTCCAGAGTCTTTGCAAAAAAATATATATAAAAAAAAATACTGATTTTAACTTGTAAACAAAAAGTGTCCGAAATAGGGCTGGGGCTTAAGTGGTTAACGAGGCCCCCCAGATCAGATCACATATCGCAGTGCGATCTGACAGTTTGCACAGAAATTGGATCGCACTGGTGTTAACCACCATGCGATCCGATTCTGCTGCGGACCAAAAAAAAAAAAGGGTCCTGTGCGTGTTTCAGTGCCATTGTGGTGCGAATTCAGCCATTCAAACTGTATGGCTGAATTTGCACCGCACAGAGATCACATGTGATTTTAGGAGCAGTGCGCTCTGAATTACATGCGATTTCTGTGATCGCATCAGTGTGAACCGGCACTAACACATCATTAGTCAAATGTTCTCAGTAAAAATCATCTAAATTTCTATTCAGAAGCCATACACTTACCAGATACAATAATTGGGAAAGTATTCTCACAGTATCCAGTGCTTGTTGATAACTGACAGGTGTAATTCCCGGAGTCACTGGGCTGAGCGTCTGTAATCCGGAGTGTGGTCGGATCCTGAAAGGAGAATTTGGGCTCTGAGAAGTTGGAGAATCTCTGATTCGGTTTTAGTCTTGTACTGAACAGCAGAATGTGAGAAATGTTGTTTTTTCTCCATGAAATCAGAGTTATGTTGCCACTGGTCACTGATTTATTGCATCCCTCCAGGCAGTTTAGGGTCACTGTAGCACCCAAATAAATTCCTTCAGCAATGATAATGGACGCCAGATCTGTAAAGGAAACAGACAACATTATCAGCAGATGGATATTTTAGCACATTAACCTCTTACCGACCAGCTGCCGTAGTTTTACTGTGGCAGGTCGGCTCTGTCCCGCGAAACTACGTACCTGTTAGTCGCTTCGCGGGGGGCGCGTGCGCACTCCCATTCGCCACAGGGGAAGCCAATCAGCAGGTCCGGCGTCCACAACTGCTGCCAGGCACCCGCAATCGCTCCCAGTGGAGACAGAACGCCGGTCTGCCATTGTAAACACAGCAGACCGCTGTTCTGTCAGTTTTGAACACAGGGATCCTCCTATTTAGGAACACATGTTTCCGTGTTCATGCAGCAAGTCCATCCCCCCACAGTTAGAAAGAACCCCCTAGGGACACATTTAACCCTTTGATTGCCCCTGGTGTTAACCCCTTCCCTGCCAGTGTCATTATTACAGTAACAGTGCATATTTTTAGCACTGATTACTGTAGTAATGTCACTGGTCCCCCCAAAAGTGTTGAAAATGTCAGTTAGGGGTCCGATCTGTCCGCCGCAATGTCGCAGTCTCGCTAAAAATCGCAGATCGCCGCCATTACTAGCAAAAATTTAAAAAAAAATGACATAAATCTTTCCCCTAGTTTGTAGATGCGATAACTTTTGTGCAAACCAATGAAAATACTCTTATTGGGATTTTTTTTTTACCAAAAATATGTAACAGAATACAAATTGGCCTAAAATTATGAAAAGAATTGATTTTTAATTTTATTATTTGGGAATGTTATATAGCAGAAAATTGAAAATATTGTTTGTTTTTTCAGAATTGTCGCTCCTTTTTTTTGTTTTATAGTGCAAAAAATATTAAAAAAATTAAAAAAAAATCACAGAGGTGATCAAATACCACCAAAAGAAAGCTCTATTTGTGGGAAAAAAGGGACATACATTTTATTTGGGTACAGCGTCGCACCACTGTGCAATTGTAAGTTAAAGTAACGCAGTGCAGAATCACAAAAAAATGGCCTGGTCATTAAGGGGGAAAATCCTTCCGGTCCAGAACTGATTAAAGAGGCACTGCAGCCAAAGCCTTGTTGCTAGTTTTGTATTTTGTAGTGGGGAAGGGTTGGCAGGTTTGTAGGTGGGGGTGCAGCGCAGTAATCATTCACACAGCCAGATGCAATGAAAAACTTGTATTGAAATAGTACAGCAATGGTTCATAACATAGTTGCCAACATTTGAAAAAAAAATTCCAGGGACACTTTGCAGCACAGCTATCAATTACCACACCCACTTCCCTGAAGCTCCGCCCACTCCACATAATTAATCTCCGCCTACTTATCATCAGATTATAGGGTCTACTCAATATAGAGAGAATTACAGGAAACTGAAAAGGGAATTTCAAACTTAAGGCCAAAGTAGCAGAGTTGGAATAATTCTCCCATTCAGCTGCACTACTTCTGCCTAAAGTTTAAAATTCTCATCGCAATTCTAAAATGTCAAATGTGCTCAGGTGTGACCGTACAAAAAATGTAATATGGAAATATAAATAAAGTGCAAAATGTAAATAAGTAAATTGCCGGGACAATGTAAATTACCCGGGACAGGCTCCTATTTGCCGGGACTGTCCTAGTAAAAACGGGACAGTTGGCAAGTATGTCAAGTATGGGAAGGCCGCCCAACCAGGTGCACTCACGGTTTCCAATAATGCGAAGAGAGCATTGACTGCCGCACTGACAGCAGCTACAGTATGTGCACTGTGTGTACAGTGTGTGTAGCTGCTGACTTTTAATTTTTGGAGGGGGAGGCTGGAACACCGCTTTAACCATTTCAGCTCCGGAAGATTTTCCCCCTTAATGACCAGGCCATTTTTTGCGATTCGGCACTGCGTTATTTTAACTGACAATTACGCGGTCATGCAACACTGTACCCAAATACAATTGATGTCCTTTTTTTTCCCCACAAATAGAGCTTTCTTTTGGTGGTATTTGATCACCTCTGCCGTTTTTATATTTTGCGCTATGAACAAAAAAAGAGCGACAATTTTGAAAAAAAAACAATATTTTTTACTTTCTGCTATAAAACATTCCCAATAAAAAAAATTTAAAAAATCGAATTTTATCAGTTTAGGCCAATTTGTATTCTACTACATATTTTTGGTTAAAAAAAAATCCCAAAAAGCGTATATTAATTGATTTGTGAAAAAGTTATTGCGTTTACAAACTACGGGATAGATTTATGGACTTTTTATTTATTTATTTTTTTTATTAGTAATGGCGGCGATCAGCGATTTTTAGCGGGACTGCGACTTTGCCGAGGACAGATCCAAAACTGACATTTTTGAAATTTTTTGAGGACCAGTGACATTATTACAGTAATCGGTGCTAAATAATATGCACTGTTACTGTACTAATGACACTGGTAGGGAAGGAGGTTAACACTGGGGGTGCTTTTTTTTTTTATTTTAGTTTTTATTTTTTTGCTTCGTTAAATTTAACCACTCTGCAACCGCTCACAGTAATACTACTGCGGCAGAGTGGTTCGTTATCGTCCAGTCACGTAGTATTAACGTGACTGGACACTCCCCCTTCTGGGCGGCGCTTGCGCGCCGCCGGAGGCTCGCTACCGCTGTTTTCATTCACAGCGGGAGTCGGGCCAGGGGAGGAGCAGCGGCGATCGCCGCTGCTCTTACCCGATCGTCGGGGATCGAGTCTGGAGATCCGCCCGCTGTGTGTAAACACAGCGGGCGGATCTCCATAGTGACAGGGAGTGACAGATCGGACTGTTCAGCATAGCTGGACATCCGATCTGTCCATGAATCACTCAGTCACCTCCCCCCCTACACGTCAGTAAGCACCAGGCATACATTAACCCCTCCCTCTCCAATAAAATTAACCCCTTCCCTGCCAGTGTCATTTTTACAGTAACAGTGCATATTTATAGCACTGATTACTGCAGTAATGTCACTGGTACCCCCAAAAGTGTCAAAAATGTCAGTCAGGGGTCCGGTCTGTCCGCCGCAATGTCGCAGTCCCACAAAAAAAATCGCAGATCGCCGCCATTACGCGTTAAAAAAAAAAACACCAAAAATGACAGAAATCTTTCCCTTTGTTAGTAAACGCAATAACTTTTGCGCAAACCAATCAAAATACGCTTATTGTGATTTTTTTTACCAAACATATGTAGCATAAAACAAATTGGCCAAAAATTTTTAAAAAAAATTGGTTTTTACATCTTTTTTGGGGGGAATTTCATATAAAAAAATGTTAAAAATATTGTTATTTTTTCAAAATAAACGCTCTTTTTTTGTTTATAGCGCAAAAAGTAAAAATCGCACAGGTGATCAAATACCACCAAAAGAAAGCTCTGTTTGTGGGAAAAAAAGGACGTAAATTTCGTTTGGGTACGGCGTCGCACGACCGCGCAATTGTCAGTTGAAGTCGCACAGCGCCGAATCGCAAAAAGTGGCCTGGACGGAAGACAGCAAAATCCTCCGGTTGTAAAGTGGTTAAGATAAAGAAAATGGATTTCTGAGATTATTCTGATATAAGCAATCATTTTTGTGGTATAAGGGCAAATGTGATAATGTGGATTTCTGGGTCTGGGTAGTAACAATATGTGTTAATGAAGAGCACTCTTTCTTATCCCTAATAAACTGTGCACTGCGATTTGGCCACAGTGTGATTGTACGTGCGATTTGCCTGGATTTAAGGTGCATTTCTATTGGATTTCTATTACAAAGCGCGTTTTCATGAAAGCGCAACAAAGTCCTGCATGCTGCATCTTTGATGCGGTTTTATAAAACGCACTGTGTAATAGAATTCAATAGAAATGCACCTAAAATCCAGGTAAACTGCACATACAATCACACGGTGGCCAAACCTCAGTGCACCAGTGTGAGCCCACTATAAGGCTATTCACACCCTTTTGCATGTCAGCCAAAAAATTGTGGGTTTCCTGACACACACAGAAACACACTATCCATTAGTAGACCTGCGATAGTGCCATTAATTGTTAATGGCACCCCCACACATCTGCTAACCCATACATTTTCACATGCACCAAACCACATAGTGTCTCAAAAGTGAAACATTTGGGGTCTATTTAGAACCCTGATATTTCATCAAAGCCCCCCCCCCCCCCCCACCCAACAGAGCAGTTAAAAAGGTAAAAAAAATATATATAAATATAATATATAAAATATATAAATATAGTATTTCATCCTCCACATGCCCCTTCCCCTGGCAGCCTTCCCAGAAGAGTCAAAGCTGTTATAGCTGCAAACAGTGGGCCAATTCAATATTGAACCCTCCGGACTAAGACTGGGATGCCATTAAAGTTCATGTGTGTGTAAAGGCAGGCGTCCCAATACTTTTGGCAATATAGTTTATATAATACAGCAAGAAGAGTAGGACCTGTTAGCTTGTTTTTATATTGCCTTTCTTACTATGCATCCCATAAATGAGAAAAAAAATCATTTTCAAGCTTGTGAGTTTCACAGGTAGATCAAAAACTGAAATGTTTTAAAACAACTGACATATATTTGCTTCAGGTAAAATAGAAATGTGTCAAAATGGTAAAGAAAAAACAAAAATGTATTACCCTTGGTTTTTAAATTGTGGTTTACTGTTTCCCTTCCCGTGGTTAAATATTCTACTCAAAAGAGGTACCGTACGCATTTTCCGTTCAAGGGCGCAACTGTACACCTCCAATCTCTAAACTGTAGACTTCCAATACTAAAAGCAGGTTGCAAATAGCAGAGGTCAGGTCTAGGAGTGCAGGTACAATGCAGGAACAATCACAGTTTCTAATAGCAAAGGTCAGGTCTAGGAGCAGAGATATTCATAACTTTCAATAGGTGAGGTTAAGTGGAGGTACTATGCAGGGTCAAGCATGGCTTCTAATAGCAGAGGTCAGGTCTAGGAGGGAAAGTACAATGTAGGCACAGTCATGGATCCTAAAAGCAAGGGTCAGGTGCAGAAGTGAAGGTACTGTGTAGGCTCAGTGATGATTTCTAATAGCAGAGGTCAAATCTTGGAGTGGAGGTATGATGTAGGAACAGTCATTAGTTCAAATAACAGAGTTCAGGTCTAGGAATGGAGGTGTGATGTACGAACATTTATAGTTCCAAATAATTGAGGTCAGATCTAGGAGCAGAGGTAGGATGTAGGAACAGTCGTGGTTCCTATTAGAAGAACTCAAGTCTATGAGCAGAGGTACGATGTAGGGACAGTTAAGGGTTCCAAAGCAGAGGTCAAGTCTAGGAGCGGAGGTACAATGTAGGGACAGATATGGGTTCCAATAGCAGAGGTCAAGTCTAGGAGTGGAGGTACGATGTAGGGACAGTTATGGGTTCCAATAGCAGAGGTCAAGTCTAGGAGCAGAGGTACACTGTAAAGACAGTTATGGATTCCAATAGCAGAGGTCAAGTATAGGAGTGGAGATACAATGTAAAGACAGCTATGGGTTACAATAGCAGAGGTCAAGTCTAGGAGTGGAGGTACGATGTAGGGACAGTTATGGGTTCCAATAGCAGAGGTCAAGTCTAGGAGCAAAGGTACACTGTAAGGACAGTTATGGATTCCAATAGCAGAGGTGAAGTCTAGGAGTGGAGATACAATGTAAAGACAGTTATGGGTTCCAATAGCAGAGGTCAAGTCTAGGAGTGGAGATACAATGTAAAGACAGTTATGGGTTCCAATAGCAGAGGTCAAGTCTAGGAGTGGAGATACAATGTAAAGACAGCTATGGGTTCCAATAGCAGAGGTCAAGTCTAGGAGTGGAGGTACGATGTAGGGACAGTTATGGGTTCCAATAGCAGAGGTCAAGTCTAGGAGCAGAGGTACACTGTAAGGACAGTTATGGATTCCAATAGCAGAGGTCAACTCTAGGAGTGGAGATACAATGTAAAGACAGTTAAAGGTTCCAATAGCAGAGGTCAAGTCTAGGAGTGGAGATACAATGTAAAGACCATTATGGGTTCCAATAGCAGAGGTCAAGTCTAGGAGTGGAGGTACGATGTAGGGACAGTTATGGGTTCAATAGCAGAGGTCAAGTCTAGGAGCAGAGGTACACTGTAAGGACAGTTATGGATTCCAATAGCAGAGGTGAAGTCTAGGAGTGGAGGTACGATGTAGGAACATATTGGAGGGGGAGGGGTACCCCTCCCCCTCCAATATATACCTCACACTGTATGGTTTACAGAACAGGTACACGCAGCATTAAGGGAGCTTACACACATAGATTCTCCAGACAGCGCGAGACTCATACCAATATATACGATGTAGGGACAGCCAAGGTGTCTAACAGCAGAGGTAGAAAGGACAAAAAAGAAAAAGAGGGGCGCACCGACCTAGTGCATTACCATAAAAACATTTATTAAAATATTAAAAAGTGTACAAAGTACTCACAAAACTGGTGTGATACAACACACATCGAGAATAGCATATACAGTCTCCAAGGTAGCCAGGTCCCGATTGTGACGAATTGGCATGCAGATGGTCGCATGGGGCTGCTATGGCTAGGTTGACGCGTTTCAGGGGCGAACCCCCTTCCTCAGAGCCAGATGAAGTGCTGCTAGATCACAAGCCGAACGGCCGAAGGCTAAATGGTAGTAGACCCCACCTCTTCCTGCTCTGCCCCAACCCCAAGGGCGGGGCAAAGGGGAGGGGAGAAGGGAAGAGGAGGGGAGAAAGGAAAGGGAGAAGAATGCTCTTCCGTCTCATTCTTCTCCCTTTCCTTTCTCCCCTCCTCTTCCCTTTTCTTCCCTTCTCCCCTCCCCTTTGCCCCGCCCTTGGGGTTGGGGCAGAGCAGGAAGAGGTGGGGTCTACTCCCATTTAGCCTTCGGCCGTTCGGCTTGTGATCTAGCAGCACTTCATCTGGCTCTGAGGAAGGGGGTTCGCCCCTGAAACGCGTCAGCCTAGCCATAGCAGCCCCATGCGACCATCTGCATGCCAATTCGTCACAATCGGGACCTGGCTACCTTGGAGACTGTATATGCTATTCTCGATGTGTGTTGTATCACACCAGTTTTGTGAGTACTTTGTACAATTTTTAATATTTTAATAAATGTTTTTATGGTAATGCACTAGGTCGGTGCACCCCTCTTTTTCTTTTTTGTCCTTTCTACCAGTGGTTCTGGATACCCTTGATCCTGAAGGGGGCAGCAAGACCAAACAGCTCTCTCTACATCTGAGTTTGTAGTGCACCTCTTTCTACTTCATCAGACAGCACTTGAGCGCAGGAGGTTTTGTTTTTACTTGTCTAACAGCAGAGGTCAGGTCTAAGAGCAGAGGTAAAATTTAGGAATATTCATAGTTTCTAATAGCATAATTCACATTTAGGAGCAGAGGTACAATATAGACACAGATATGGTTTCCGTTAGCAGAGGTCAGGTCATGAAATGGAAGTACGATGTGAGAACAATCATGATTTCTAATAGCAAAGGTCAAGTCTAGGCATGTAGGTTGGTGTAGGGGCAGTCCTGATTTCTAAAAGCAAAGGTCGGTCTAGGAGTGGAGGTACGATGTAGGGACAGTCACGGTTTCCATCAGCAGATCTCAGGTCTAGAAGTGGAGGTACGATGTAAGAACAGTAATTGCTTCGATAGCAAAGGTCAAGTCTAGGCATGTAGGTCAAGTCTAGGCATGTAGGTTGGTGTAGGGAAATTCCTGATTTCTAAAAGCAAACGTCAGGTCTAGGAGTGGAGCTATGATGTAGGAACAGTCACGGTTTCCAACAGCAGAGGTAAGGTCTAGGATAGGAGCAGAGGTACAATATAGGGATAGATATGGTTTCCAATTGCAGAGGTCATGTCTAGGAGTGAAGGGACAACATAAGAATCATTATGGATTCCAACAGCAGAGGCAAAGTCTGGGTGTGCAGGTTAGGTGTATGAACAGTAGTGTTTCCTAAAAGCAGAGTTCAGGCCTAGGAATGGAAGGAGGAAGTAGGGACAATCATGATTTCTAATAACAGAGGTCAGGTCTAGGAGTGGAGGTATGATGTAGGAACAATAACAGTTACTAATAGCAGAGATCAGTTCTAGGAGCAGAGATGCTATGCAGATACAGTCATAACTTTTAATAGCAGAGGTCAAAGCTAGGAGTGGAGATACAATGTAAGGACAATGTTCTAAATAGCGTTGTGACGAGACCCTTGCTCGCTTGCTTCCGCTCTCCCAACACTCCTCTGCTTCTAGTGAGTCAGCTTGCAGATCGCAACGTCTGATGGTTCGGTCAACCAAGGCTCCGGCATGCGAACTACAGCTATGTGCCATTCGGAATCCATTAGAACAAACACCAGGCAGGCTGTATGTAAGTTCAAACAGGAGGACCTTTATTGGAAGTACACAACACACTTTTATACAGAATTTGGAACATCCTGCCCCCAACAACCACCCTCCTATTGGTCAATTGCAAAGTACCTGTAGTTCCCCTTCAGGTCCTCCTTAGCCATGCAAATGAGGACTTGCAAATGAGTCAGCAGGGATTGGTCCGATAGCTTGACCAGATGGACTGTTATGTGTAATGAGACAGAAGCCCCCAGGGGGCAATCAATGCACACAACAGCCAGACACAGAACAATGGTTCCATAACGAGCCCCCAATACACATTACTCTGAGTGTCAATACATCCCTTAGCAGACAACAGGTGGGTTCATTAGCACACCCGACAATAGGTGAATGGAAAGCCACCTCAGACAAAAGCAACATTTTTAGACAGTCAGTCTCCACATTGAACTTCCTGGAATGACCATTTTAGGAGTTGTACTTCCTGGTCAGGGACCTCATACTGTACAGGGAATAAAATCTTCATATTTCTACATGGAGACATTGCTGACAAATACGAAGCAATCCAAACCATCACCCATCTGTCCTTAAATTCCAGTGACGGTGAACACCGTCACAAGCGTCTTAGATTAATGTTCTTTCACATATCATGGACAGATAGTTACATAGTTACATAGTTAGTCAGGTTGAAAAAAGACACAAGTCCATCTGGCTCAACCAATAAAAAACAAAAAACAGTAATGAAAACCCAACCATACAATCCCATAAACAAATCCTATACCCGCAGTTGATCCAGAGGAAGGTGAAAAAACCCCAGCAAAGCATGATCCAATTTGCTACAGCAGGGGAAAAAAATTCCCTTCTGATCCCCCGAGATGCAATCAGATATTCCTTGGATCAACTTCACCTATAAATTTTAATGTAATCTTTATTTGCGAAACAGAACACATGGTAGCCAACAATACCCTACTTACAGTATGAGGGTTTGCGAATAATGTAACAGAGATAAATGCATCAGAATGTAGAACTACAAACACATGGGGCATAAAAAGGAAGGAAGGGAAAACTAGGGAAAAGGGAAAAGGTTGAAGCATCGTAACTGATGGGATCACCACTTGTTTGACCCAGGGGTTTCCATAGGCAGGCATTCTGACTGTTCGAAACACGAGACCTATGATGAAGGCCAACAATATCACTCCAGGATGTCCCACCATGAAAATCTCCACAGCGCAACCTCATTGGCCTCACCACCGGAGGAGGAGGGCTACCAAGCCTTCACCTAACCTCCATCCAGGGGCAACAACACCACTTTCACTGATATAAATCACTGAATAAATTACGTTTTTTAAGATATTCTAATTTTATGAGATGTACCTAATATGAGAAAAAATGCCTAATTCCTTAAAATGTATCTTTGTATTAGTCTGTGTCTCTGTTGGGACCCCAGTAGGGACGGATACAGCAATAAGCACCCAACTGGGGCTTTAAGAACTACAAACTCATGGGACATAAAAAGGAAGGAAGGGAAAACTAAGGAAAAGGGAAAAGGTTGAAGAATCGTAACTTATGGGATTACTCCTTGTTTGACCCAGGAGTTTCCATAGGCAGGCATTCTGACTGTTCGAAACACGAGACCTATGATGAAGGCCAACTCTATCACTCCAGGACGTCCCACCATGAAATGGCCACAGTGCAACCCCACTGGCCTCACCACTGGAGGAGGAGGGCTACCAAGCCTCCACCAAACCTCCATCCAAGGGCAACAACACCACTTTCACTGATTTAAATTACTGAAAAAATTAGGTTTTTGAGGATATTCTAATTTTATGAGATGTACCTGTATGAGAAAAAAAAATGCCTGATTCCTTAAAATGTATCTTTGTATTAGTCTGTGTCTCTGTTGGGACCCCAATAGGGACGGATACAGCAATAAGCACCCAACTGGGGCTTTAAGAACTACAAACTTATGGGACATAAAAAGGAAAGAAGGGAAAACTAGGGAAAAGGGAACAGGTTGAAGCATCGTAACAGATGGGATCACCCCTTGTTTGACCCAGGGGTTTCCATAGGCAGGCATTCTGACTGTTTGAAACACGAGACCTATGATGAAGGTCAACTTTATAGCTCCAAGATGTCCCACCATGAAATGGCCACAGTGCAACCCCACTGGCCTCACCACCGGAGGAGGAGGGCTACCAAGCCTCCACCAAACCTCCATCCAAGGGCAACAACACCACTTTCACTGATATAAATTACTGAATAAAGTTTTTTAAGATATTCTAATTTTATGAGATGTACCTGTATGAGAAAAAAATGCCTAATTCCTTAACCACTTAAGCCCCGGAAGATTTTACCCCCTTCCTGACCAGGGCCTATTTTGCGATTCGGCACTGCGTGATTTTAACCACTTGGCCTCCGCTCACATTGCTGCTACTGCAGCAATGTGGCTCGTTATCATCCAGCGACGTAGACCTACGTCGCTGGACTCCGCCCCTTGTGGGCGGCACGCGCGAGCCGCCGGAGGCTCGCTCCTGCTGTGTTCAGTCACAGCGGGAGTCGGGGAATCTAGTTTGGAGATCCGCCCGCTTGTGTAAACAGAGCGGGTGGATCTCCTAAGACACAGGGAGTGACAGATCGCAGTGTTCAGCATAGCTGAACATGCGATCTGTCCCTGTGTCACACAGTCACCTCCCCCCCCACACGTTAGTAAGCACCAGGCATACATTAACCCCTCCCTCTCCAATAAAATTAACCCCTTCCCTGCCAGTGTCATTTTTACAGTAACAGTGCATATTTGTAGCACTGATTACTGTAGTAATGTCACTGGTAACCCCAAAAGTGTCAAAAATGTCAGTCAAGGGTCCGATCTGTCCGCCGCAATGTCGCAGTCCCGCAAAAAAAATTGCAGATCGCCGCCATTACGCGTTAAAAAAAAACACCAAAAATTACAGAAATCTTTCCCTTAGTTAGTAAACGCAATAACTTTTGCGCAAATCAATCAAAATACGCTTATTGTGATTTTTTTTACCAAACATAGGTGGCAGAAAACAAATTGGCCAAAAATTTAAAAAAATTTTGATTTTTACATTTTTTGGGGGGGAATTTCATATAAAAAAATGTGAAAAATATTGTTATTTTTTCAAAATAAACGCTCTTTTTTTGTTTATAGCGCAAAAAGTAAAAATCGCACAGGTGATCAAATACCACCAATAGAAAGCTCTGTTTGTGGGAAAAAAAGGACGTAAATTTCGTTTGGGTACGGCGTCGCATGACTGCGCAATTGTCAGTTAAAGTCGCACAGCGCCGAATCGCAAAAAGTGGCCTGGACGTAAGACATTAAAATCCTCCGGTGGTAAAGTGGTTAACAGACAATTGCGCGGTCGTGCGACGCTGTACCTAAACGAATTTGACATCCTTTTTTCCCACAAACAGAGCTTTCTTTTGGTGGTATTTGATCACCTGTGCGATTTTTACTTTTTGCGCTATAAACAAAAAAAGAGCGTCAATTTTGCAAAAATAACAATATTTTTCACATTTTTTTATGTGAAATTCCCAAAAAAAAAATGTAAAAATCAATTTTTTTTAACATTTTAGGCCAATTTGTTTTCTGCTACATATGTTTGGTAAAAAAAAAATTGCAAAAAGCGTATTTTGATTGGTTTGCGCAAAAGTTATTGCGTTTACTAACTAAGGGAAAGATTTTTGTCATTTTTGGTGGGTTTTTTTTAACGCGTAATGGCGGCGATCTGTGATTTTTTTTTTTTGCGGTACTGCGACATTGCGGTGGACAGATCGGACCCTTGACTGACATTTTTGACACTTTGGGGGTTACCAGTGACATTACTACAGTAATCAGTGCTATATATATGCACTGTTACTGCAAAATGACACCGGCAGGGAAGAGGTTAACTTTTTTGGGGAAGGAGGGGTTAAGTGTGTCCCTAGGGGAGTGCTTCTAACTGTGATTGGACATGGCTACTGGTGTAGGAACAGTGATCAACGGTCCTACATAGTAGAACCGTATGATCACTATTCATACACAGGGGAGAATGACAGGCGGCTTGTTGACATTAGCCGCCTGCCTTTCTCCCTTCACGACGGACGATTGCGAGTGACCGGCGGACATCGGGTCCGCCGGTCACACGCACGGACATCCCAGGGAACGAGCCGGGGCGGGCGCGCACCTCCGCGGGCACGCGCTCGCCCGCTATTGGCTCACAAGCAAGTGACAGGCTAGTGACGTACCCATACGCCACTTTGCCTGGCCGGGGCTGACTGCCGCAGTATATGTACTTGCGGCGGTCGGCAACCCGTTAAATTGTATCTTTGTATTAGTCTGTGTCTCTGCTGGGACCCCAATAGGGACGGATACAGCAATTAGCACCCAACTGGGGCTTTAAACCTTTCACCCACCTTACAAAAGGGAAATAGAAAGTTGTGAATGTAGTTACACTGTAAAATAAAGGGGATTTTCTCTTACAGTATCTCGTCATAATCATGCGGCAGAACTTACAACATCCATATAATGTGATGTAAATGTTAGTGGAGGAAAACCAGAGTTCTTTAGAAAAGAAAGAGGAAATTGACTCATGTCATGTGTCGTACAAGTTCACGTCTTGTGTCTGGTAAACCATAATCATCCTACAACTTATCTGGTTACCATTTATTAATATTGAACAATATATCCACCACTAAAGGAAACTGACAAAACAAATGTCAGGAAAGGTCAGGTCATCCCTCTGCTGGGCTCGGTTCTCCATCAGGGTGTTGCTGGAGGACATTAAGCCAGGTGACCAAGTGACACTTTGATGAAGATTTCCCAGTTCTGGACCTGAAGGATTTGCCCAATCAATGAGCAGGCCATTTTATTCGGCACTGCGTTATTTTAACGGAAAATTGTGCGGCCATGCGACGCTGTACCCAAATAAAATGTATGTCCTTTTTTTCCCACAAATAGAGATTTATTTTGGTGATATTTGATCACCAGGGATGATCGAACTTTTGAAAAGTTCGGTTTGACCAGAACACCCGAACTTCCTGAAAGTTCGGCCCCGATTTCAGAACCCCATTGAAATCAATGGGACCCAAACTTCGGTAATCCAAAAACACCATTTTGAAGCCCTAAAATGCCCCTAAAAAGTGCCTAGGGTTCTGGGTCATGCCCCAGGGACTATTAATCACACAAAAAAAGTTCTTAAAAATTTTCATTTTTGATAGAGAGCCAATTATTGAAAAAATTATTGAAAAAAAAGATATTTCTTTGGATTTAGTGTCTGGGGGGTCTAAAAAGTGTACCTGTGAAGTTTCAGCTCTGTAGCATGTCCAGAACCAGAAAAAAAAAGTTTGTTTGTATTAGAATTGCAGTAGAGCAGGATAGTGACTCCGCTATTTTCACAACCGGCTTTTTATTGCAGGCGTTTATAGGGCTTTTTTGTGGACGTGTTTGGAGTCAGGCATGACATCTGAACTTCTGTGTAGGGGTATATACACACACACACACACATGTATAGGTGTGAAAGTAGCAGAACCCTATGCCTGCGCTAATGAAATAATAATAAGGTGTGATAGGAGCGAAGTCCTATGCCTGTTAATTATTTAATTAGCGCAGGCATAGGGTTCTGCTAATTTCACACCTATATATGTCTATGTGTATATATACATACATGTGTGTGTGTGTATATATTTACCCCTACACAGAAGTTCAGATGTTATGCCTGCCTCCAAACACGTCCACAAAAAAGCCCAATAAATGCCTGCAACAAAAAGCCGGGTGTGACAGGAGCGAAGTCACTATCCTGCTCTATTGCAATTCTAATAGAAACAATCTTTTTTCTATGGCTTTCTATGGCGGTCACCCTGACATGGAAGGGTTTGGTCACCCTGCCATAGCAGTCAGAGTCAGTTAACCCTACACTACACTATGGTCACCCTGACACTTAACACTTTCCCTACAGAAACTAGATTATTGAATCTAACTATAGTGGTATATAGTACCCTAACTACACTAGATATCCCTTTCCTCACACTAATAATTGCTAAATGACACTTTTGAAGCAGGAGTAACAGAACTGCTTCCACTCTCTTCCACAGCGCTGTATTAAAGTGCTAGAGATTTGGCAGGGCTATCTTATATACTGGGGGACGTATTCACTACTGATTGGCCTCTGGACCCCCTAGTCACTCCAATCACATTCCTAGCATCCCCCTGCCCCCTCAATTGGCTTTTACTGATGGTTCTGGTCCAATCACGGGCTTTTAAAGCCCAGTTCCTGTCCCATTGCATTTTGGTCGGTTCTGGTTGCCGAATTCCGAACTTTTTAAGCAAAAAGTTCGAAATTCGGCCGAATTTCAAACAGTCAATGTTCGGGTTGAACCGATGGTCGACCCGAACCGTTCGATCATCCCTATTGATCACCCCTGCGATTTTTTATTTTTTGCGCTATAATCAAAAAAAGAGTGACAACTCTGGAAAAAAATATATATTTTTCACATTCTGCTATATAAAAAAAAAAAAAAATTAAAAATCTAATTGTTTTCATCTTTTTAGACCAATTTGTATCCTGCTACATATTTTTGGTAAAAAAAATCCCAATAAGTGTGTTTTGATTGGTTTGCACAAAAGTTATCTCGTCTACAAACTAGGAGAAAGATGTATGTCATTTTTATTTATTTTTACTAGTAATGGCGGCGATCTATGATTTTTAGCGGGACTGCGACATTGCGGTGGACAGATCGGACCCCTAACTGACATTTTTTACATATTTGGGGGGACCAGTGACATTACTACAGTAATCAGTGCTAAAAATATGCATGGTTATTGTAATAATGACACTGGCAGGGAAGGGGTTAACCTAGTGAGTGATCAAGGGGTTAAATGTAAGCCTAGGGGAGTGTTTACTAGCTGTGGGGGGATGGGCTTTTGAAATGACCATAGAGACCTGTGATCCTACATAGAAGGATCACAGGCGCTCTGTGATCATTCCAGAGAGAACGGTCAGCTGTGTTTACAACAGCTGACCGTCCTTCTCTCTTAGCGGGGAGCGATCGCAGGTGGCCGGTGGCAATCGCGGCCGCCTGCCCCGTGCATGGGCATCCCCGCTGCCTAGTGGGGGCGGGAGTGTGCCGCCGCCGGCGTGCGCTCGCCCCCCAGCACCAGGCGCGCGACCGATGTAGTCCTACGTCAGTTCGTGTGGGGGGGCTGCCTGCCGCAGTAAAACTGCGGTGGGCGGTCTGGAACCGGTTAAATGCCATTGCCAGGATGACTTTTCCTGTTATGATATTAAGGTTGGAAAGATCTCCGTGCTCAGTACTTGGGTATTAAAAAAGAAACCACTTTTATTTTACAGTATTCCGTTCCCAATGGGCCAAAGTGAGGGCACTTTCACCCCCTTCCTGCCCAGGCCAGTTTTCAGCTTTCAGTGCTGTCGCACTTTGAATGACAATTGCGCGGTCATACAACACTGTACCCAAAGGACATTTTTATCATTTTTTTTCCCACAAATAGAGCTTTCTTTTGGTGGTATTTAATCACTGTTGGGGTTTTTATTTTTTTGCTGAACAAACAAAAAAAAGACTGGAAATTTTGAAAAAACTGTTTTTATAGTTTGTTATAAAATTTTGCAAACAGGTAATTTTTCACCTTCATTGATGTGCTCTGATTAGGTGGCACTGATGGGCACTAATAGGCTGCACTGATAAGGTGGCACTGATAGGCACTGATAAAGCGGCACTGATACACTGATAAGGCAGCACTGGTGGGCACTGATAGGTGGTACTGATGGGCGGCACTGATGGGCGGCACTGAAGGGCTCTGATAGCTGGCACTCATGCGCACTGATAGGTGGCACTGATAGGCACTGGTGACACTGATAGGCAGCACTGATGATGAGGCACTGATTGGTAGCACTGATAGTCACTGATAAAGCGGCACTGATAGGCACTGATAAGGCAGCACTGTTGGGCACTGATAGGTGGCACTGATAGGTGGCACTGGTGGGCATTGATACGTGGCACTGGTTGGTACTTAAAGGTGGCACTTTCTTCCCCTTACGCTGTCAGATTATTGGCTCTGTTTACATCACGTGATCAGCTGTCATTGGCTGACAGCTGATCACTTGGTAAGGGACCGGTCTGTGATCAGCCGAGTCTCAATGACTCATTGATCACAGAGCTAGCCGCGTGCGGCCCGCAGGGAGCACGTATGCAGCTCATGCCCGGGAGGATGTAAATGGGCACCCTCCTGGCAATTTAGGCCCACACTGTAGCCGTCTTTCAGCTATAGGGTAGGAATGAAGAGGTTAATTACCAATGGTATTTTAAATATGCATCATGAAGGGGATTAATGCATTAGTGACCATTGTCCGGTACATAACCTCTTTGTGCTGCATTAGTGGCAGTGGTGTCAGTGTTGATAAACCCCTACAAGCTGCAGCATAAAGGGGTTAATACAATAAACCCTTCATGCTGCATATTTTAAATACCATTGGAAATTAATTAACCTTACCCCCCGCCTCCCCAACCGGATTAGCTGATTAATCGGTAGATGCCCATCTGCTTACTTTTTGGATTGGCTGCCTGGTTGGTTCTCGGCACATCATTGCAGGATGCTCTGCAGCATTGTAGCGTGGCCGGCGGAGGGCACAAACCTGTTGTCCAGAAAACTTGGCAGCACACTGCCGGTGCCAGCGCTTTGCCTGCGCCTATTTTTCCATAACCACATTTGTAAAGTCAGGAACGAGAAGGCCTGACTCGCAGTCTCTGCGAGTCTTCATCCCAAAGGTGTTCTATCGGGTTGAGGTCAGGACTCTGTGCAGGCCAATCAAGTTCTTCCACCCCAAACTCGCTCATTTATGTCTTTATGGACCTTGCTTTGTACACTGGTGCGCAGTCATGTTAGAACAGGAAGGGGCCATCCCCAAACTGTTCCCACAAATTTGGGAGCATGAAATTGTCCAAAATGTCTTGATATGCTGACGCCTTAAGAGTTCCCTTCACTGGAACTAAGGGGCCAATCCCAACCCCTGAAAAACAACCCCACACCATTATCCCCCTCCACCAAATGATTTGGATCAGTGCACAAAGAAAGACCCATAACAACCGATGAGTCATCAGCAGGGGTGTAAAAAACAATTGCTGGCAAAAAAAAAAAAAAAACTGGAAATCCATACCGTGCCCTTCAGGTCTGGTATGGGTTTGGAAGGAAACCCTATGGCAAAATTTAAAAAAATGGCATGGGATCCCCCCCAAATCCATACCAGACCCCTATGCGAGCATGCAGCCCAGCAGGTTAGGAAAGCGAGGGGATGAGCAAGAAACCCCCCAAATTATACCAGGCTGCATACCCTCACCCAAAGGACTTTGTCCCTATGTTGATGGGGACAAGGGCCTCTTTCCCACAACCCTGGGCTGTGGCTGTTGGGGTGTGCGGGTGGGGGGCTTATTGGAATCTGAAACTCTCCTTTAACTGCTTCCCCACCGCCCGCCGCACATTTACTGCAGTAGGCTGGCTCTCCTGCGCAAACTGACGTAGCCCTACGTCGGTCGCATACGTGGTGCTAAGAGGATGAGCACGTGCTGCTGCCGCCGCCGTGCTCCCGTCCCCACTAGGCAGCATGGATGCCGATCCATTGCCATCAGACACCCGCGATCGTTCCCCGCTGAGAGAGAATAACGGTCAGCTGTTGTAAACCCAACTGACAGCTCTTCTCTCTGAAATTATCACAGAGCGCCTGTGATCCTTCTATATAGGAACACAGGTCTCTATAAACATTTCACAAGCCACGCCCCCCAAATTTAGAAAACACCACCTAGGCTCACACTTATCCCTTTGCTCATCACTGTGTAACCCCTTCCCTGCCAGTGTCTTTATTACAGTAACAGTGTATATTTTTAGCACTGATTACTGTAGTAATGTCACTGGTACCCCCAAAAGTGTCAAAAATGTCAGTTAGGGGTCCGATCTGTCCGCCGCAATGTCGCAGTCCCGCTAAAAATCGCTGATCGCCACCATTACTAGTAAAAAAAAAAAAAAAAATGACATAAATCTTTCTCCTAGTTTGTAGACACGATAACTTTTTCATAAACCAATCAGAATACGCTTATTGCGATTTTTTCTTTTTTTAAACCAAAAATATGTAGCAGAATACAAATTGGCCTAAAAGGATGAAAAATTTAGATTTAGTAACACAGTGCCGAATCGCAAAAAATGGCCGGTCAATAAGGGGGCAAATCCTTCCCGTCCAGAAGTGGTTAACAAGGGGGGGGGGGCCCAGATCCCGCCCCCACCCCCCTTGTGCCTAAGTATGGGGTACAAAATGCATGAAAACTGCATGCAAAAATGCATCAAAATTAAGGGTTTAAAAACGCACCACAAAAGGAGCCGAAAAAATGCATCAAGCACAGCCTGCATGAACCCGGACTAAAGGGGATTTTTTTTATTGTGTACACTAATATGTTGTCATAGTCATATGGCAGAAGTTCTTACGACATCCATGTAACGCAATGCTTGTAGATACTGTACATCCCCAGTTCCTCAGAAAGGCAGAGGAACTGATTATTGTCTGTATAAATCCTGTATAATAATAATAATAATAATATTGTCCCACGGATGGCGTTCAGTAAACCACCATCATTCTACAATCTTCCTACATTCCTGAGGGTTCAAATTCGGGGAGAGTTCAGAAACTCAATGAAAGTTCGGGTGCCAAAATCCAAACACCACTGAAGTCAGTAGGAACCAAAATTTAAGAAACAGTAATGGCAATTTTGTAGGCTAATAGGCAAGGGATTGACAAAAAAAAAAATCACATGGGGGGGGAGGGTACCAAAGCCCAAAAAATGTATTTTTTGAAACTCATTTGGTGGGAAGCAGCAGGGCAGGGACAAGGGGATTTATCGCAGGGATTGAACCTAACCCTAAGGGAAGGGGGGGGGGGCGCAGTTTGGCATCTTTGCCCTGGGCGCTGGATGACCTTGTCCTGGCACTGGTCAGGAGCTTTACTTCAGCCTCAAACCTTAAGCTTGCACCACCACCCCCTGAAATGTTTCCCTGGGGAAGGTCACGTTGACTCCACTCCAGATACAGTTTCCCTAGGCTTCCGTGACAAATGTCATTAGCATGTTGGCAAGGTGGGAGCAGGGAACCAGGGAAGGCAAAATATGAGCAGCAGAAGACCACCCAGAGGTCCTCCCAATGTCAACTAAAACAGGAATGTGAGGCAAGAGGGCAGGGCCGGGACAATGGGTGGGCAGGAGGAAAAACTGCCCTGGGCACAATGATTTCTTGCAGAGATGGGAGCGCCCTGACCCTTACCTTAAGGGAAGGGGGGGCGCAAGATGCAGTTTGGCATCTTTGCCCTGGGCTCTGGATGACCTTGTCCAGTGATTTTAACCGCTTTATGACAAATTACATACCTGGTACATCATTTGATTTCAAGTGGTTGTACCGGGGTGATGAGTGCAGCTGCAGGTACCACACCAGTACTGTTTTTTAGAACTGGCGGTCGGCTGTCTCGTATTAGCAATCAGAGAGGCTAACTAGCCACTTGATTGCTATTACAAGCAGCAGGAAGGGACATCCACAGCCTTCTGTGTCTTGCTCAAGCTCTCCCGTCCCACCAGGAGACCCGAGCTCCCAGCCAGAGATCCATATAAACCCGGAATTGGCTTTGATCGGACCTCCGCTATGGTAACCTGGAAGCAATGATATGTCTTTACTTCAGGGTTACCGGGGGGGGCGTCATCGGCGGCATTTTTTGAAAATCAAAAGTATTCAAAAATGCCAATCTTGGCGTTTTGGAATGCTTCAAGTGCAAAAGAGGGATTTTGATATTTGATATTGACCCCAGATCCCTCCAATAAAGAGCACCTATCACATCCCTATTGCTGTCACAAGTATGTTTACATTCCTTGTGAAAGCAATAAAAGTGATAAAAGAAAAAAAAAAAATCAAAGCAACAGTGTAAAAATCAAAAAATTAAATAAATTAATCATCTATAAAAAAAAATAAAAAATGAAAGTGCCCTGTGATTCAGTATAAAGGTTAGTTTACTGCTAAAATAAATATAAAATTCAGGACTTGCATGGGTGTAAGAAGATGTCCAAAGCTGCTTTGTGTTCTGTCACATTAGGAAACCTATTGGAACGCATGGCGCATGCGCAGTAAGTTGGTCTTGTCCGTACGTCACTTCCGGTAGTAGAACCTGATAGGTAGCGCTATTCTGACAGAGCACCGGCACCTTCTGGCCCTTTAAGGGGTTTCTGATTGCGGGAGGAGGGGCGGGGGTTTATGGTTATGTGACCGCTGTGATTGGCTGCCACATGATCTGAAAGCTCCCCATCACAGGGAGCATTTAGGAATAAGGAGCAATCGGGAGCAAGGACAAATTGGGGGCTTTCCAATAGCCGCCGTTAACTGTGCCGGGAGCATCCCGGCTGCTCCTTGTAAACAAAGGGCCAGGGATTCCCTTCATCTATATTAGACCATTTACCTTGATGAGGACCTGATACAGGTGTAAATGGGGCACCCCACGTAAAAAAAAAATATGGTGTGGGTTCCTCCTAAATATACAACCAGGCCCTTATCCTTTTATGAGGGTCTAGTATGGACATCAAGGGGGATCCGACATAGAAAAAAAAGGCATGGGGCCTCCCCAAATTCTATACCAGACCCTTATCAGGGATAAGGATCTGGTATGTATTTTTAGGGGGGAAAAAGTGTGACATCTACCCCCCCCCCCGTACTAAAACAAACCTTAGTGCTGTGCTAAATAATATCATATAAAACAATCAAAGAAATATAAAAATAAAAAAATAAAAATATTAACCATTTGCCGACCGCCCACCGCATATATACTGTGGCAGGCTGGCTCAGCTGCGCATGTCAGTTTGCGGGAGTGGTGCTGGGGGGGGGGCGAGAGCGCGGGCAGCGGGGATGCCGATCGACGGGACCGGCGGCTGCGATTGCCACCGGGCACCCGCGATCACTCCCTGCTGAGAGAGAAGGATGGGCAGCTGTTGTAAACACAGCAGACCGTTGTTCTCTCTGAAATGATCACAGAGTTCCTGTGATCCTTCTATGTAGGATCACAGGTCTCTATGATCATTTCACAAGCCCTGCCCCCATACAGTTAGAAAGCACTCCCCTAGGCTCACAATAAACCCTTTGATCACCCCTAGGTTAACCCCTTCCCTGCCAATGGCATTATTACAGTAACAGTGCATATTTTTAGCACTGATTACTGTAGTAATGTCACTGTTCCCCCCCAAAAGTGTCAAAAATGTCAGTTAGGGGTCCGATCTGTGCGCTGCAATGACGCTGTCCCACTAAAAATCGCCGGCATTACTAGTAAAAAAAAAATAAATAAAAATGACATAAATCTTTCCCCTAGTTTGTAGACGCGATAAACCAATCAAAATACGTTTATTGGGATTTATTTTACCAAAAATAGGTAGCAGAATACAAATTGGCCTAAAATGATGAAAAATTTTGATTTAAAATTTTTATTTTGGGAATGTTATATAACAGAATGTAAAAAATATTATAATTTTTTTTTTCTTTTCAGAATTGTCGCTCTTTTTTTGTTTATAGCGCAAAAAAATAACAAATCACACAGGTGATCAAATACCACCAAAAGAAAGCTCTATTTGTGGGGAAAAAAGAACATCAATTGTATTTGGGTACAGCGTCGCACGACCGCGCAATTGTCAGTTAAAGTAACGCAGAGCCGAATTGCAAAAAATGGCCTGGTCATTAAGGGGGAAAATCCTTTCCGGTTCAGAAGTACCCCCCACGATGAGTCCCCCCCCATTATAGTTGGGTTCTCACCTCAAATGATGTGACCTCACCCCTAAGTCTCGGCCTACTCCCCCCCCCTTCCAAAATCCATACCAGACCCTTATCCCAGCATGCAGCCTAGCTGACCAGTAAAAGGTGAGAGGTAGAGTGTGCCCCCCCCCCCCCCCCCCGTTGAACCATACCAGACTACATGCCCATCTTATGAATGAAGAACGTCCGATCTAGAGAGAAAATAGCCTAATAACATTTGATTTTGCCAGCATTTTCCTAGAATGAATGTACACATGTTTTTTTAGGATGATTAGCACTGCTAAGTGTTTGGCCACTAGATGGCGCTGATGATCATAGGAAATAAGTATTTGTTCACCAGCTCCATCTTGTGGCCATAACACAGCGTTTATCTTATTCATGCTATTCCTATGACTGAAGAACGTTTATACTAGAGAGAAAATAGCTTGTAACATTCAATTTTGCCAGCATGTGCATGCGGTTTTGCAGGACAAATAGTTCTGTATTTTTTATTTTTTATAAATACACCTCTAAACAAAGTGACAGATGCAGCTCTGGCTGTTGCAGTCATTTAGGGTGTTATCTGGAAGCTGCAATAATTGTACACAGGGTTTTTAAGGTTTAATAGCACTGCTACATTTTTGGCCACTAGATGGCGCTGATGATCATAGGAAATATGTAAAGACTGAGAGCCAATACCTTACTCACTTATCTCATAGGAAATAAGTATTTGTTCACCAGCTCTATCTTGTGGCCATAACACAGCATTTATCTTATTCATCCTATTCCTATGACTGAAGAACGTTTATACTGGAGAGAAAATAGCCTTGTAACATTCGATTTTGCCAGCATGTGCATGCTGTTTTGCAGGACAAATAGCTCTGTATTTTTTTTTTTTATAAATACACCTCTAAGCAAAGTGGCAGATGCAGCTCTAGCTGTTAGGATGTTATCGGGAAGCTGCATTTTATTGGCTGTGCAGAAGTCAAGGGCTTAAAGTCACCACCAGATGACACAACTGTGTGTGTGTGTGTGTGTGTGTTGTACAGGCTCATGGATTGGTCGCTGGTCTTTGGATATGTGTCATACGATGGCTTACCGACATTGGCGACTTTAATCTCTAGATACTGACAGATGTAAAGCCTACTAATGCCAAAAATAATAAATAAATATATATATATATATATAGATATATATATCTATATATATATATATATACATATAAAATAAAATAATCTGATAACTGCATGGGGGTAATATTTACAATGACAATACTTTTTTTAAAATCCCTCTTTTATATTTTTCTCCATAATTAACCCTTTTTTGCTGCCACTAAGTTAAGGTTCTGTTCCAGATGATGAAGATTATGGATGATCGAATGGTTCGGGTCGACCATCGGTTCGACCCGAACATTGACTGTTCGAAATTCGGCCGAATTCCAAACTTTTTGCGGAAAAAGTTCGGAATTCGGCAACCAGAACCGACCAAAATGCAATGGGACAGGAACTGGGCTTTAAAAGCCCATGATTGGACCAGAAACATCAGTAAAAGCCAATTGAGGGGGCAGGAGGATGCTAGGAATTTAATTGGAGTGACTAGGGGGTCCAGAGGCCAATCAGTAGTGAATACGCCCCCCAGTATATAAGATAGCCCCGCCAAATCTCTAGCATTGCAATACAGGGGCTGTGGAAGAGAGTGGAAGCAGTTCTGTTACTCCTGCTGCAAAAGTGTCATTTAGCAATTATTAGTGTGAGGAAAGGGATATGCAGTGTAGTTAGGGTACTATATACCACTATAGTTAGATTCAATAATCTAGTTTCTGTAGGGAAAGTGTTAAGTGTCAGCGTGACCATAGTGTAGTGTAGGGTGAACTGACTCTGACTGCTATGCTAGGGTGACCAAACCCTTCCATGTCAGGGTGACCGCAAGAAGAAAAAGATTGTTTGTATTAGAATTGCAGTAGAGCAGGGTAGTGGCTCCGCTCCTTTCACACCTGGGCGTTTTTGTTTCAGGCGTTTATTGGGCTTTTTTGTGGGCGTCTTTGGAGGCAGGCATGACATCTGAACTTCTGTATAGGGGTATATATACACACACACATATATGTATATATACACATACACACATATAGGTGTGAAAGGAGCGAAATCCTATCCATGCGCTATTTAAATAATTTGCATGGATAGGGTTCAGCTCCTTTCACACCTATATGTGTGTATGTGTATATATATATATATATATATGTATATGTGTGTGTGTGTGTGTGTGTGTATATATATATATATATATATATATACCCCTATACAGAAGTTCAGATTCATGCCTGCCTCCAAAGACGCCCAAAAATGCCCAATAAACGCCTGAAAAAACACACCTGGGCGTTTTTGTTGCAGGCGTTTATTGATCATTTTTTGGGCGTCTTTGGAGGCAGGCATGACATCTGAACTTCTGTGTAGGGGTATATATACACACACACACATATATGTATATATACACATACACACGTATAGGTGTGAAAGTAGCGGAACCCCATCCATGCACTAATTAAAGCCTGCATTTACACCTGAGCGTTGCAGTTTTTAGCGTTTTTTTTACAGCGTTTTTAAAGCATTTTTGAGCTTTGGCATTTTTTTTTTATTAGCCAATAGGGGGAAAACTATCATCTGTTTTGCCATTTGTTGCT
The DNA here is from genome assembly GCF_965119305.1 of Pelophylax lessonae. Lineage (NCBI taxonomy): Eukaryota > Metazoa > Chordata > Amphibia > Anura > Ranidae > Pelophylax > Pelophylax lessonae. Next base: position 21,661,097 of record NC_138769.1, read on the forward strand.
ATGTTTTTAGGCTTTTTCATGCGCTTTTATTTATTATTTATTTTTTTATTATTATTATATATTATTTTTACTTTTTATGGGGTTAAGGGTCAGGGTTAGGGGTTAAAGGTTATGGTTAGAATCTAATTTATGTATTCTAATTATAATTTCTATTTTATGTATTCATTTTGTTAGGTTATGGGGTTAGAGTTAGGGTTAGGCGCTAGGATCAGGTTTGGGGGCAATATTAGGGTTAGGATTAGTGTTAGGGGTTAATATTAGGGTTCGGGGTTATGGTAGGGCTAGGAATATTAGGGTTTGGAGTGAATATTTGGGTTGGGGGTCAATATTATGAGTTAATATAAGGGTTAGGATTAGAGGTTAATATTAGGGTTAGGATTAGGAGTTAATATTAGATTTAGAGTTAATATTAGGGTTTAGATTAGAGGTTAATATTAGGGTTAGGATTAGGGTTAGGGGTCAATATTAGGGTTTGGGGGTCAATATTAGCGGTTAATAGTGGGGGTTGGGGGTAAGGATTCGATTTAGGGGTTTAATATTAGGGTTATTGGTTAATATTAAGGATAGAGATTTATTTATTATTATTATGTATTTTTTATTATTATTATTCATTTTAAATTATTATTTATTTTTATTTAACCACTGCATTTGAGCGGAAAAATGCTCAAAAACATTCAACAAAATACACAAAAACACCCAAATCAGGCATTTCCTTGGAACAAAAAACGCTTAAAAACTGTACCAATCTGCACGATTTGGCTTCAGGCAACGGAGTGGAGATGTGAACCGTCTCCATAGAGAATAATTGATTTTATCTCCTCCTACTTTTTTGGAGCTTCAAGCTACAAAATTCTGAGATGTGAATGGAGCCTTAAAGCGGATCTTCAGCTTCAAAGCAATCATCCTTATGCAGCATTTCTCACCTCCGCTACATTAACCACTTAAGCCCCGGAAGATTTTACCCCCTTCCTGACCAGGGGGTATTTTGCGATTCGGCACTGCGTGACTTTAACGGACAATTGCGCGGTCGTGCGACGCTGTACCTAAACTAATTCGACGTCCTTTTTTTCCCACAAACAGAGCTTTCTTTTGGTGGTATTTAATCACCTGTGCGATTTTTTGATCATGCGCTATAAACAAAAAAAGAGCGTACATTTTGCAAAAATAACAATATTTTTCACATATTTTATATGAAATTCCCCAAAAAAATATGTAAAAATCAAAATTTTTTAACATTTTCGGCCAATTTGTTTTATGCTACATATGTTAGGTAAAAAAAAAAAAACGCAAAAAGCGTATTTTGATTGGTTTGCGCAAAAGTTATCGCGTTTACTAACAAAGGGAAAGATTTTTGTCATTTTTGGGTTTTTTTTAACGCGTAATGGTGGCGATCTGCGATTTTTTTTGCGGTACTGCGACATTGCGGCGGACAGATCGGACCCTTGACTGACATTTTTGACACTTTTGGGGTTACCAGTGACATTACTACAGTAATCAGTGCTATACATATGCACTGTTACTGTAAAATTACACTGGTAGTGAAGGGGTTAACTTTATTTGAGAGGGAGGGGCTGTGTGTGTCCCTAGGGGCGTGATTCTTACTGTGATTGGCTGTGGCTTGAAGTGTAGAAACAATGATCAACGGTCCTACATAGTAGAACCGTATGATCAGTGTTTCTACACAGGGGAGAATGACAGGCGGCTTGTTTACACTAGCCGCCTGACTTTCTCCCTCTCCCCCGACGGAGACACGCGCGGGGGGGTCCGTGACCGCGCGGGAGCGCGCCTCCGGCGGCGCACGCTCGCTCCCCAGAGCCTCACAGGCTAGTGACGTACCGGTACATCTACTTGCGGCGGTCGGCAAGTGGTTAATAGTGATTTTTTTTTTTTTTTGTTTTTTCATTATTTTACTTTTTTTTTTTTAACCACTTCCATTCCAGGCCAGTTCTGACATTTCTTTCCTACATGTAAAAAAAAACAATTATATATATATATATATATATATATATATATATATATTTTTTTTTTTTGCTAGAAAACTACTTAGAACCCCCAAACACTATCAATATATATTTTTAAAGCAGAGGCCCTAGACAGAGAATAAAATGGTGGGTGTTGCATATTTTTAGGTTACACAGTATTTGCACACACTCATTTTTGGGGGAAAAAAAAAACACATTTTGAATTATTTTAATGTGCAAAAAACAGAACATAATACACACTTGTTTAATAAATAATATATACATATATAATAATTATTAAATAATAAATATAAAAGATGATGTTACCACGAGTAAATAGAAACCAAATATGTTATGCTTTAAAATTGTGTCTGTCTGTGGAATGGCGCCAAATTACAGTATCTAAAAATCTCCATAGGCGACGCTTTAAAAGCTTTTACAGGTTACCATTTTAGAGTTTCACAGGTGGTCTGGCACCAAATATATTGCTCTCACGTTTGCGGTGACACCTAACATATGTGGTGCAATTGTCGTCTACATATGCGTGTGAGCAGTTGCACATGAGCCACGGGGGAACCTAAGTGCTTAAATTTTTTTTCTTTGAAATGTTTTTTTTTAACACCGTACTTTGCTTTTTTTTTTTTTTGTTTTTTGTTTTTTTATCAACTTTATTTTTATTTAAATAAAAATGAAGATGTTTTTTTTTGTATCTGGAGTTCAGTTTAAAAAGTACTTTATTTTTCTTTTATTATTAATAATTTGAAATTATTATTTATTTTTATTTACCTACTGCATTTGAGCAGAAAAATTCTCAAAAACGTGCAACAAAACACGCTAAAATGCCTAAATCAGGCATTTCCATGCATTTCTAATGAACAAAAAAAAAAAAAACTATTGCTCTTGCTCTGACGTTTGCGGTGATACCCCACATGTGTGGTGCAATCGCCCTTTACATATGCGTGCGAGACCTATGTACGTGTGAGCAGTTGCACATGAGCACAGTGGAGCTCAAACCATTTTTCTTTTAATATTTTTTTAACACTACTTTCATTTTGTTTTGTTTTTTTTATCAACTTTATAGCCATTTAAATGAAAACGAAGAGGTTTTTTTGTATCCGGAGTTCAGTTTAAAAAAGCGCACTTTATTTTTTATTATTATTATTAATTTTAAATTATTATTTATTTTTATTTAACTGCTGCATTTGAGCGGAAAAATGCTCAAAAACGTGCAACAAAACACGCTAAAATGCCTAAATCAGGCATTTCCATGCATTTATACAGAACAAAAAATAAATTATTGCTCTCGCTCTGATGTTTGCGGCGATACTCCACATGTGTGGTGGGATCGCCGTCTACATATGCGTGCGAGACCTATGGATGAGTGAGCAGTTGCACATGAGCACGGGGGAACGTAAGTGCTTAAAACATTTTTCTTTTAATTTTTTTTTTTAAGATTGTACTTTCCTTTTGTTTTTTGTTTTTTTTTTATCAACTTTATTGTGATTTAAATTAAAATGAAGAGGTATTTTTGTATCCAGAGTTAAGTTTTAAAAAGAACACTTTATTTTTTATTATTATTATTAATTTTAAATGATTATTTATTTTTATTTAACTGCTGCATTTGAGCAAAAAAAAATGCTCAAAAACGTGCAACAAAACACGCTAAAATCAGGCATTTCCATGCATTTCTATGGAACAAAAAATAAATTATTGCTCTCGCTCTGATGTTTGCGGCGATACTCCACATGTGTGGTGCGATCGCCGTCTACATATGCGTGCGGGACCTGTGGATGGGTGAGCAGTTGCACATGAGCACGGGGGAACGTAAGTGCATAAAACATTTTTCTTTATTTTATTTTTATTTTTTTTTACATTGTACTTTCCTTTTGTTTTGTTTTTTTTTTTGTTTTTTATCAACTTTATTGCCATTTAAATGAAAACGAAGAGGTTTTTTTGTATCCGGCGTTCAGTTTAAAAAAGCAAACTTTTTTTATTATTATTATTCATTTTAAATTATTAATTATTTTTATTTAACTACTGCATTTGAGCAGAAAAATGCTCAAAAACGTGCAACAAAACACGCTAAAATGCCTAAATCCTAAAAATAAAATGTCATTTTTAATTATTATTATTATTAATTTTAATTTATTATTTATTTTTATTTAACTACTGCATTTGAGCAGAAAAATGCTCAAAAATGTGCAACAAAACACGCTAAAATGCCTAAATGCCTAAATCCTAAAAATAAATTATTATTTATTTTTATTTAACTGCTGCATTTGAGCAGAAAAATGCTCAAAAACGTGCAATAAAACAAAAAAAATAAATTATTATTTATTTTTATTTAACTGCTGCATTTGAGCAGAAAAATGCTCAAAAACGTGCAATAAAACACGCTAAAATGCCTAAATCAGGCATTTCCATGCATTTCTACAGAACAAAAAATAAATTATTGCTCTCGCTCTGATGTTTGCGGCATGTGGTGGGATCGCCGTCTACATATGCGTGCGAGACCTATGGATGAGTGAGCAGTTGCACATGAGCATGGGGGAACGTAAGTGCTTAAAACATTTTTCTTTTATTTTTTTTTTTTAAGATTGTACTTTCCTTTTGTTTTTTGTTTTTTTTTTATCAACTTTATTGCCATTTAAATGAAAATGAAGAGTTTTTTTTGTATCCGGAGTTCAGTTTAAAAAAGCACACTTTATTTTTTATTATTATTATTAATTTTAAATTATTATTTTATTTTTTTTAACTGCTGCATTTTAGCAGAAAAATGCTCAAAAACGTGCAACAAAACACGCTAAAATCAGGCATTTCCATGCATTTCTATGGAACAAAAAAAATTATTGCTCTCGCTCTGATGTTTGCGGCGATACTCCACATGTGTGGTGCGATCGCCGTCTACATATGCGTGCGGGACCTGTGGATGGGTGAGCAGTTGCACATGAGCACGGGGGAACGTAAGTGCTTAAAACATTTTTCTTTATTTTATTTTTATTTTTTTTTACATTGTATTTTTCTTTTGTTTTTTGTTTTTTTTTTTATCAACTTTATTGTTATTTAAATTAAAATGAAGAGGTATTTTTGTATCCGGAGTTCAGTTTTAAAAAGTACACTTTATTTTTTATTATTATTCATTTTAAATTATTAATTATTTTTATTTAACTACTGCATTTGAGCAGAAAAATGCTCATAAGCGAGCAACAAAACACGCTAAAATGCCTAAATCATAAAAATAAATTATTATTTATTTTTATTTAACTGCTGCATTTGAGCAGAAAAATTCTCAAAAATGTGCAACAAAACACGCTAAAATGCCTAAATCAGGTATTTCCGTGCATTTCTACAGAACAAAAAATAAATTATTGCTCTCGCTCTGATGTTTGCGGCGATACTCCATATATGTGGCGCGATCGCCGTCTACATATGCGTGCGGGACCTGTGGACGAGTGAGCAGTTGCACATGAGCATGGGGGAACGTAAGTGCTTAAAACATTTTTCTTTATTTTATTTATTTTTTTAACATTGTACTTTCCTTTTGTTTTTTTTTTTTTTTTTTATCAACTTTATTTTTATTTAAATTAAAATGAAGAGGTTTTTTTTTGTATCCGGATTTCAGTTTTAAAATCAGCGCCCTCTCTGTTTTATTAAACATATTTTATAATTGTATCATGTTATGATACAAATGTATCAATATGCAGTAATATGTTATGATACAAATGTATCAATATGCAGTAATATGTTATGATACAAATGTATCAATATGCAGTAATATCAGTGATATACCGCTGACCTTTGTAAAGGGTTTTTTTTTTTCTGTACAGCCGGTATTGATCATATAGTGGGTGTTCATACATCCTGCCACATACATTTTCCACCCCCCTATATACAGTACTTCCTGTCCTGAGCCCGGAACAGCTCACCCCACAGGCTCTCAATCAGCTCTGTGTGGAGGATTCTCTTATCTCACACATCTCATGTTTTCTACATTATCCACTTGCCGACCCGGGCTTTTTCTGGTGCTTTTTTTTTTTACAAGTTTAAATCAGTATTTTTTGGTAGAAAATGACTTATAATCCCCAAACATTTATACATTTTTTTTTTTTTTTAGCAGAGACCCTAGGGAATAAAATGGCGATCGATGCATTTTTTTTTATGTAACGCAGTATTTGTGCAGCCGTTTTGCAAACACTATTTTTTTGGCAAAAAAAAATACACTTTAACCTCTTCACGATGTACTGTGGCAGGCAGCCGCTTCTTCGCAAATCGGCGTAACTGTACGGCGGTTGCGAGCAGGAGGCTAGGCTGTGAGCGCGCGCCACCGCCGGCACGCTCCCGCCCCCGATCGTCAGTAGGGAAGCTGATGCAGCGGGCAGGTGGCTCCGATTGCCGCCTGACACCCGCGATCACTCCCCGCTGAGAGAGAAGAACGGTCAGCTGTTGTAAACACAGCCAACCATTCTTCTCCTTGGAATGATCACAGAGCGCCTGTGATCCTTCTATATAGGATTACAGGTCTCTATGGTCATTCAACAATGACCCCCCCCCCCCCCCGTCAAAATCACTCCCCTAGGCTCACATTTAACCCCTTGATCACCCACAATGTTAACCCCTTCCCTGCCAGTGTCATTATTACAGTAACAGTGCATATTTTTAGCACTGATTACTGTAGTAATGTCACTGGTCCCCCCAAAAGTGTCAAAAATGTCAGTTAGGGGTCCGATCTGTCCGCCGCAATTTCACAGTCCAGCTAAAAATCGCAGATCGCCGCTATTACTAGTAAAAAAAAAACCAAAACAATAAAAATGGCAAATATTTCCCATAGTTAGTAGACGCGATAACTTTTGCGCAAACCAATCAAAATGCGCTTATTGCGATTTTTTTTTTACCAAAAATATGTAGCAGAAAACAAATTGGCCTAAAATGTTAAAAAAATCTAAATTTTTTAATTTTTTTTTTTTTTTTGGGGAATGTTATATAGCAAAAAGTGAAAAATAGTGTTTTTTTTTTTTCAGAATTGTCGCTCTTTTTTTGTTTATAGTGCAAAAAATAAAAATCCCACAGGTGATCAAATAACACCAAAAGAAAGCTCTATTTGTGGGGAAAAAAGGAAGTAAATTTCGTTTGGGTACAGCATCGCACGACCGCGCAATTGTCCGTTAAAATCACGCAGTGCCAAGCTGAAAAAAGTGGCCTGGTCATTAAGGGGACAAGTCCTTCCGGTCTTAAAGTGGTTAATGAATAAAAAAAAAAACACAATAGTTACCCCAATTTTTTTGTATAGTGATGTTACGGCTAATAAATAAATACCCAACATGTCACGCTTTAAAATTGCGCACACTCGTGGAATGGCGACAAATTATGATACTTAAAAACCTCCATAGGAGACGCTTTAAATGCCTTTACAGGTTATCAGTTTAGAGTTACAGAGGAGGTCTTGGACTAGATTTATTGCTCTCGCTCTAATGTTCGCGGCAAAACCTCACATGTTTAAAAGACTCATGTATGTTTTCGTTCCTGCCCGTGAGCACGGAGGGATGGGGGGCGCTTTAATTTTTTTTTGTTATTATTTTTATTATTATTATTTAGTTTACTTCTTATTTTTAACACTGTCCGTTTCATTTATTTATTTTTTAGCACTATTTCTATTAAAAGGAATGTAAACATCCCTTGTAAATGAAATCGGAATGACAGGTCCTCTTTAGAGAGAGATCTGGGGTGAAATAGACCCCAAATCTCTTCTTTAGCTCCAAAGCAGTAGAGTCCATCAAAGAGTGTTAACTCTTTGATCACCAATGGGAGCAGCCGGCCTCACCGTTGGATTGGTTCTCGGGCAAACCGGCGGAAACGGTAAGCCCAAGAAACAATAATGGGCACCGGGAGGAGGGGTGGGGTCCCATCCTGCCGCGACGGAAACTGTTCCAGCGGCTCAAGAGCAGCTCTGACCATCTGCAGGAGAAAGCCGGCCAGCTGCAAAAAAAAAAACGATACCAGGGTTATGTGTGATATCTTCAGCCATATTCCCGGTAAACCACGTGTAAACCACAATTTATTTAAACATATTGCGGTCGGCAAGTGTTTATAAGCTAATCTCCAGGCAAACAGCTCTATACACTACTATACAATACTTGGGTCAGGAGGGCATAGTACTGCGATCAGGAGGGCATAGTACAGGGGGATCAGGAGGGCACAGTACTGGGATCAGGAGGGCACACTACAGGGGAGTCAGAAGGGCACAAAACTGTGATCAGGAGGGCACAGTATGGGGGGGGAGGGGGAGGGAGGGCACAGTACAGGGGGAGTCAGGAGGGCACAATACTTGGATCAGATGGGCAAAGTACTGGGGGGTCAGGAGGGCACAATACTGGGATCAGGAGGGCACAATGCTGGGATCAGGAGGGCACAGTACAGGGGTAGTTAGGAGGGCACAATACTGAGACCAGGAGGGCAAAGTACAGGGGGAGTCAGCAGGGCAAAGTACGGAGGAGTCAGGAGGGCACAATACTGGGATCAGGAGGGCACTATACTTGGATCAGAAAGGCACAATACTGGGATCAGGAGGGCACAGTACAGGGGCAGTCAGCAGGGCACAGTATGGAGGAGTCAGGAGGGCACAATATTGGGATCAGGAGGGCACAGTACAGGGGGAGTCAGGAGGGCACAATACTGGGATCAGAAGAGAACAGTACAGGGAGAGTCAGGAGGGCACAATACTGGGATCAGGGGGGCACAGTACAAGGGGAGTCAGGAGGGCACAATACTGGGATCAGAAGAGAACAGTACAGGGAGAGTCAGGAGGGCACAATACTGGGATCAGAAGAGAACAGTACAGGGAGAGTCAGGAGGGCACAATACTGGGATCAGGAGGCACTATACTGGGATTGGAAGGGCACAGTACAGGGGGAGTTAGGAGGGCACAATACTGGGATCAGGGGGGCACTATATTTGGATAAGAAAGGCACAATACTGGGATCAGGAGGGCACAATGCTGGGATCAGGAGGGCACAATGCTGGGACCAGGAGGGAACAGTACAGGGGGAGTCAGGAGGGCACAATACTGGGATCAGGCAGGCACAATACTGGGATCAGTAGGGCACAATACTGGGATCAGAAGGAAACAGTACAGGGGTAGGCAGCAGGGCACAGTATGGAGGAGTCAGGAAGGCACAATACTGGGATCAGGAGGGCACAATATTGGGATCAGGAGGGTACAATGCTGGGATCAGGAGTGCACAGTACAGGGGGAGTCAAGAGGGCACAATACTGGGATCAGAAGAGAACAGTACAGGGAGAGTCAGGAGGGCACAATACTGGGATCAGGAGGCACTATACTGGGATTGGAAGGGCACAGTACAGGGGGAGTTAGGAGGGCACAATACTGGGATCAGGGGGGCACTATATTTGGATAAGAAAGGCACAATACTGGGATCAGGAGGGCACAATGCTGGGATCAGGAGGGCACAATGCTGGGACCAGGAGGGAACAGTACAGGGGGAGTCAGGAGGGCACAATACTGGGATCAGGCAGGCACAATACTGGGATCAGTAGGGCACAATACTGGGATCAGAAGGAAACAGTACAGGGGGAGGCAACAGGGCACAGTATAGAGGAGTCAGGAAGGCACAATACTGGGATCAGGAGGGCACAATATTGGGATCAGGAGGGTACAATGCTGGGATCAGGAGTGCACAGTACAGGGGGAGTCAAGAGGGCACAATACTGGGATCAGAAGAGAACAGTACAGGGAGAGTCAGGAGGGCACAATACTGGGATCAGGAGGCACTATACTGGGATTGGAAGGGCACAGTACAGGGGGAGTTAGGAGGGCACAATACTGGGATCAGGAGGGCACTATATTTGGATAAGAAAGGCACAATACTGGGATCAGGAGGGCACAGTACAGGGGGAGTCAGCAGGGCACAGTATGGGGGAGTCAGGAGGGCACAATACTGGGATCAGGAGGGCACAATGCTGGGATCAGGAGGGCACAGTACAGGGGTAGTTAGGAGGGCACAATACTGAGATCAGGAGGGCACAGTACAGGGGGAGTCAGCAGGGCAAAGTACGGAGGAGTCAGGAGGGCACAATACTGGGATCAGGAGGGCACTATACTTGGATCAGAAAGGCACAATACTGGGATCAGGAGGGCACAGTACAGGGGCAGTCAGCAGGGCACAGTATGGAGGAGTCAGGAGGGCACAATATTGGGATCAGGAGGGCACAGTACAGGGGGAGTCAGGAGGGCACAATACTGGGATCAGAAGAGAACAGTACAGGGAGAGTCAGGAGGGCACAATACTGGGATCAGGGGGGCACAGTACAAGGGGAGTCAGGAGGGCACAATACTGGGATCAGAAGAGAACAGTACAGGGAGAGTCAGGAGGGCACAATACTGGGATCAGAAGAGAACAGTACAGGGAGAGTCAGGAGGGCACAATACTGGGATCAGGAGGCACTATACTGGGATTGGAAGGGCACAGTACAGGGGGAGTTAGGAGGGCACAATACTGGGATCAGGGGGGCACTATATTTGGATAAGAAAGGCACAATACTGGGATCAGGAGGGCACAATGCTGGGATCAGGAGGGCACAATGCTGGGACCAGGAGGGAACAGTACAGGGGGAGTCAGGAGGGCACAATACTGGGATCAGGCAGGCACAATACTGGGATCAGTAGGGCACAATACTGGGATCAGAAGGAAACAGTACAGGGGTAGGCAGCAGGGCACAGTATGGAGGAGTCAGGAAGGCACAATACTGGGATCAGGAGGGCACAATATTGGGATCAGGAGGGTACAATGCTGGGATCAGGAGTGCACAGTACAGGGGGAGTCAAGAGGGCACAATACTGGGATCAGAAGAGAACAGTACAGGGAGAGTCAGGAGGGCACAATACTGGGATCAGGAGGCACTATACTGGGATTGGAAGGGCACAGTACAGGGGGAGTTAGGAGGGCACAATACTGGGATCAGGGGGGCACTATATTTGGATAAGAAAGGCACAATACTGGGATCAGGAGGGCACAATGCTGGGATCAGGAGGGCACAATGCTGGGACCAGGAGGGAACAGTACAGGGGGAGTCAGGAGGGCACAATACTGGGATCAGGCAGGCACAATACTGGGATCAGTAGGGCACAATACTGGGATCAGAAGGAAACAGTACAGGGGGAGGCAACAGGGCACAGTATAGAGGAGTCAGGAAGGCACAATACTGGGATCAGGAGGGCACAATATTGGGATCAGGAGGGTACAATGCTGGGATCAGGAGTGCACAGTACAGGGGGAGTCAAGAGGGCACAATACTGGGATCAGAAGAGAACAGTACAGGGAGAGTCAGGAGGGCACAATACTGGGATCAGGAGGCACTATACTGGGATTGGAAGGGCACAGTACAGGGGGAGTTAGGAGGGCACAATACTGGGATCAGGAGGGCACTATATTTGGATAAGAAAGGCACAATACTGGGATCAGGAGGGCACAGTACAGGGGGAGTCAGCAGGGCACAGTATGGGGGAGTCAGGAGGGCACAATGCTGGGATCTGGAGGCCACAATGCTGGGATCAGGAGGGCACAGTACAGGGGAAGTCAGGAGGGCACACTACTGGGATCAGGAGGGCACAGCAAAGGGGGAGTCAGGAGGGCACAATACTGGGATCAGGAAGGGACAACACTGGGATCAGGAGGGCACAGTACAGGGGGAGTCAGGAGGGCACAATACGGGGATCAGGAGGGCACATTACTGGGGGAGTCAGGAGGGCACAATATTGGGATCAGGAAGGCACAATAATGGGATCAGGAAGGCACAGTACAGGGGGAGTCAGGAGGGAACAATACTGGGATCAGGAGGGCACAATACTGCGGGAGTCAGGAGGGCACAATACTGGGATCAGAAGGGCACAGTACAGGGTGGGATCAGGAGGGCATGATACTGGGATCAGGAGGGCACAGTACAGGGGGAGTCAACAGGACACAGTACAGGGGAAGTCAGGAGGGCACAATACTGGGATCAGGAGGGCACAATACTGGGATCAGGAGGGCACAATACTGCGGGAGTCAGGAGGGCACAATACTAGGATAAGGAGGGCATAGAACAGGGGGAGTCGGGAGTGCACAACACATGGGGGGGTAATAAAGGCACAATTCTGGGATTAGGAGGGCACAGTACAGGGGAAGTCAGGAGGGCACAATACAGGGGGAGTCAGGAGGGCACATTACCAGGATCAGGAGGGCACATTACAAGTTCTGGGATGTGACCATCAACTTAGTAAAAAGCATGACCGTCCCACTTAATCCGGGACAGCTGGAAAATAAGATGTAATGCAAGATTATAATGGGGCCCCCAATGCACCTGGGGCCTCTGGGCAGTGCCCATGCATTTAGACAGCCCTGACAGATCATTGTATCTTTTATATGTGTCTGGAGTTCAGATTTAGGGCTCACATTTGCTGGTTGTGTAAGGTTATGAGTCCACTGAGTGTTATTTAGAAATCTGTTAAAAACAAAAAAAAAAGAGAACCACCCACATACACAATGTGTACAATGGATGGTGAAAGCTGACATCTACCACAATACAGACGTGTGACAGCCACTTCTCTGATCTGACTCATCTTCTAGGACAAGCATGTCTACAACCAGCGAAAAATATAAAGTGTATCTAAATCCAAGAACGAAAAATATAATATTTTGCAGAATACCAGCACCTGTATTATGGTGGCTGCCAGTGGCGGCTGGTGCTCAAAATTTTTGGGGGGGCGCAAAAAGAAAAATGTAATAGGTATTGCTTCACGTCAAAAAACGCAGTAAAAAATTGCGTGACTTTGAAGTCATGGTACAGGCATGGCACAGGTGATGGTAAGGGCATGGCATAGGTGATGGTACAGGCATGGCACAGGTGATGGTACAGGCATGGCATAGGTGATGGTACAGGCATGGCACAGGTGATGGTACAGGCATGGCACAGATATGGTATAGGCATGGCACAGATATGGTATAGGCATGTCACAGGTCATGGTACAGGAGATGGTATATGCCCCCTTTCAATGCAGTGACCAGCGTACATGCCCCCTTTCAATGCAGAGACCAGTGTACATGCCCCCTTCAATACAGAGTTCAGCGTGCGTGCCCCCTTCAATGCAATGAACATTGTGCTGTGCCCCCTTCAATGCAATAAACACTGTGCTATGCCCCCTTCAATGCAATAAACACTGTGCTGTGCCCCCACAATGCAGAGTTCAGCGTGCATGCCCCCTTCAATGCAACTGTGCTGTGCCCCCTTTAATGCAATGAACAATGTGCTGTGCCCCCTTCAATGCAATAAACACTGTGCTGTGCCCCCTTCAATGCAATAAACACTGTGCTATGCCCCCTTCAATGCAATGAACACTGTGCTGTGCCCCAACAATGCAGAGTTCAGCGTGCATGCCCCCTTCAATGCAACACTGTGCTGTGCCCCCTTCAATGCAATAAACACTGTGCTGTGCCCCCTTCAATGCAATAAACACTGCGCTGTGCCCCCTTCAATGCAATAAACACTGTGCTGTGCCCCCTTCAATGCAATAAACACTGTGCTGTGCCCCCTTCAATGCAATAAACACTGTGCCCCCTTCAATGCAATGAACTCTGTGCTGTGCCCCAACAATGCAGAGTTCAGCGTGCATGCCCCCTTCAATGCAACACTGTGCTGTGCCCCCTTCAATGCAATAAACACTGTGCTGTGCCCCCACAATGCAATGAACACTGTGCTGTGCCCCCTTCAATGCAATAAACACTGTGCTGTGCCCCCTTCAATGCAATAAACACTGTGCCCCCTTCAATGCAATGAACTCTGTGCTGTGCCCCAACAATGCAGAGTTCAGCGTGCATGCCCCCTTTCAATGCAACTGTGCTGTGCCCCCTTCAATGCAATGAACACTGTGCTGTGCCCCCACAATGCAGAGTTCAGCGTGCATGCCCCCTTCAATGCAACTGTTCCGTGCCCCCATCAATGCAGAGTTCAGCGTGCGAGCCCCTTTCAATGCAGAGCGCCACAGCATTGTCCCCAATCACTGCAGAGTGCCACAGCATTGTCCCCAATCACTGCAGAGCGCCACAGCATTGTCCCCCAATGATTGCAGAGCGCCACAGCATTGTCCCCCAATGATTGCAGAGTGCCACAGCATTGTCCCCCAATGATTGCAGAGCGCCACAGCATTGTCCCCCAATGATTGCAGAGTGCCACAGCATTGTCCCCCAATGATTGCAGAGCGCCACAGCATTGTCCCCCAATGATTGCAGAGTGCCACAGCATTGTCCCCCAATGATTGCAGAGCGCCACAGCATTGTCCCCCAATGATTGCAGAGCGCCACAGCATTGTCCCCCAATGATTGCAGAGCGCCACAGCATTGTCCCCCAATGATTGCAGAGCGCCACAGCATTGTCCCCCAATGATTGCAGAGTGCCCACAGCATTGTCCCCCAATGATTGCAGAGCACCACAGCATTGTCCCCCAATGATTGCAGAGCGCCACAGCATTGTCCCCCAATGATTGCAGAGCGCCACAGCATTGTCCCCCAATGATTGCAGAGTGCCCACAGCATTGTCCCCCAATGATTGCAGAGCGCCACAGCATTGTCCCCCAATGATTGCAGAGTGCCACAGCATTGTCCCCCAATGATTGCAGAGCGCCACAGCATTGTCCCCCAATGATTGCAGAGTGCCCACAGCATTGTACCCCAATGATTGCAGAGCGCCACAGCATTGTCCCCCAATGATTGCAGAGCGCCACAGCATTGTCCCCCAATGATTGCAGAGCGCCACAGCATTGTCCCCCCATGATTGCAGAGCGCCACAGCATTGTCCCCCAATGATTGCAGAGCGCCACAGCATTGTCCCCCAATGATTGCAGAGTGCCACAGCATTGTCCCCCAATGATTGCAGAGCGCCACAGCATTGTCCCCCAATGATTGCAGAGCGCCACAGCATTGTCCCCCAATGATTGCAGAGTGCCCACAGCATTGTACCCCAATGATTGCAGAGTGCCAGCATTGTCCCCCAATGATTGCAGAGTGTCAGCGTGCGTGCTCTGTTCAAACTTACCTGGCGGCGGCGCGGCTCAGCTTCTTCCTCCTCTTCTGCGGCGGGTCCTTCTCCCTCGTCGTCTCGGCGGCGGGAACCGGCGGGCGGCCTCTCCTCTTCTCTGAGCGGCGGTGACGGTGAGTGATTGACGCACGCACCGGCACCGCCCCCATTGCGACGTCAGCGATATCCTGGATGATGATTGGTCCAGGCTGTAGACTGGACCAATCACAGCCAGGATATCAGAAAGTGGGGGTGTCCAACCGCAAAGACTTGCGCCCAGGATACCCCCCTACCTCCCCAGAAGGCAGCCAATCGGCGCCTCTTCTGGGAGGCAACCCCACCCCCCCCCCCACCCCCCAGCCACCAGTTCCTTGGGTTCAGGCCGGCGAACCCAATTTTTTTTTGAACAACTTTATTTGTTCGTTTTGTTTTTTTTTTTTTTTTTTTTTTTTCGTTTTTTTTTTTCTTTTTTTTTTAGGGGTAGGGGGGGCGGCGCCCTGGCGCCCCCTATGCACGGGCCGCCACTGTTGAGTCCTCATGCAATTCCTTCAAATGAACAGGTTTTTTCTAAGCTGAAATCCCCATTAAGATATTTATAAATTGCTATCATGTCCCCCCTCAGACGTCTCTTCTCCAGGGAGAATAAATCAAGCGATTGCAGCCGCTCTTCATAGTTAAGGTCCTCCAATCCCCTAATCAGTTTAGTTGCCCTTCTCTGGACTCTCTCCAGCTCCAACATATCCCTCCTGAGGACTGGCGACCAGAACTGGACAGAATACTCCAGATGCGGTCAGACCAGAGTTTTATAAAGTGGAAGGATTATAGTCTTATCTCTGGAATACATCCCTTTCTTTATGCATGCTAATATTCTGCTAGCTTTGGCAGCTGCCGCTTGACATTGCATGCTATTGCTTAGTCTATCATCAACCAAGACTCCCAGATCTTTCTCCATTTTTGATTCCCTCAAGGGTTCTCCCCCTAAAGTGTATTGTGCTTTTATGTTTTTAGTCCCCAAGTGCAAAACCTTACACTTCTCCACGTTAAACCTCATTTGCCATGTCGTTGCCCACTCTTATTTTGTTCAGGTCATTCTGTAGGATATCTGCTTCATGCTGTGCAGTTATTGCCCTGCCCAATTTTGTGTCATCTGCAAAAACTGATAACGAACTACTGATCCCGTCCTCAATGCTGTTTATGAATAAATTGAACAAGGTTGGTCCCAGGACTGAGCCTTGGTGTACCCCGCTTACCACCTCAGACCAGTCTGAGTATGCGCTGTTTATTACTACCCTTTGGACACGCCCTTTTAGCCAGTTCCGTATCCAAGAGCAAACCCTGTCGATACCTGCAGACCTTATTTTATAAATTAAGCGCTTGTGGGGAACTGTATCAAACGCCTTAGCGAAATCCAAGTACACCACATCCACTGGTCTGCCCCTATCTAGCTCACAGCTCACCTCCTCGTAGAATGCTAAGAGATTGGTTTGACAAGAACGCCCATTTGTAAACCCGTGCTGATTACTGCTGAAGATGCTGTTGTCCTTAGCAAACTCTACGATATAGTCCCTTATCATCCCCTCCAGAAGTTTACATACTACTGATGTCAGACTGACAGGCCTATAATTTCCCGGGATATGCCTCTGACCCTTTTTGAATATCGGAATCAAGTTAGCTTTTCTCCAATCCCCTGGTACATTTCCTGTCCAAATACTGTCAGCAAAGATCAGGAACAGTGGTCTGCATATAACCTTACTGAGTTCCTTAAGTACTCTCGAATGTACGCAATCCGAACCTGGTGATTTGTGTTAAGTTTATCCAGCCTTTCCCTGATTTCACCCTCTGTTAGCCATAGTGGCAAGTCCTGTGTATTACTACTAACCATACAGTCATGGTCAGTGTACCCCTCCTTTTCCTGTGTAAAGACTGACGAGAAAAAAGCGTTCAGCACGGTTGCTTTTTCAGTGTCCTCTGTAACCATCCTCCCATCATCGCTAATTATGTGTGCAATATGCTCTGCCCTAGTTTTTTTTGCTGTTGATATATTTAAAGAATTTCTTTGGTTTTTTTTTACTATCCTCCGCTATTTGTCTCTCAAAGTTGATTTTAGCCATCGTGATTTCTCGTTTACTTTTCTTATTAGCCTCCTTGTATTGCTCGAAAGCCGAAACTTTTGCACAAACCAATAAAAATACGCTTATTGGGATTTTGTTTTACTAAAAATAGCACAATACAAATTGGCCTAAAAGGATGAAAAAAAAATTGGATATTTACATTTTTTTTGGAATGTTATACAGCAGAAAGTGAAAAATATTGTTTCTTTTTTTTTTCCAGAATTGTCGCTTATTTTTTGTTTACAGCGCAAAAAATAGAAATCGCACAGGTGATCAAATACCACCAAAAAAAAGCTCTGTTTGTGGGGGGGAAAAAAAAGGACATCAATTTTATTTGGGTACAGTGTCGCACGACCGCGCAATTTTCCGTTAAAGTAACGCAGTGCCAAATCGCAAAAAATGGCCTGGTCATTAAGGGGGCAAATCCTTCCGATCCAGAAGTGTTTAAACCCCTGATATTTTTGCAAAGCCCCCTAACAGGGCTTTTATAAAATTTGTAAGAAAAATACTAATTAAAAAAAATACAATTTAAAAAAATAAATAAATAAATAAATAAAAAAAAAAAATACAAACTACTGACACCATTCACTGCCCTACTGACACCAATCTCTGCCCTACTGACACTATCAGTATATATACATACATGCATGTGTTTGAGCTTTGAGGCGTACACTCGAATGCAATAGTCTGCGCACACCTGTGTGTAATGGATACTTTATGTTAAAATCAACTGTACCATTGTCTTAACTAATGCATTTTTTATTTGGCTTAATTGTCTCATTTTAGCAGGTTTTGCTACAGGGGACAGTGAATGGAAGTTACACCCACGGATGTTACAATTACTTTAACTTAAGCTGGCCATACATTATACAATTTTCTTATTCAATTTCCTTTAGATTTATCTACAACTATGTAGTGCAAGGGCCTGCCAGATTGCATACAAATTGAAAGTGTTTAGGTTTGACCTCATATTATCTGGTTTTGGTAAATCTAAAGGAAAAAGTCTTCAGAAAATCTTATAGTTTGTATGGCCAGCCTAAAGCCCCGTGCACACGTACCGAATGTCGGCCGAACGATCGGCCATCTTTTGTCCGGTGCTGTCCTGTCGGCTGAAAAGTGCTGAAGACTGCACACAAATTTTGTCGGCCAACAACAGCCGACTGCAGAAGTGATGTCATGTGATGGTTAACTTTCCCTGTGTTTTTTCTTTTCTGAGCATGCCCAGTCTTGCTAATCTGCTGTTTGTCGGCCAAATTCTGTACTGACTGGCGAACAATCGGCCGTTCTGGTGACGACCAACAAATATTTTAAAGTCTGCACGCCAGATTCTGTTCAGCCGAAAATTTGCTGTCGGTTGTCGGAAGCATCATACTAACAAGCCGACAATCGGCCGATCGTTCGGCGGCCAAATATTCGTTGCATTATATATTACACCCAGGGCAATCGTTATGTGTGTACGGGGCTTTAGTATGCATACCAGGTAGGGCTGCCACCTCATACTTTTAATCCAGGACACGCATGAATTACACAGGTTCTGTGGCTGATTAAGGTGGTAATTAAACTCACTTGGTGCCTTATCTGCATGATATATATATGTGAATTGTCGCTCTTTTTTTGTTTATAGCGCAAAAATACAAAATTCGCACAGGTGATCAAATACCACCAAAAGAAAGCTCTGTTTGTGGGGAAAAAAGGACATCAATTTTATTTCGGTACAGCGCCGCTCAACCGCGCAATTGTCAGTTAAAGTAATGCAATGCCGAATTGCAATAAATGGCCTGGTCATTAAGGGGGAAAAATATTCTGGGCTGAAGTGGTTAAATGGATGAGGTGGCAGCTCTAAGTGCAGCAGATCCTGGATCCTTTTCTTCCCTGTTAAGCCAAAATGTATTCTGCTACATATTTTTAGTAATAAAAAAAAAAATAAAAAAAAATTACAATAAGTATATATTGATTGGTTTGAGCAAAAGTTATCGCGTCTACAAACTAGGGATGTATACTGGAATTCTTTTTGTATTTTATTTTTATTTTCATACTAGTAATGGCGGCAATCAACAACTTATAGCAGGACTGCAATATTGCGGCAGACTTTCGGACACTGACACTTTTTGGCAGACCAGTGACACTAATACAGTGATCAGTGCTAAAAATATGCACTGTCACTGTACTAATGACACTGTCTGGGAAGGAGTTAACAGGGGTGATCAAAGGGTTAAGTGTGTGCCTAGCTGGTGTTTCAGTGTAGTTGGGGAGGTGATTTTACTAGTAGAAGGCAGGGCTGCTGTTAGAAATCACAGCCTTCCTGGCAGTCCCCGTCCCCCCACCCCGAATATATCAAGACAATATTTTCTATTATTTCTAAAAATGTACACTAAAATCATTATTAGCGGACACAAACATAACAGAGAACCTGCGGGAATTAGCTGTTTTTAAATTTTTTGTTTTTTTTATATTTTATATAATGTTATATATAATATAATTATATTTATATTATATTTTTATATGTTTTTTTTTATATTTATTTTTAAATGTAAAAAATGTTAACAATTCTTTTATTTTACATTTTTTTAAAATGATTTATTACAATGTTAAACTATTATTATTTTTTTTTAATTCATTTTTTTTTTTTTTTTTACAAGACAGGGAAGCTTGCAGTGCTTTGGGAGAGTGGCAGCACAGTGAAAGGGGGGGGGGGCACACGGGGAGGTGGGGGGGTCAGAAGCAGGCAAGAAAGGTTGGAGTAGTAATTACAGGAATGATGCCCTGTGTCTGTGTCTCTCCCGGCAGCAGCTGAAAGCTGGCAGGAGGGGGGGGAGAAACTGGCTTTCAGTTGCTTCAGAGAGCCACACAGGGCTTCCTTCTGTATTTGCCCCTCTGCCCGACCGCACTGATTCCCCGTGCTGTTGGGAGCCCCCCTGTGTGCCAGGGCAACCTACAGAAGGACTGGTGGTCCCTCCCCTATCAGCGGCCCTGGTGGAAGGCATAGATTTGTGTCCCTGCTTTCCCTCTGGCTGAAACGCGTTAACATCTGCCTGTTTTTATGAAGCATCAATAAATTATATGGAGTATCAATAGATTTTATGAAGCATCAATAAATGTTATGGAGTATCAATACATTTTATGAAGCATCAATACATTTTATGAAGCATCAATAAATTTTATGGAGTATCAATACATTTTATGGAGTATCAATACATTTTATGAAGCATCAATATATTTTATGGAGTATCAATACATTTTATGGAGTATCAATACATTTTATTAAGCATCAATACATTTTATGGAGTATCAATACATTTTATGGAGTATCAATACATTTTATTAAGCATCAATAAATGTTATGGAGTATCAATACATTTTATGGAGTATCAATATATTTTATGGAGTATCAATACATTTTATGGAGTATCAATACATTTTATGAAGCATCAATATATTTTATGGAGTATCAATACATTTTATGGAGTATCAATACATTTTATGAAGCATCAATACATTTTATGGAGTATCAATACATTTTATGGATTATCAATATATTTTACGGATTATCAATACATTTTATGGAGTATCAATAAATTTTAAAAGATTGAGGAGCATGTATGGAGTTGTGGATTATCTTTTACTGAGCGCAGGATCCATGCCATTTTGAACTGACGGAACGGCAGTCTGCTGTGTTTCCATTGGTAGACCGCCATTTCCCCTCTGTACCCAGGGCCGGGACAAGGGGTGGGCAGGAGGGACAGCTGCCCTGGGCATAATAGTTTTTTTTTTTGCAGTTATTTGGGTGCCCTGATCCTAATCGTAAGGGAAGGATGGGGGCCCAGTTTGGCATCTTTGCCCTGGGCGCTGGATGGGCTTGTCCCGCCACTGTCTGTACCGAATGATCAGCGAGTGCCGGAGGACATTGAGTCCGTGGGACCTGCTGATGGTCTTCTGTTGTCTAGGATCACCGCAGGAGCGAGCAGCCAGTGACACGCACTCGCACCCTGTAACGGATCAACTGGCACCCCGACTTGGTACCTCCGTTGACGGATGCTCCTAGTGCTTCCCGAGGGCTCCAAGCACTCCACCAGACACCATAACCACCGCAGACCCCATGACCTGCCGCAGCTTGGTTGGGGTTTCGCCGTCTCCTACCCATCCTGGACCTACGACAAGGCTCCAGGTTTCAGTGGGTGAACCTCTCTTTCCCCAGAGAGTGAAGCAGGGTGGGTAGGAGACGGTGAGACTCCAACCAAGCTGCGGCAGGTCGTGGGGTCTTCAGTGGTTATGGTGTCTGGTGGAGTGCTTGGAGCTCTCGGGAAGCACAAGAAGCGTCCGTCAACTGCGGTACCCAGTTGGGGTTCCAGTCGATTCCTTACAGGGTGCGAGTGCGTGCCGTTGGCTGCTCACTCCTGCTGTGATCCTACACAACAGAAGACCATCAGCAGGTCCCACGCACTCAATTCCGCCGGCACCCGCTGATCATTCGGTACAGACAGTGGCGGGACAAGCCCATCCAGCGCCCAGGGCAAAGATGCCAATAGGGGCCCCCGTCCTTCCCTTACGGTTAGGATCAGGGCACCCAAATAACTGCAAAAAAAACTATTATGCCCAGGGCAGCTGTCCCTCCTGCCTACCCCATGTCCCCGCCCTGGGTACAGAGGGGGAATGGCGGTCTACCAATGGAAACATGGCAGATTGCCGTTCCGTCAATTCAGAAAGGCATGGATCCTGCGCTCAGTAAAAGATAATCCACAACTCCATACATGCTCCTCAATCTCTTCAAATGTATTGATACTCCATAAAATGTATTGATACTCCATAAACTGTATTGATGCTTCATAAAATTTATTGATACTCCATAAAATGTATTGATGCTTAATAATAATAATTGATCCGTTACAGGGTGCGAGTGCATGCCGTTGGCTGCTCGCTCCTGCTGTGATCCTACACAACAGAAGACCATCAGAAGGTCCCACGCACTCAATTCCACCGGCACCCGCTGATCATTCGGTACAGACAGTGCCGGGACAAGCCCATACCTCACCCAGGGCAAAGATGCCAATATGGGCCCCCATCCTTCCCTTACCCCTTACGGTTAGCAGTGGGATTAAATCTTCATACCCATACCCAGAAGTGCAGGATCGGGTGTATATATATATATATATGTGATCCTGCGAAGTGCGGCCGCCTTGCAGCAGTAAAACTTCTATGGGGGGTCCGGAAGTGGTCAGACTAGCATGCATCTTTCTTTCCTATCTCAGTTTGGATCTATGCATGAATGTCGCTGTCTCTGAACCCCAAATGTTTGTCAGCCATCAGCATAAGCCAACAAAAAGCCCGGTGTGTCCAGACCTCGGCCCATTCGTCCCCCTAGGTTGGCCTTACCTGTCAGGAGTAGTAGATGGAGGAGGATGCTGATCCTCATTGGAGGCAGAGCGCCGTGCACCATTGCTACCTCATCATTGTATGGCTCAGTTGGCGTCTGGAACGTCACGCGGCAGCTCTCTTCTACAGCAATCTCAGGGAGGAAGTGGGCAGGTGTTTATTTTTTTTTTTCTTCTGCTAAACTTTTTCGCCACCACTGTTATCATAAAATGACATCTAAGGCGACTCATCACAGCTAGTTTGTGCAACAGTTCCACAAGGGGAAGTGAAATCGCAAATATCTTCCATGGAACCGCATATAGCTCAGGACCCTGGCCAGCTAGATGGCTCAGATTAACTCTTCCGTCGCCCTGTTCATGCTCGTATTTAGTACGGCGGTTGGCAATTTTTAAAAATGTTTTTTTAGATTTTCTAAAGAATTCGGAATTTAGCAATAAAATCCCCAATGTTGACTGGAATCGAAATCAGACTTAACCACTTTACCACCGGAGGATTTTCCTGCTTTACGTCCAGGCCACTTTTTGCAACTTGGCACTGCGCGAATTTAACTGAGAATTGCGCGGTCATGCAACGCCGTACCCAAACAAAATTTACGTCCTTGTTTTCCCACAAACAGAGCTTCCTTTTGGTGGTATTTGATCACCTCTGCGCTTTTCATTTTTTGCGATATTAATAAAAAAAAGAGCAAAAATTTTGCGAAAAAATTTACATTTTCTACTTTGACAGTTAAAAAATATATAAAATATTCAATTTTTGTCATATATTTAGGCCAAAATGTATTTAGCTACATGTCTTTGACAAAAAAATCCTCAATGAGCGTATTTTTAACCGCTTTAAGACCGGAAGATTTTACCCCATTTCTGACCGGGCTATATTTTGCGATACGGCACTGTATTATTTAACGGACAATTGCGCGGTCGTGCAACGCTGTACCCAAATTAGATTTATGTCCT
This sequence comes from Pelophylax lessonae, assembly GCF_965119305.1. Taxonomy (NCBI): domain Eukaryota; kingdom Metazoa; phylum Chordata; class Amphibia; order Anura; family Ranidae; genus Pelophylax; species Pelophylax lessonae. Next base: position 21,684,554 of record NC_138769.1, read on the forward strand.
TTTTTTCCCCACAAATAGAGCTTTCTTTGGTGGTATTTGATCATCTGTGCGATTTTTAATTTTTGAAAAAAAAGAGCAACAATTTTGAAAAAAAAAAAAACAATATTTTTTACATTCTGATACATAACATTCCCAAAAAAAATGTAAAAATCAAAATTTTTTAACATTTTAGGCCAATTTGTTTTCTCCTACATATTTTTGGGTAAAAAAAAAATCGCAATAAGCGTATTTTGATTGGTTTGCGCAAAAGTTATCGCGTTTACTAACTACGGGAAAGATTTGTCATTTTTATTGTTTATTTTTTTTTTACTAGTAATGGCGGCGATCTGCGATTTTTTTTTGCGGGACTGCGACATTGCAGCAGACAGATCGGACCCCCAACTGACATTTTTGACACTTTTGGGGGTACCAGTGACATTACTACAGTAATCAGTGCTAAAAATATGCACCGTTACTGTAATAATGGCACTGGCAGAGAAGGGGTTAACTTTATTGGTGATCAAGGGGTTAAATGTATGCCTCATGCTTACTGACGTGTGTGGGGGGAGGGGACTGTGTGACACAGACACAGATCGCAGGTTCAGCTATGCTGAATCCTGTAATCTGTGACTGTCTGTCACATAGGAGATCCGCCTGCTTTGTTTACACAAGCGGGCAGATTTCCTCACTCGATCCCAGACGATCGGGGAAGAGCGGCGGTGATCACCGCTTCTCCTCCCCTGGCCCGACTCCCGCTGTGTCTGAATACATACATGGGATGAATTAGAGTGGAGACTGCGAGCCAGGTCTTCTCTCCAACATCTCTCCAACCTCACAAATGCGTTTCTGGAAGAATGGTCAAACATTCCCATAGACACACTCTTAAACCTTGTGGACAGTCTTCCCAGAAGAGTTGGAGCTGTTATACCTCAAAGGATGGGCCAACTCAATATTGAACCCTACGGACTAAGACTGGGATGCCATTAAAGTTCATGTGCGTGTAAAGGCAGGTGTCCCAATACTTTTGACACTATAGTGTATATAAGGCTCTGGTGTGGATTTTTGGTGGACCTAACACTTTTTTTTTTTAATTCCTTTTTTTTCCCCCTAAAAATCCATAGAAAGTCTATAGAGGTCTGGTAAAGAAATCATGGTGGACCCCACTTTTTTTGCATGGTACCCCAGTTCAAATTCATATTCGACCTGAAGAGTCTGGTACAATGGCACAAATTATTGGGGGGAAACTACATAAGGTTTTTTTTAATTATCCCGACCAATTTGTTGGGGCCGGATGACGTCACTGGTTGCTATGGACGCAGTGGGTGCAGGCACCTACTGTTCCCTTAACAACCTTAAAAGTGGGAATTATGGGTGGAAACCCCACACTGTTCTTTTTTTTTTTAACTATCTCGACCACTTTGATCCAAATTAAACTTGCAGTGCCGCTCTAAGCTGAGACAGAGGTCTCTCCACCGTTTGCAGTGAAGGGAGCTGGAGGTCAGTTCACCATTCAGAATACTTTAGAATACTTTAATAATTATTAATTTAGAGCTGTAAGAGCATTATCAAAGAGAAGAAAGGATGCCACTCACCAACCCAGTTCATTAGTATGTAGATGAATGTGGCCTCAGCCAGCGTCGCTCCAACCGCACACCCCCCCCCCCCCGACATGTTTCACCCCGCTTACTGGGACTTGGTCACAGAGGTGGGTTGAGGCCACATTCATCCGAGCCACTTTGTTTACATCGCCGGGGGTCCCTGGCCAGTAAATGAATGGTTGCTAAGGATGCAGTGGCTGCAGGCACCTACTGTTTCCCTAACAACCTTGGCAGTGGGAAAAGGAAGTAGTTATATATATATTGGAGGGAGAACAAGTTCAATCTTAAGGAAGAACCAAGGAAGGTAAAATATAAGCATACAGTATTTACATACAAAAATCCTAATTTGTTTACTTTTCTATGAAAATAAAAAATGAAAACTTTCAAGTGGGAAAGAATGGGATGAATACATTTTAATGGATCAATAATAGAAGAAGGAGAAGAACAAACTGATGGAGGGTTTGCATGAGTAATGGGAGGAATAGGTCCAAGAGAAGGTTAAAGTGTGATTTTAGTGTGTCTAGGTGGAGTTCTTCTCTGACTGGAGGTTGAAGATCAAAAGAGCCAGAAGGAGCTACAAGGGTTTAGCTTCTGGAGATTGCTGTGACTTCTTACCGAAAAGTGCAGACAGACCCACCTATTTAGACCATCTAGGTTAAAATCTGGCCTAGTAGGTTAAAGATTGGCCAAGTAGGCACAAAGGGGAGAGAGGATTGTCAGCTTGGCAGCTTTTAAGGATGTAACAATCCTACAGGCTCACCTGAGTCCGAGGACTGCTGGCCGGAGGTAGGAGTGGAGCCCAGTGGCAAGGACCGCAGGCCTGTAGCAGGTGCAGGAAGTCTGGCAGAGGCGTGGTCAGACAATCCGGGTTGGGTACGGTGGTAGCAGTGCTGGATACTGGATGGACACCAGGTAGTACTCAGATGAGGACATAGGTCCACCTGAGGTGCGGAAACTAAGTGCTAGCTGGTTTTCACTAGAGCCCCTGATGGTGGGGATAGACTGCGCTGCAAGCTAACCCCAGGTCGCGGTCCCCAGGATCACCCAGCCAGGCAGAGTGCAGGTTCGGTCTGGAGATGGAGGAGCAGACAAGGGATAACCAGAGAAAAGTCAGACGAGCCAAAGGTCGGGGCGGGCAGCAGTAAGCGTGGTCAGACAATCCGGATCGGCAACGGAGGTAGCGGTTCAGTAGGTAGGGACAAGCAGAAGTGTAGTCGGTAGTCAATTCCTGGTCAGCAGTGGATTTGTGGTAGTAGACAAGAGCAGCAGATGAGGAGAAGAAGCTTGATCAAGGCTCAGGAGCTCAATAATCAGCAAGCTTGAGTGCAAGGGGCTGGAATCAAGGGTGATGAGCAAGGCTTGGCAAGACTAAGGTTGAAATAATAGGCTTCAGGGAGGAATGTCCAGAGAGGAATGTCCAGAGAGGACGGTAGCCTAGTAAGCAGGGCTACCGCCTGGGATGTGGCTGGTCACGGGTTCGAATCCCAACAAAGGATCAGTTGAATAGTTGAACTTTGAAAAAAAAAAATTGGGAGCCCTTCTAGTGATATGGTGCTTCCACTTGGTTGAAAGAAGCAGGGAGGGAACTTTAAGATCTTGGTGGCAACATAAACCCCCTCACAAGCCTTCTTACAGTTCTGGCGTAAACGGCAGGATAGGAAACACCCCCTGTGCCAAGTGTCAGGATTTTTGAGCAGATAAGAATGGGGAGGCGAAGATTGGGCAAAAGGAGAGGGACAAGCGGCAGCAAATGCTTTTGAATCACTGAGGAGTATGGGTGGCACCACCAGTGACATGCAATTCTTCAGATATGCTTCAGTGAAGATGGCATGGCCATGATTTACAACAGCCGCTATTAAGAATGTCATCCTAGACTCTGGCCTGCGAGTGATGTCCAGAAGAGGATTGGTGGCATGTCACACTGGAATGACAGAGTGTAGTTCCTGTGTACGCAGAGTGTGGTGCACTGACAGCTGCTCTGGCACCTTGGGCATGCCTTGCCTTCTTGGTTGAGGTTTTGCTGATCAGAAAGGCCCCATGCAAAAAATGGAAGCCTTGGCAAAATGACTCCCTGTGGTTCTTGGCCTATAAAGTCAGGGGAAAGGGGGCAGTATGTCTCTCCCTAAGACAGCGGGGTTGAGCGCTCCCCTAGAGCAGTGTTTCTCAACTCCGGTCCTCAGGGCACACTAACAGGCCAGGTTTGCAAGAAAACTGAAATACATCACAGGTGATATAATTTGCTGCTCAGTGATTGCAGTATTCTAGTTTACATCTCCCCAAGGTAATACTTAAAATCCGGCCCGTTAGTGTTCCTTGAGGACCGGAGTTGAGAAACACTGCCCTAGAGCCAACAGGGTTGAGCTCTGTAGAGAGAAGGACCATCTGGAAGTGTGTGGTCCATCAACTGCCCAGCTGCCAGCCAGTGAAGGTGACATTCATCCAGCTGCAGAAATCTGCTCCACAGTGAGCAGAAGACCGTCCCACGCAAGTTGGACCCACTCAGTCTGGAAGTGGAGACTTCATCCCCAGAGCAAATCCTTCATCTAGTAATGTAATGGGTGCAGTTATTGCCCATATAAATGCCAGGATGGGAGGGGCCTTGTAAATTGTGGCATGGAAGCCAAACACCCCAGAGCTATCTGGATGTAGTTGGCTACTGTACAAGGGCTCTTAACAGGACTGCAACCCTGTGTGAGATAGTTCAAAACCTAACAGGACCAGCTGTAGCCACCCTGACTCTTTTACAGTTGTTTGTTGGCTGTGAACAGGATGCAAAAGGTCTTTCAGGCCAGGCTAAGAGTCCTCTGAAGTGAGCACTAGTACACCTGGGAGTGAGCGTGCCCAGCTAGGCAGAGCTATGAATGAGACATTGAGAATGGTATACTAATTTAGGCACCTTGATTCTGCTCGGTGATGAAAGCTGAATGCTAAGTACTCAGTATTTATGGGGGAAGTGGTCCCAACTCTGTGGTGCTCCCAAGGAGAGGAAGTAATAAGGGAAGATGGCACAATGACAACTGCAGAATGTCTGCTCCTGTGTGTGGTGTTCCGTGCCAAAGAATTCTGTCAGTATGTCAGTGTGATGGTAGAAGTCACGGACATCTTTGAGAAGTTATAGTGAAGTGCGTAAAATGTATTTCATGTGTAGACATCAGGGGTGGATCCAGAGTCTAGTCTCGGTAGGGGCACTGCCTGAACTAATTTTAACGTATAATACAGTCCTAACCTTGTTTAAAACAGTGACACTTAAAATGATGCCACTTCCTCTCAGCGTGGAGGAGATGGGGAAGAATAGTAAGACCTGCCAACCACAGTAATGAAAGTGTTAAGGCCAGCTGCGACAGTGGCGGAGGTCTTAACACTTTTAGCAACTTCACGGGAGATCTTTATGATTTCCCTGTGGGTTTCCCAATGTGCTACAGTACAGCGCACCTCTCCATCCAGGACTCCTTCCCTCCGCCACACACCGTGGCAAAACTAAGGGGGAAGGCTTCTACAGCGCACCTTTCCATTCAGGACTCATGCCCCTACAGTAGGGTGACCAGACGTCCCCGGACTGAAGACACTGTCCCCGGACCAAGTCTGTCCCGGTTCTGTCCCTAGATTCAGGAGCGGCGCCTATACCTGTTGCTGACATTGTGCAAAAATTAAAATTGATAAACCGCACTCCTTAAATGCAGTGCAAAACCATTAACACCAAAGTGCTCCAATTAGTGCAGTAGACAGGACCTTCTCTGAATCCTCCATAAAATTAAACCATGATCTTTGTGCTCTCGTCCACCACCATTAAGCAACATACCTACTCACCAGAGGCAAGCCTGGATATCCCATGTAGAGTTAGTGAGAGAGAACCCTCATATCTTTAGAGGAACCCCTTACTATGATCCACTCCAAACACACTCCAAATCGGTGTACCATAAGATCAGGGGAAACAGAACAAAAGACCTTCCATAGTGCAGTATTTTATATATTTATTAACCACTTGCCTACTGGGCACTTTTACCCCCTTCCTGCCCAGGCCAATTTTCAGCTTTCAGCGCTCTCACACTTTGAATGACAATTTCACGGTCATGCTACACTGTACCCATATGACATTTTTATCATTTTTTTCACACAAATAGAGCTTTCTTTTGGTGGTATTTAATCACCTCTGGGTTTTTTATTTCTTACAAAAAAAAAAAGAAAAAAGACAGAAAATAGGTTCAGTGCTTGTAGTCTTTCCTCATAGCTGATGTCCTCCATTCCCCTAATTATTTTTGTTGCCCTTCTCTGGACTTTCTCCAGTTCCAGCACATCCTTCCTGAGGACCGGTGCCCAGAACTGGACAGCATACTCCAGATGTGGCCGGACCAGTGTCTTGTAGAGCGGGAGAATAATCTCTTTATTTCTGGAGTGAATCCCCTTTTTTATACATCCCAGTATTCTGTTGGCTTTGCTTGCAGCGGCTTGGCATTGCATGCCACTGCCAAGCCTGTTGTCCATTAGGACCCCCAGATCCTTTTCCAACTTAGATTCACCCAGAGGTTTCCCCCTAGTGAGTAGCTTGATTTCATGTTTCTGACGCCCAAGTGCATTACTTTACACTTTTCAACATTAAACCTCATCTGCCATGTAGTTGCCCACCCCATTATTTTGTTCAGGTCCCCTTGTAAGGTTTCCACATCCTGCATAGAAGATATTGGCATGCTTAGTTTAGTATCATCCGCAAATACTGATATTGTACTAGATATCCCTCCTCTAGGTCATTTATGAATAAATTAAACAGGATTGGTCCCAGGACAGGACCTTGGGGGACCCCAGTTTCCACACTCGCCCAATCTGAGTACTCCCCATTAATCACCACCCTTTGCAACCTCCCCTGGAGCCAGTTCTCTATCCAAGTACTCACCCTATGGTCCATACCTACATTCCTTAGTTTGTACAATAAGCATTTGTGGGGAACGATTTCAAAGGCCTTTGCAAAGTCCAGATACACCACATCCACAGGCTAACCTTTATCTAGGTGGCAGCTCACTTCATCGTAGAAGGTTAATAGATTGGTTTAGTAAGAACGATTTTTCATGAAACCATGCTGATTACTACTAATAATACCGTTTTCATTACTAAACTCTTGTATGTAGTCTCTTAGCATCCCCTCCAAAATCTTGCAGACTACTGATGTTAGGCTGACCGGCCTATAGTTACCCGGGATATATCTCGACCCTTTTTTAAGTATTGGTACCACGTTGGCTTTTTTCCAATCAGCTGGTACCATACCCATCTGTAGACTATCCTTAAAGATCAAGAAGAATAATGGTCTGGCAATCACCTGGCTGAGCTCTTTAAGAACCCTCGGGTGCAAGCCATCCGGTCCCGGTGATTTATTTATGTTAAGTTTCTCTAGTTTAGTTCTAAGTCTATCTTCTGTTAGCCATGGCGGTACTTCCTGAGGTGTATTATTTAATTTAGCATTACAAGCTGGGTTAGTGTAGCCCCCCGATTCTTTTGTGAAGACTGAAGAGAAGAAATTATGTAACACTTTTGCCTTTTCTCTGTCCTCTGTGGCCAGATTTCCTTCTTCGTCTTTAATGGGGCCAATGTGTTCTGGCCTCGCTTTCTTACTGTTTATATACTTAAAGAATTTCTTGGGGTTCTTTTTACTCTCTTCCGCTATATGTCTCTCGTGTTCTATTTTAGCCGCCTTAATTTCGCCTTTACTTTTTTTATTACACTCTTTGTAATGCTTGAATTCTGCCAATGACCCCTCAGCCTTGTATTTTTTGAAGACCTTTTCTTTAGTATTAATATGCATTTTTATGTTGGAGTTTAGCCACCCAGGGTTTAGTTTTGCTCTTTTAAATGTATTTCCCTTTGGAATGCATTGGTCAATCCCTTTGTTAAGTATGCTCTTGAAGCACTCCTATTTCTCCTCCGTGTTCTATGTTCCCAGGGTTCTATCCCATTCAATATTTTCTAGCAAAGAGTGCAGTTTTGGGAAATTGGCTCTTTTGAAATGCAGTGTCCTTATATTACCCTTGTGTTTCCTATTACTATGAAATAATACTAAAACGAATTGACCTATGGTCACTATTTTCTAAGTTGCCCGGTATTTCTATATTCGTGAGCAGGTCTGTATTGTTGGTAATCAGTAGGTCTAGTACCGCATTGTTTCTTGTCGGTGCGTTCACCATCTGACCCATAATATTGTCCTGCAAACCATTTAGGAACTGCCAAGCCTTGGCTGAATGCGCGGTTCCTTCTGCCCAGTCTATATCTGGATAATTGAAGTCCCCCATTATAATGACATTTCCCATCCTTGCTGCCAATCCTATCTGTGAAAGGAGGTCCGCCTCCCCCTTCTCCCTCTGGTTGGGGGGGGGTCTATAGCATACGCCCAATATTACCTTCCCTATAGTGCCTTCCCTTTTAAGTTCTACCCATAGGGATTCTGCCTCGTCCATAGCTCCATTATTAATATCATCCCTCATATTTACCTGTACACTGTTCTTAATATACAGACATACCCCTCCCCCTTTTTTTACCTACTCTATCTCTGCGATAAAGGGAATACCCCTGAATGGTCGCCATCCAATCATGAGAGTTGTCGAACCAAGTCTCTGTTATACCCACAAAATCTAAGTCCTCCTCAAACATCAGCAGCTCCAACTCTCCCATCTTGTTGGCCAGGCTTCTGGCATTGGTATGCAAACCTCGTAATTTTGACCGGTTGCAAACCATATCCTGTTTTGATGTTTTTAGGCTATTCTTGTGATTTTTCCCCATACCCACCTTGGATTTTGAAACTTGGACTTTCAAAGGAGGATTACTGACTTGATCTTGCAGAGCTGGTTTAAATAGAGTGGAGCAGCCCTGCGATACTATACACTTTTACACTGGGTTCAGCCATAAACGCAGTCCCTGACCATCTCAATCATGTCTGCAGTCTCTGACCATCTCCTGAATCATGTCTGCAGTCTCCGAATATCTCCTGTAATGTGTCTGCAGTCTCTGACATCTGTATCGTGTCGGCAGTCCCTAACCATCTTTGTATCATGTCCGCAATCTCTGACCATCTCCTGTATCATGTCTGCAATCTCGGACCATCTCCTGTATCATGTCTGCCATCTCTGACCATCTCCTGTAATGTGTCTGCAGTCTCTGACCATCTCCTTTAATGTGTCTGCAGTCTATGACCATCTCTTGTAATCTCTGCACGTAGCATTCTCCTGAACCCTGCACGTAGCACAAGCATACAGGGCCACACTGACCACCAGCATACAGGGGGCACACTGACCACCAATATGCAGGGCCAGTGATTACCAGTATACAGAGGACATAAAAAATCAAGTAAAACCACTACCATGCAACTAAAAAAAACTCAAAAGCAATAAGAGAATCTTGTTAGCTGGTTCCCTCATCTAACGCACATCAATAAAAAGCAAAAAATGCAGCACTGCCCTATACCATCTTTGTATCATGTCTGCAATCACTGACCATCTCCTGTATCATGTCTGCAATCTCTGACCATCTCTTGTATCATGTCTGCACTCTCTGACCATCTCTTGTATCATGTCTGCAATCTCTGACCATCTCTTGTATCATGTCTGAACTCTCTGACCATCTTTTGTATCATGTCTGCAATCTCTGACCATCTCTTGTATCATGTCTGCACTCTCTGACCATCTCTTGTATCATGTCTGCAATCTCTGACCATCTCCTGTATCATGTCTGCAATCTCTGACCATCTCTTGTATCATGTCTGCACTCTCTGACCATCTCTTGTATCATGTCTGCAATCTCTGACCATCTCCTGTATCATGTCTGCAATCTCTGACCATCTCCTGTATCATGTCTGCCATCTCTGACCATCTCCAGTATCATGTCTGCAATCTCTGACCATCTCCTGTATCATGTCTGCAATCTCTGACCAATCTTGTTAGCTGGTTACCTCATCTAACGCACATCAATAAAAAGCAAAAAATGCAGCACTGCCCTATACCATCTTTGTATCATGTCTGCAATCTCTGCAAAAAATATGTCCCCGGATTTCATTTTAAAAATCTGGTCCCCTTACCCTACAGCAGGGGGGCCCAACCTTTTGAGGAGCGAGGGCCACTTTAACGACTTGGTAAATGGTCGTGGGCCACAATGAGCGGAGTGGGCAGATGCAGAGCAGGCATGGACAAAGCTCGCTCTACTCTATAGGCCATCCGATCCACCCAGACAGAAGGAGATGGATCCACTTCTGTTTTTTTAACTGGATCGGATAGGAAATAGGCGGGTGTAAACAGACCCAAGTCTGTTTACATCTGTCACTCTAAAGAGGTGAATGGGGCCTAAAGCTTTCACACGGATGCACTGCGATTTACCTGCACCTCAACTGACCTCAATCTTCATTTTTTCCTCAGGATTCCTGCAGGTATCGCTGGCCGGTGGCTGCTGCTGACTGTTCTCCAGGGCTGGTACTGCTGGTGGGTACTGCTGGCGGGTACTGCTGGATGGTACTGCTGGCAGACACTGCTTGTTGGTACTGCTGGTGGGTACTGCTGGTGGGTACTGCTGCCAGGTACTGCTGGTGGTTACTGCTGGCTAGTACTTCAGGCGGTACTGCTGGTGGGTACTGCTGGCTGGTACTGCTGGTGGGTACTGCTGGCTGGTACTGCTGCTGAGTATTGCTGGGGTTACTGCTGGTGGGTCTTGCTGGCTGGAATTGCTGGCAGGTACTGCTGGTGGGTACTGTCGGCTGGTACTTCTGGTGGGTACTGTTGGTGAATACTGCTGGTGGGTACTGCTGGCAGTACTGACGGCTGATACTGCTGGTGGGTACTGCTGGCTGGTACTGCTGGCATGTACTGCTGGTGGGTACTGCTGCCAGGTACTGCTGGCGGGTACTGCTGGTGGATACTGCTGGCTAGTACTGCAGGTGGGTACTGCTGGCGGGTACTGCTGGCTGGTACTGCTGGCTGGTACTGTTGGTGGGTACTGCTGGCTGGTACTGCTGCTGAGTATTGCTGGGGGATTCTGCTGGTGGGTACTGTTGGCTGGTATTTCTGGCGGGTACTGTTGATAAATACTGCTGGTGAGGTGTGGTGGATGCACAAGCTAAATACAAGAGCACATAGTGAAATTACAATAGGATGGACATAAACCTTTTCTTGAAACAATTGTGAAGTTTATTAAGGGTCAGTGCCGGTTTGCGCTGCCGTATGCAAATCGCTCGGGGTGTCAATACTAGTTAACCGCTTCCCATCCGCGCTATAGCCTATATACGGCTGCAGCGCGGACTTGAATTTTCGGGAGGCCGTCTTTAAGCGGCCTCCCAGTAACACGCCCCCCGCGCGCTCCCGCAAGCGTGCATCGGGGAAAAGCTGTGTTGGCCGTGTCCCTTGGACACAGCCAATCACAGATCGTGGCCAATGGCCAATCACAGCAGCCATTCGTCACTCGATCGAGGCATCCAATGAGAGATGATCTCATATGTAAACATATGAGATCATCTCTCATTGCCAGCTCTCCTTCCTCACACACAGACTGCAGTGTGAGGAGAGGAGAGATCGTGAGTTGCCCACAGTTCCCACCAGTGTGCCCAGTGCATATCAGTGTGCCCAGTGCTCATCAGTGTGCCCAGTGCTCATCAGTGTGCCCAGTGCCCACCAGTGTGCCCATCAGTGCCCGCCCAGTGCTCAGTGCCCATCCAGTGCTCATCAGTGTGCCCAGTGCTCAGTGTGCCCACAGCGCTCATCAGTGTGCCCACAGTGCTCATCAGTGTGCCCACAGTGCCCATCAGTGTGCCCATCAGAGCTCATCAGTGTGCTCATCAGTGCTCATCAGTGTGCTCATCAGTGTGCCCACAGTGCCCATCAGTGTGCCCATCAGTGTGCCCAGTGCATATCAGTGTGCCCAGTGCTCAGTGTGCCCAGTGCCCACCAGTGCCCACCAGTGTGCCCATCAGTGCCCACCCAGTGCTCATCAGTGTGCCCAGTGCTCAGTGTGCCCACAGCGCTCATCAGTGTGCCCACAGTGCTCATCAGTGTTCCCACAGTGATCATCAGTGTGCCCATCAGTGCTCATCAGTGTGCTCATCAGTGCTCATCAGTGTGCCCACAGTGCCCATCAGTGTGCCCATCACAGTGCCCATCAGTGTGCCAGTCTCACAGTGCCCATCAGTGTCACCGTGCCCATCAGTGTAACCGTGCCCATCAGTGTCACCGTGCCCATCAGTGTCACCGTGCCCATCAGTATCACCAACGATGGCAAAAAAATTACAGGTAAGCTTTTGTTTACCCTTTGCTCAGCAGAATGTATTTTGGGGTGTAATTCATGGTATGTGCATGCTATGTGTCTTTGCATGTTGGGCCTCTGTATGTGACCTGACTGCGTAAAAGTCTCACACATGTGGTATCGCCATACTCAGGAGGAGTAGCAGAATGTATTTTGGGGTGTCATTTTTGCTGTGTACATGCTATGTGTTGGAAATATCTTATAAATGGACAACTTTGTGTAAAAAAAATGCGTTTTCATTTTTTTTCCACATTTTCCGAAAGATTCTGGAAAAAAATGACATGTTCAAAAGACTCATTATGCCTCATAGATTATATGTTGGGGTGTTTGCTTTCCAAAATGGGGTCATTTAGTGGGCTTTTTCATTGTGCTGGTGCTCCAGGGCCGTCGTCAGACACTCCCCTTTCCCGGCGGCGCGCGCGCGCCGCCGGAGGCCTCGCTCCCGCTGTATTCAGTCACAGCGGGAGTCGGGCCAGGGGAGGAGCAGCGGCGATCGGGGATCTAGTGTGGAGATCTAGTGTGGAGATCCGCCCGCTTGTGTAAACACAAGCGGGCGGATCTCCTAAGTGACAGGCATAGCTGAACCCTGGATCTGTCCCTGTGTCACACAGTCACCTCCCCCCACACACGTTAGTAAGCACCAAGCATACATTAACCCCTCCCTCTCCAATAAAATTAACCCCTTCCCTGCCAGTGTCATTTTTACAGTAACAGTGCATATATATAGCACTGATTACTGCAGTAATGTCACTGGTACCCCCAAAAGTGTCAAAAATGTCAGTCAAGGGTCCGATCTGTCTGCCGCAATGTCGCAGTCCCGCAAAAAAAAAATCGCAGATCGCCGCCATTACGCGTTAAAAAAAAAAACACCAAAAATGACAGAAATCTTTCCCTTTGTTAGTAAACGCAATAACTTTTGCGCAAACCAATCAAAATACGCTTATTGTGAATTTTTTTACCAAACATAGGTAGCAGAAAACAAATTGGCCAAAAATTTAAAAAAAATTTTGATTTTTACATTTTTATGAGGGGAATTTCATATAAAAAAATTTGAAAAATATTGTTGCTTTTTCAAAATTTATGCTATTTTTTTTGTTTATAGTGCAAAAAATAAAAAATTGCACAGGTGATCAAATACCACCAAAAGAAAGCTCTGTTTGTGGGAAAAAAAAGGACATAAATTTAGTTTGGGTACGGCGTCGCACGACCGCGCAATTGTCAGTTAAATTTGCACAGCGCCGAATCGCAAAAAGTGGCCCAGACGTAAGACAGCAAAATCCTCCGGTGGTAAAGTGGTTAAATACCTTGGAATGTCTACTTTCCAAAAAGGGGTCATTTGGGGGTCATTTGTACTTTCCTGGCTTGTTAAGGTCTCAAGAAATGAGATAGGCTGTCAGTACATTAGGTGTGATCAATTTTCAATGATTAGCATAATAGCTTGTAGACTCTCTAACTTTCACGCAGACCAAATGATATACACTTATTTGGGTTATTTTTACCAAAGATATGTAGAAGTATAAATTTTGGCCAAAATTTATGAAGAAAAATTACTAATTTGCAAAATTTTATAACAGAAACTAAAAAAAAAAACGTTTTTTTTTTTTAAATTTGCGGTCTTTTTTCATTTATAGCGCACAAAATAAAAAGCCCAGCATTGAATAAATACCATCAAAAGAAAGCTCTATTTCTATGAAAAAAAGGACGAAAAATGTATATGGGTTCAGTGTTGCATGACCGGGCAATTGTCATTCAAAGTGTGAGAGCACTGAAAGCTAAAAATTGGTCTGGATGGGAAGGGGGTTTAAGTGCACAGTAGGCAAGTGGTTAATGACGCCCCTGGGGCGGCTCACATGTCACGGTGCGAGCTGACAGTTCGGGCATGAGTCGGATCTCACTGGTGTGAACCACCATGCGATCCAATTCTGCTGCGGACCCAAATTAGGGTCTGTGCATGTTCGGTGCGATTCAGATGCAAATTCAGCCATGCAATCTGTGTGGCTGAGTTCACATCTAACAGACATCGCGTGTGATTTTAGGAGCAGTGCGCTCTGAATCGCATGCGGTGTCTGTCATCGCATAAGTGTGGACCGGCACCTAATGTTTGTTTTCCTATGGGACACCTTCCTTATGTGTTATGTATTGATGTTAATTGCAATTAAGTATGTACCGCCCATAGTTTTAGGAGCAGTTTTCACATTATATAAGTTTGATTTTAATGTACATGTACATGCTATAAGGAAGGCGTAAAGCCGAAACACATCAGCATTTGTCATGTTGTCACCGCTATCCATGCTGGAATAAAGAATTTTACTTGGAAGAAGCGTTTTCGTGTGTCGGCTTTATTCATATAATATTTGGTTTGGACATTCAGCCTGAGCGCTGACACTTAGCTCTTTATCTTCCCACAGTGTGATGGAGCTAGCCTGAGTTGTTGTTTATGCTGGCGGGTACTGCTGGCTGGTACTGCTGCTGAGTATTGCTGGGGGGTACTGCTGGTGGGTCTTGCTGGCTGGAACTGCTGGCAGGTACTGCTGGCTGGTACTGCTGGTGGGTACTGTTGGCTGGTACTGCTGGTGGGTACTGCTGGCTGGTACTTTTGGCAGGTACTGTTGGTGAATACTGCTGGTGGTACTGCTGGCGGATAATGCTGGTGAGTCTTGCTCGCTGGTACTGCTGGCGGGTACTGCTGGTGGATACTGTTGGCTGGTACTGCTTGTGGGTACTGCTGGATAGTACTGCTAGTGGCTACTGCTGGTGGCTACTGCTGGCGATACTGCTGGCTGGTACTGCTGGCGGGTACTGCTGGTGGGTACTGATGGTGGGTACTGCTGGTGGGTACTGCTGGCTGGTGCTGCTGGCAGGTACTGCTGGCTGGTACTGTTAGTGGGTACTGCTGGCTGGTACTGCTGGTGGGTACTGCTGGCTGGTACTGTTGGTGGGTATTGCTGGCTGGTTCCCGACCCACCATTCCCGAGCATCTCTGTGACAGGAGAAGGTGCTAAAGGAAGCATGCGGCTGCAGTAGAGAGCAGAGCCAATGCTTCTTGTATCACTCCTGTCACAGGCAGAGTGCATTTGGTAACAGGCCGCCTGTGACAGGAGCTGACGCTATACAGGATACACAGGAAGCATCGGCTCTGCTTCCTCTAGTTGTGGCTCCATTCTTCACACTGATGCTGGGGGATGGTGAGTCGGAAACCAGCAATCTGGGACTACCGATCCCAGAGCAGGAGTTGGTGCCGCGATCCTCTGAGTCAGTATTATTTTCTCAGGGGAGCAATTGCCCCGTTGCCCCCCTCCTGGATCCGCCCTTGGAGGACATTCCTTTATTCTTGAATAGTAGGACCTAAGGCTGGGGAGGTCGTGACCTCCAACCAGGAGCTTGACACAATATGGCAAAAGGTTCCATCTACCAGCATTGAGAACACTGAAGATGGGTCATGGATGGGTCTTCCAGCATGACAATGACCCAAAACATACCGCTAAGGCAACAGTGTCAAAATAAGAAGCACATTAAGGTCATGGAGTAACCTAGTCAGTCTCCAGACCGTAATTCTATAGAACAGTGATGGTGAACCTTGGCACCCCAGATGTTTTGGAACTACATTTCCCATGATGCTACACTGCAGAGTGCATGAGCATTATGGGAAATGTAGTTCCAAAACATCTGGGGTGCCAAGGTTCACCATCACTGTTCTATAGAATATTCATAGAGGGAGGTGAAACTTTGAGTTGCCAAGTGGCAGCCAAGAAACCGTAAGGATTTAGAGAAGATCTGTAAAGAAGAATGGACCAAAATCCCTCCAGAGATGTGTGCAAACCTGGTAACTAACTTCAAGAAATGTCTTACCTCTGTGCTTGCCAACAAGGGTTTCTCCACCAACTACTAAGTCATGTTTTCTTCGGGGATCAAATATTTTTTTTATTCATTGAACTGCAACTCAAATTAGAACATTTATATCATGTATTTTTTCTGGATTTTTGGTTGATATTCTGTCTCTATCATTTAAAATACACCTATGATAAAAATGACAGACCCTTCATTTCTTTGTAGGTGGGCAAACTTACATAATCTGCAGGGGATCAAATAATTTTTCACCCCACTGTATGTATATATATATCTATATACAGTACAGTATGTGTATTTTGATAATTGCACCAGGGCTGGATTAGGAGTATCATGGGCCTGGTTCCAAGAATTTTGGAGGGTCGTTTTTATGGTTAATAAATAAAATTCAAAGCAAACAATTTTTATATTAAAACAAATAAGTATTTTAAACAAACCGCTCATTCACTATGGATGCACAAGATACCTGTGTGAATGAGACCACTTTTTATATATATATATATATATATATATATATATATATATATATATATATATATAGATTGTTTACATTTTTACATTTTACATTTTTAAATTATTTGTTGCAATTTTTTTTATTTGTTTATTTATTTATTTTTACTTTGATTTTACAATTTAACTTTTAACTATGTCTTCATTTTTTTTTTTTTGCATGGTGTCAGCAGTTTTTTAATTTTTATTACTATTTTTTTTATTTTAGTTTTTCATTTTTTTTTTTACAATTTCATTTTTTTTTTTTTAATGCCTTGGGGAGGGGGATTTGGCAGTGGATGGCCTCAGTAGGGCAATGGCAGTGCCCAAATGGTCAGTCCAACCCTGCTGGGTCTATATTAAGTTAGGGGCCTGGAGCTGCAGCTCCAATAGCCCCTACGTTAATCTGGCCCTGAATTGCACCAAATGAAATATCTCTATTTAGGGGTATGCATGATATATTGATATATATATATATATATATATATATGATATATTTAATTTAAATATTTCTAAAGCCAACATTTTTCTTTAGCTTTGAATAGAGTAGTTTTGCTTTCTGTGTCCCATTGGGAAACGTTCCCTGCATTTCCCAGCATTTGTAGTTGTGCCCCCTGGATAATAAGTGGACTAAATCTTTCCAAAATCCGAGGAATACCCCTCTTAGGTGTCACTGGAACAGAAGTCCCTCTTGAATGATTCCCTCTCACTTCCTGTTCCAGTGACAACTATAAGATTTTAGATTTTCTATTATTTCTGTCCTGGTGATCAATGTAAATCTACCCAGCAGAGACACAGGCAGCAGTATAAATCTGAAAGGGGTTCTAACCCATCCCTACTCCACGCAAAACTAAAAAGAAAGGATTTGGCCTTAGATATACCGTTATGAGCTGCTGCATCCATGGGGTTTTGGTGTCAGTTTCCATTTTAAAAAAATAACTGAGTCAGCCCCTTATCTGTTGAGAGATATTTTTGGACCTCATGTCTAAAATTAATCCGGAACCGAAAGTCACAAGTGATGGGTAGAATGCTGGCTGACAGTTCCTTATTTTCTTTTTAAGGGAATGTACTGTTTTTCTTCATGCTTTTTTTAAATGTTTATTCACAGCAACAGCAGAAGAATGTAAATTAATAATCAATGTGTGTTACTGTTAAAAAAAAATAAAAATAAAAAAAAAACCTAGTTCTTTATAAAATGTAATATATACACGGGTTGGGGGGATCAGATTTTGTCATTAGATGGAGGCTTCAGCTTTTGTGTTTCTTAGAACAATGTAAACATATGGGTAGGTTGACTCCAGCTGGCCATACATTATACAATTTTCTCATTCAATTTCCTTTAGATTTACCTTCTATATAGTGCAAGGTATAGTCAAGCATGGAGATGGAAACATTAAGTCTGCCAGATTGCATACAAATTGAAAGTTTTTAGGTTTGACCTCATATTTTATGGTTTTGGTAGATCTGAAGGAAAATGGTATAATGTATGGACAGCCTTACTGAAAACCACGCACACCCCATGTGGCTGCTGTTAAGCAGGGAGGTTGAATGAAGCAGAGTATAGCACATACTGAAGAAAGGAAAACGCTGCTCCAGGTGTTTAGTGTGTGGTAATTGCCAGGAGATAGGATATCCCATAGAGTGCTGGCCCCGGCCCGCCTCCGTGGGAACACTTGTAGAAAAAGAAATAGCCGCACATCCAGGGATTCCAATAAGTTTCAAATACCTTTAATTCCAAAATGTTGCAAGTGATGACACCAAAGACACCAACATGAAGTATAGCACATAGCTCCCTCTAGTGGTTAATCTACAAATATTTATGGTGGTCCTTTATGGGAGCCGCTGGGACTAGCATCTCAGTCCAGGAAGTAGACTGTGACCCTCAGGGCCGGCGTGCCAACTCCTACCCTACGGGTCCCTTACATGCCAAGCAGAGAGGTAATAAATATCTGAAAGTGTTCCAGATTTTTTTTTATAAATTTTACTTATAATTTATATGTATCTGGAACACTTTCAGATATTTATTACCTCTCTGCTTGGCATGTAAGGGACCCGTAGGGTAGGAGTTGGCACGCCGGCCCTGAGGGTCACAGTCTACTTCCTGCTAGTCCCAGTGGCTCCCAATCATTAGTAGAGACCAGAAGCTGTTTTTGACTGTCAGCATGCTCTCAGCACAGAAATCTCAGCTACCCGTGGAAACATATGTGCAGCACGTGGATGGTAAAGCATAACCTCTCTGCCTACACACATATGAATTACGTAGATGGCAAGAGGTTAATCTGTTTTATATATTGTGGCAGTGTTGTTTTGGAAGAGGTAAAGGTCACACCGGCTTCTCAGTGATCCAGATTGAGGGGCTCCAGAATATCTATTCTCTCCAAAAAGAGACCGAAAAAATTGGTTACTCGGTTTCCTCCAGAGACTCCAGAATACCTATTCTCTACAAAAAGAAACCCAAAAAATTGGTTTCTCAGTTTCCTCCAGAGGCTCCAGAACATCTATTCACTACAAAAATAGACCTTTTAAATTGGTTTCTCCGTTTTCTCCCGGTCAAACTCCCAGATTGGGTTCTGGAGTCAGGAGACTTCGAAGAGTCTTGGGAGGAATGTAGCCTCTAACCCTGTGTCCACATTTTACTGGTGACCAACAGCCTGAAAACTGGAAGAGTGTCCATACTAGCCTCAAGGAAAGACCATTTGACCAGACCGCCCCCTAAGGGGGATCGAGAGGCAGGGTGTCTTTAGGCAGAAACCTGTGTAGCCCAGGTGGGCATTTTTGTCAGAGAGCTGACTGAGACTGAACACTGAATCTGTGCGGAGACAGACTAAGGGACTACAAAGTCTGAATAGTCAGGAGGCTGAATAATTTGTGTTCTATCATGGTGATGCCGAAAAACCCTGCAAGGGTAAACCTGTGACTTGTGTTGAACTTTTACTTTCTTCTTAACCACTTTACCACCGGAGGATTTTGCTGTCTTACGTCTGGGCCACTTTTTGCGATTCGGCGCTGTGCGAATTTAACTGACAATTGCGCGGTCGTGCGACGCCATACCCAAACGAAATTTATGTCCTTTTTTTCCCACAAACAGAGCTTTCTTTTGAAATATATTATGTGGCGATTGGTATCGGCGCTACCTTACAGTATAAAACGTGACTTCCCCAAAGTGTAGGTGAAAAAATATATATAAGGGTGTCAACAGAAAATGTTTTTTGTGAGTAAATTAAATGAGATAAACAATCCGTGTGTTTATTAAATTTCAAATAAAAAACAAATATAGTGATACATGTGCAATATACATATCGAAATGGTGGAAAAAAAGAAAATTATGGGGGGGGGGGGGGAGGGGGGAGGGGGTGTTCCCACAACCACAAGTGTTATATCAGGTATATACTTTTTCTGATATATTTGTGCCACACAAGTATTGAAAATAAACAGGTGCTACTGTGCAGAGTTCGAAATGACCACAACCACAAGTGTTATATCAGGACTTTCCCTGATATATGTGCCACACATGTGCTAGAAATAAGCAAAAGCTGCTGTGCAGAGTCCAAAGTGTCCACTAGGTGGCGTCTGCAATACGACCTGTGCAGCTGTGTGGGGGGTCTCTTCTTCGTATTTGGGGGAGCACTTCCGAGCCGGTGGTCTGGTGCCCTAAATGCTCATAACGAAAGAAGGCCCCAAAGTGAATAGATAATCCATACAATAGCGGCAAAAAAGCGCAGTACACTCACTGTTAAGATGATCTGGATCAGAGTAGACAAAACCAGTCTGCGCCGGGATGCTTCCGCGTTCCACGGCCGACAACCGGAAGTGACGTTGCACGTTCTAGACTCCGCCCTACACGTTTTGTCAGAGGGACGTCAACTGGGGCCCCTGAAGAAGCCACGTGACGCGGAAGTGGCGTAACGCGTAGGGACGTTCGGACCGGAAGTGACGCACATCGCGGAAGTGAGGACTGCGATCCCACTCCGACGCTATCCCTTGTATTTGCGCTGTATATACTCAACAAATACATACTGCACTATTTTGAGCATTCTGTTTTGAGAGCCATTGGAACTGTGGAGAATCTGGAGAGGGAGAGGGAGTCTTATCATCTGCAGTAGCCCAGATATCTGACACTAGTGGAGTACGGCATAAAACTGGAGAGGAGCCCCCTGAATGACTATTAAGGCTTTTACCCTTAGTCTTTAAGGTGAGAGGCTTGGACACCCTGAGGGGAAGGAGAAGCACCCCATTTTTTATAGCACGGTGGTTGGTGAAGGAGTAGCACCTGTGGACTTATATTTATTCACTTGCACAATTATTTTTTTAGTCTTTGGACTTTATTTACACCCAGACCGCGATTTATTTTTCTGTGAAGCACAGAGGACACTTATATATGCACCTGAGCACTTTATTTATCACTAAAGAATGATGAACACATTAAGTGATTTTTAGGTTATTGTCTGACGACGTAGTACTACGTCGTCAGACGATAACGAGCCACTCTGCCGCAGTAATATTACTGCAGGCAGACGTAAAGTGGTTAAATAGAAGTGGGCCAACAAGCCCTAAAAAACATGTAGCACCCTCTAGTGTGCTAGGGTTGTTAGTGTAGGCTTGTAGAGTAAGCTTGTTAGTATAGGAAAATGTATTTTAGCTCAGGGCTGAGCCTGAGCTGTAAATCTGGGTCAGGGCTGGATGATCCATCCTAGCAACATCTCTGGTGCCACCCCCTGTTCTCATGGACATTGGAGAATGTTCTTGACAGTGGGTGGAGGCCAGGAGGAGCTGGGATATGTATGAGGACCACAACCAATCCCAAGTAAAGGGCTGGCAGGCCACCTTAAAAATAGCCGTGAGTCATGCCAGCAGGAGCTGTCGGGTGAAAGGTGGAGAAGGGTTGCTGAGGAGGCTGTCGGTGGCCCTCAGGGATGCCCCCCTCGTCTGGGGGGGGGGGGATAACCCTGGGCCGGGGTCGGGTGCTGGAAGGATCCTGCCAAAACACACAAAGAAAGCCCTTCCAGGAGACACTGGAGCAAGGAGAGGACAGCAGGAGCAGGTCAGCACTACTGAGAGATCTCAGCCGGGTGGGCTGGTGAGTGTCAGTTTGGAGGATTGTAGTGGAGAGACTAGCCTGGAGGACTAGTGAAAGGGACAGCTGCAGTCAGGTGGGTTGGCAGGGCCTTGTAAGATTCTGGTACCTTCGGTACCCTTATAGGTCATTTCCTTCTTCATATTGCGTCCCACCTTTTCAGCTAGGTGGAACGCATATACCTTTAAGCCGCATGACGTCATCACTAAGCGCCGCTCTGAGCGGCTATTTCAATCCCCGGTTTCTCTCTCACAAATTGTTCGTTCAAACCGCATGGTATACAGCCTTGTCTTACGCTGCCGGAGCCTCCAGCTATTGCCATACCTGGATAGACCGGAACCTCGCTATTGATCCCGTATCTCGCTACCCGGTCATTCACTCACTACCGGACCCTTCAGCTTACTAATCTAACTAGTGATAAGTACCCCACAGGGGATTCCTTCCTATCAAACTTACACTATCTACTTCTGCATACTAAGGACTGTTACTATCTATGCATTACTATTTCTATCATCTGCACTGTTACATAGATTGCTAGCTCTTGAGTCTACTACCATCTATATCCCTGCACTAAGTTAGCCTCTCTTGTACACTCCATCTGCTGTCCCCTACCACCTGTTATTGCACATGATTGCTAACCTATCTACCATCATCTACTACTCTCCTGAACATTACTATTGAGTACTCATCATTGCTATCACAACTCACGCCTGTCCTTTCAGCACATCACCTCTATACTATCATATACAACCTATCACTCCAGGAACATCTTATTGAGTGTATGTATATTGTATGCTGAAGCAGGCTGGCCACAATGATGAGTCTGGAGAGTTGGACATGGTGATTCAACACATCTCTACATGACTACTGAGTGGAGATTCTGCAGCTGCAAATCCAACTCTCTAAACAAACGCTAGAGCGTTACAGGCCTATAGAGGTGGTGCTGGGATCATTTACCACAGGAGTGATACAAGCTGGACACTGTTCTCTTTGTTACACATACAAGGGGCCTCGGGTTCCTGCCTCTGTAGTGGTGTGCCCCTTTATCCAGATGCAGGTGCAAGTCCCTTTAACTCAATTCCCCATAATCCTCTGGGCTCCCAGCATCCCCTGAGTTCCAGGACATGCCCAGGGAGTATAAATGCCAGCTCCGCCCAGCTTCCTGTGCTCAGAGAGATCCTGCCTGATGGGACAGCAGTGACTGGGCAAGTGAGCTGTCCCCAGGTGCTGGGTCCTCATTCGATAAGTCTGGTGTGTGGGCCTCCAGCAGTGAGCACAAGAGCATGCGGTATTTATCCAAGCCCCAGTCACTGGAGAGGACTCTGTTACAGTCCATGTGGAGAAGTTGTCCAAGCAGTCGGTTGGTCCTATCTACGGCCCCCAGAGCCTCCTGACCAAAGTCAGCATCAGCAGTGCCTGTGTGAAGTCTGTGCCAGCAGGAAATACCCTCAACTCCCAGTCTGCTGAATGAACGATCAATCTCTGGGAACACGTGAGAATATTCAGATCTTTTCCTATCTGTAAACTGAACTCAGAACACTCTGCTGCCATCTAGTGGCCATTACTAGAACTGCAATATAATTGTTTTCACACGTTTTATGAATATTTCTCCTTTCCTCATATTGCTGTTTTGTACTGCAAACCCCTGTTCACATGATCTCCTGTCTAATCTACGTTCCACATTGTTAAGTAAAGTAGAAATTGCACATCACCACTGGTCTGATCATTGGCTGATACCATTACATAACACCTCTAATGGGCCAATGCTTAAAACCTGTCAGATATTCACAATGATCAAGCTGAGTTCTGCAAGCAAGTGAGTGCTGGAGGAAGAGGTAGAACTGTAAATAGAGACTGCATATAGACAGAGTTACAATAGAGGTGCATATATAATAATATCACAAACAAGATATACTACAACGCACTAGCAGCGCTAAGAACATAAAAAAGTATAAATGCAGTCCACTGGGATAAAGTCCATGTGCTCATATGATCATGCAATGTGCCCAGAATATTCTCTCCTGACAATCCAAGGTCGTGAGTATGTTGGTGAATACACCGGACCCTCCACCTCACCAATGTGCTCCCCCAAATCAGAAACACTCACCAGAAATCTGGTCAACAAGCGCCTGTAACATCA
This sequence comes from Pelophylax lessonae, assembly GCF_965119305.1. Lineage (NCBI taxonomy): Eukaryota > Metazoa > Chordata > Amphibia > Anura > Ranidae > Pelophylax > Pelophylax lessonae. The sequence goes on from NC_138769.1 coordinate 21,707,940, forward strand.
GCCTATCACAGGCTTAGAAACGATCTCCTCAGAAATTAACCAGGAGCGCCGGCACTTGAACCGTCTCAATCGGATCAATTCTGCTTCAGGTATAGTGTGTCCTAGGGCAGTGCTGCTGAGAACAAAGTGCAGGTAGAGTCCCAGGTAGAAAACATAGCAGAGTTCAGGCTGGGGATCTTATCTGTACAAGCAAAGCATAGTCCTCATCCCTCAGTGATCTGCTGCCCAGGATCTGCTTGGCAGTGGCAGGAGGAAGGTGCAGGGGCTCCGCAGAGCTGACCATCTGATGGGCTCTCTGTGCTCTGGGGGGATCGCAGGTTACAGCAGCTCCAGCACTGTCTAGACAGAGTAGAACACGTGGGGGCAGAAGAAGTTTGGGATGACTTTGCAGCCTGTTATTATTGCAGTGCTGGAGCTGCTGTAACCTGCGATCCCCCCAGAGCACAGAGAGCCCATCAGATGGTCAGCTCTGCGGAGCCCCTGCACCTTCCTCCTGCCACTGCCAAGCAGATTCTGGGCAGCAGATCACTGAGGGATGAGGACTATGCTTTGCTTGTACAGATAAGATCCCCAGCCTGAACTCTGCTATGTTTGTCTACCTGGGACTCTACCTGCACTTTGTTCTCAGCAGCACTGCCCTAGGACACACTATACCTGAAGCAGAATTGATCCGATTGAGACGGTTCAAGTGCCGGCGCTCCTGGTTAATTTCTGAGGAGATCGTTTCTAAGCCTGTGATAGGCTGATGTTACAGGCGCTTGTTGACCAGATTTCTGGTGAGTGTTTCTGATTTGGGGGAGCACATTGGTGAGGTGGAGGGTCCGGTGTATTCACCAACATACTCACGACCTTGGATTGTCAGGAGAGAATATTCTGGGCACATTGCATGATCATATGAGCACATGGACTTTATCCCAGTGGACTGCATTTATACTTTTTTATGTTCTTAGCGCTGCTAGTGCGTTGTAGTATATCTTGTTTGTGATATTATTATATATGCACCTCTATTGTATGTCATTTTATTTATAGCAGCAGCTTTGTTAGATATATTGTTTGTATCAAGCATTCATATATCTTTTATATAATAGATTTTAAGGTACTTGTATTTTAGCGCCGGTTGAGCAGGTGTTTATAGTCCCTCGTAGTGCCCCGCCTACTTGCTCCTTTTTTGGATATAGACAGAGTTGTCCATGAATTTTGTTGTTGGGGTCGGGTGGGCATTCCATGGTCTCCCATCCCTATACAAGTTATTATCCTCAATGAAAACATGGTCGCAGACTGTTCTCTGACTCTGAAGTGCCTGTGACAATTCGACGTGCCTGGCTATGCAGGGTGGGAGATCCCAGTTCATCTGCAGGCCTTAAGAGAGTGCTCTACAAACATATTTCCTGGCTGGATTAGATGTCAAGCACTACAACTGAGTGAAACACCAAAAACATCACAAGTGGTGGAGGATGCGGGCAAGAAAGAAGGTAGAGTCTTTCTGGATCCTCGCTGAAAAATGTATTGCTGGAGTGAACTGTTTGGACTTTCTGTCTGAGAAAGTTGCTGTGTGGAGGGCATGGTCTAAAGATCAATGGTCAGAGTTGTTGCAACCTGGTCTACTGGTAAAGGTCCAGATAACTTACTGTCTGATGGGTCAAAGCCAGGATGACTATAACAAGTACAAAGTGGAATTTTAGCTTGAAAGAAGATCAAGCATGACTGGGAATGCCAGTAAATCTTTCTTGAGGGAAGACCATTTCTCCTAGCAACTGGAAAAAGTACCTCACTTGGAGACCAAAACTATGGCAGTGATTGGGGGAATGCTGTTCCCAAGTATCCCCATCTCTGGTTGCTGCAACAGGTAGCCAGACGAGGCAGAGGTCTATGGTTATCTGCCCTGGTGCTTGTGCAAATGTGTTTGCGGTCTCCCTTGAGAGGAAAAAAGCCATCATGCCTATAGTGGGAGCCAAAGAGCATAGGAAGCTGACTGAATCACCGTATGGCCACTTGGGTGAAGTGGCAGGTCACAGAGAAGCAGAGCAGTCAGGCCCGACCCAGTGTAGTCTAAGGAAGAAGGTGACACCTCTTGGGGTGGTGGGTAAAACTATCTGTTTTTGCTGGTATGAATGATGGGATGATTGAAGTGGGAGTGACCCTTGTTGGGGGACCTGTGTAAGTAGGTGCTAAATGAGGTATTCCTGTGCTGGTTCAATACTTTTGGGGGTTGAATGTATTTTCTGCTTTGTAAGCTGCACTGCTTTATTTAATGTTGCCCATCAGAAGTGGTGCTGTTTGGTCGGTAAGGGTTAACTCTGCTAGCCAGGTTTTCCCAGGCTTTTCTGAGGAGTACCGCCCTGGACAAAACATATAAAGAGGGAACTGAATCTAGGTCCGGGCTCTTTGGGGGCTGATGCAGTATGGGAAGCCAGCGGACGCAGTGTGATGCTTTGGGCAAAGTTCTTCAGGGAAACCTTGGGTCCTCCATTCATGTGGATGTTACTTTGACACATACCACCTACCTAAATATTGTTGCTGACCAAGTACACCCCTTCATAGAAACGATATTCCCTGATGGCAGTTGCCTCTTTCAGCAGGATAATGCGTCCTGCCACATTGCAAAAATAGTTCAAGAATGTTTTGAGGAACACAATGAGTTTTAGGTGTTGACTTGGCCTCCAAATTCTCCAGATCTCAATCCAATCAAGCATCTATGGGATGTGCTTGGAACACAAGTCTAAAATTTTAATCAGCTGCATTTTTACAGTGACGGGAACTAAATGAAAAGTACACCACATTTTCGTCCACTGACGAAAACTATGGCGAAAATCAATTCCATTTTTAAAAATGGATGAAAACGAAACGGAAATGTGAGCTTACCCTCAGAATTCTGGTTTCCACGGAGCTCTGCCTGCTTACGCTCCCAGCAAACAAGCGAGTCAAGTCCGTAGCGTGCATCACTTAGCAACAGTTGCAGCACTGTGCATCCTGCATTACAGGCCTCCTCCGAGTCCTCAGGCGACCGCCCAGAGCAGATCAGCACTGTGCAGCCTCCTGACAAGAGTTTCAGTCCCACTCCTGACTCAGTCACAACAACAATGACCATCCAGAGCAGACGAGAGCACTGTCAGTGTGTACATTACAATTACAGGCCTGAGGCCTCAGACCACTGTCCGTCCGGAGCACTGTGTGTGCATTACAGGCCTCGTCTGACCAGTCCACCGGCATCCAGGGCACTGTGCATTACAGGCCATCCCTCAGGCCTGAGACCACCATCCAGCACTGTGCAGCATTACAGGCCTCCTCTGACCACTGGCATCCAGAGCACTGTGCATTACAGGCCATCCCTCAGGCCTGGGATCACCATCCAGCACTGTGCAGCATTACAAGCCTCTCAAAGTCAGACTACCATCCCAGAGCACTGTGTATTACAGGCCTCCCTTCAGACCACCATCCAGAGCACTGTGCAGCATTATAGGCCTCCGTAGACTACCGTCCATAGCACTGTGTAGCATTACAGCCACTGTCCAGAGCACTGTGTAGCATTACAGCCACCGCCCAGAGCACTGTGCAGCAATAAAGGCCTCCTCAGACCACCATCCAGAGCAGAGAGCACTGTGTGCATTACAGGCCTCCTTAGACCACCATCCAGAACACTGTGTACAATGCATTACAGGCCTCCATTTCAGACTGTCCATGTCCAGAGCACTCTGTGTATTACAGGCCTCTTTAGACACCACCCAGAACACTGTGCAGCATTACAGGCCTCCTCAGACCACTGTCCAGAGCACTGTGCAGCATTACAGGCCTCCACAGACCACCGTCTAGAGCACTGTGTGCATTACAGGCCTCCTCAGACCACCGTCCAGAGCACTGTGCAGCGTCCAGAGCACTGTGCACCATTACAGGCCTACTCAGACCACTGTCCAGAGCACTGTGCAGCGTCCAGAGCACTGTGCACCATTACAGGCCTACTCAGACCACTGTCCAGAGCACTGTGCACCATTACAGGCCTACTCAGACCACTGTGCAGAGCACTGTGCAGCGTCCAGAGCACTGTTCACCATTACAGGCCTACTCAGACCACTGTCCAGAGCACTGTGCAGCATTACAGGCCTCCTCAGACCACCGTCCAGAGCACTGTGTAGCGCCAGAGCACTGTGCAGCATTACAGGCCTCCTCAGATCATCCAGAGTAGCTAAAGCTGTATCTGTGAGTTTTTGCGAATCTTAATGCCATAAATTATAATATGATATTCTTTTTTTTACTCCAAGAGTATATAGTGAGTTTGTAAATTCTATAGAAATGCTTAAGTAATGCATTACAATTTAACTAAACACATTAGACTTTAGTTGACCAAAGTGATTTTATTTGTCTAAAATGTATTGGAAATTTTAGTAGACTAAAATGCGACTAAAACTAAAATGGCATTTTAGCCAAAAGACTAAAACTAAATATAAAAATCCATGCCAGAATTAACACTGCTGTCTTGGCAGCAAAATGGCGACCGACCCAATGTGAGGTGGGTTGTCATAAAGCTACGGTATATACGGTATATATATATATATATATATATATATATATATATATATATATATATATATATATATATATATATATATATGTACATTAGATTGTAAGCTCTTCTGAGCAGGGCCCTCTTAATCCTCTTGTATTTTATTGTATTGTAACTGTATTGTCTCCCTCTAACATTGTAAAGCGCCGCGTAAACTGCTGGCGCTATAGAAATCCTGAATAATAATAATAATATTGTATATTTTATATATATTTATATATATATATACACAAATATATACACGTAAATATATAAATACTAAGATATTTCTGTGCTGGTTCAGTAAATGTATTTTCTGCTGTGTAAGTTGCACTGCTTGGTTAATGTTGCCCCGCGGAGGTGGTGCTGTTTGGTAGGTAAGGGTTAACTCTGCTGGCCAGGTTTTCCCGGGCTTTTCTGAGGAGTACCGCCCTCTGCTGGACAAAACATATTTATATTTGTATTTTTTTTTTTAATGACTGTAGTTAGTATAAAGTCCTATAAGATATAAATCCCTGAATCTTGCTTGATTGCAGCTTCTCCTGATGTCCGTACAGCAGCACTGTGAGAGAGAGGGGGCCAATCCGGTGTCCTGCATTCACATGTGCTGACATAGAACATGCTGGCAGGAGGAGGAGAGCAGAGAGGTGACTGCATTGGTCTGCTGCTGCTCCTTCACAGGAGTGACCAGGATGTACTGCCTGACTGCAACAGAGAAGAATCAGGTTTTCGAGGCGAGCTGTGCTGTGTGGCAGAGCCATGTTAATATCAGGACTGGATGGACAGACATAAAATTTATTTTGGCAGCTATTACCTAATATGTGTTTCAGTGGAGTTTTTAGCTAGAGTGAGGGTGACCACAGCAGCTGCCAGTGTGCTTCCTGTGTCACTGCAGAGGAGGGAACGACCCCCTGTAAGAGTCTGTGGCTGAGCAAACATCCGTCTGTTGTCACCTTCATGTACGGATGTGTCAGACCTTGATGTAGAACAGTCGCTCTCTATATATACTGTATATTCATGTCTAGACAAAAACCTTCCTGTTTTCAAGGGAAATAATGACGGGGGCTGCGTGCTGTAAAGGTCACCAACCGATAAAAATTGGAACATTTTCAAGTTCTTCTGTATCTTCGAGACACAAGGTGGGGGGGGGGGGGGGGGGGGCGGGGTCATCAACCAGAATTCTCAGCTGCTGTGTTTGCTGTGACCCCCTGTGATGGTGTCACCTATCCTATAACAAGGAACAGTGGGGGGGGGGGGGGGGGGCTGTCGGTAGTTATGGGCGGGGCACCGACACACATGGTGAATCTGAACGCTGGAGTCTCAGGGAGACATATGGAGACGATTCCCCCCCCCCCAAAAAAAAAAAATCATTACACTGTCCAACCTAGGCTTAATTAACCCCTTCCCGACCGCCCGCCCGCCGCCTTTTTACTACAACAGTGTGGCCCCTCCTGCGCAAACCGACGTCGGTCGCGCGCCTGCAGCTAGGGGCGAGCAAGCTCCTGCCCTGCAACGGGGACTCCAATGCACAGGTCACGCCTGACACCCACGATCGCTCCCCGCTGAGAGAGAAGGACGGATGGCTGTTGTAAACACAGCTGACCGCCCTTCCCCCTGGAATGATCACAGAGCTCCTGTGATCCGTCTATATAGGATCACAGGTCTCTATGGTCATTTCAGAAGCCACGCCCCCCCTACAGTTAGAAAACACCCCCTAGGCTCACACTTAACCCCTTGATCACCCCTGGGTTAACTCCTTCCCTGCCAGTGTCATTAGTACAGTAACAGTGCATATTTTTAGCACTGATTACTGTAGTAATGTCACTGGTCCCCCCAAAAGGGTCAAAAATGTCAGTTAGGGGTCCAATCTGTCCGCCGCAATGTCGCAGTCCCACTAAAAATCGCAGACCGCCGCCATTACTAGCAAAGAAAAAACAATAAAAATGACATAAATCTTTGCCGTAGTTAGTAGACGCGATAACTTTTGCGCAAACCAATCAAAATACGCTTATTGCGATTTTTTTTTTTCTAGCAGAAAACAAATTGGCCTAAAATGTAAAAAAATTTTGATTTTTACACTTTTTTGGGGGAATGTCATATAGCAGAATGTAAAAAATATTGTTTTTTTCTAAAAAAAACTGCTACATTGTGGCGGACAGATCGGACCCCTTACAGCATAAATTCCCCTCCCCCAATCTAGCAATAATTCCTCCGACAAATTCCCCATCCTAGCACAAATACCCACCAATCAACCCTACTAGCACAAATGACACCCCCCCCCCCCCCCAAATGTATTTCCACCATTCTACCATTTTACTTTTATAGCACACATTCCCTTCCCCCTTCCCCTCTCCCAACACAAATCCCCCCAAATTATCACTCCTAGAGCAATTCTCCCGCTGCTGCCCCCCAAATTCCCCTTCTCAGCACACATTCCCTTCCCCCTTCCCCCCTCCCAACACAAATCCCCCCAAATTATCACTCCTAGAGCAATTCTCCCGCTGCTGCCCCCCAAATTCCCCTTCTCAGCACACATTCCCTTCCCCCTTCCCCCCTCCCAACACAAATCCCCCCTAATTATCACTCCTAGAGCAATTCTCCCGCTGCTGCCCCCCAAATTCCCCTTCTCAGCACACATTCCCTTCCCCCTTCCCCCCTCCCAACACAAATCCCACCAAATTATCACTCCTAGAGCAATTCTCCCGCCGCTGCCCCCCAAATTCCCCTTCTCAGCACACATTCCCTTCCCCCTTCCCCCCTCTCAACACAAATCCTCCCAAATTATCACTCCTAGAGCAATTCTCCTGCTGCCCCCCAAATTCCCCTTCTCAGCACACATTCCCTTCCCCCTTCCCCCCTCCCAACACAAATCCCCCCAAATTATCACTCCTAGAGCAATTCTCCCGCTGCTGCCCCCCAAATTCCCCTTCTCAGCACACATTCCCTTCCCCCTTCCCCCCTCCCAACACAAATCCCCCCAAATTATCTCGCCTAGAGCAATTCTCCCGCTGCTGCCCCCCAAATTCCCCTTCTCAGCACACATTCCCTTCCCCCTTCCCCCCTCCCAACACAAATCCCCCCAAATTATCACTCCTAGAGCAATTCTCCCGCTGCTGCCCCCCCAAATTCCCCTTCTCAGCACACATTCCCTTCCCCCTTCCCCCCTCCCAACACAAATCCCCCCAAATTATCACTCCTAGAGCAATTCTCCCGCTGCTGCCCCCCAAATTCCCCTTCTCAGCACACATTCCCTTCCGCCTTCCCCCCTACCAACACAAATCCCCCCAAATTATCACTCCTAGAGCAATTCTCCCGCTGCTGCCCCCCAAATTCCCCTTCTCAGCACACATTCCCTTCCCCCTTCCCCCCTCCCAACTCAAATCCCCCCAAATTATCACTCCTAGAGCAATTCTCCTGCTGCCCCCAAATTCCCCTTCTCAGCACACATTCCCTTCCCCCTTCCCCCCTTCCAACACAAATCCTCCCAAATTATCACTCCTCGAGCAATTCTCCTGCTGCCCCCCAAATTCCCCTTCTCAGCACAGATTCCCTTCCCCCTTCCCCCCTCCCAACACAAATCCCCCCAAATTATCACTCCTAGAGCAATTCTCCTGCTGCCCCCCAAATTCCCCTTCTCAGCACACATTCCCTTCCCCCTTCCCCCCTCCCAACACAAATCCCCCCAAATTATCACTCCTAGAGCAATTCTTCTGCTGCTGCCCCCCAAATTCCCCTTCTCAGCACACATTCCCTTCCCCCTTCCCCACTTCCAACACAAATCCCCCCAAATTATCACTCCTAGAGCAATTCTCCCGCTGCTGCCCCCCAAATTCCCCTTCTCAGCACACATTCCCTTCCCCCTTCCCCCCTCCCAACTCAAATCCCCCCAAATTATCACTCCTAGAGCAATTCTCCTGCTGCCCCCAAATTCCCCTTCTCAGCACACATTCCCTTCCCCCTTCCCCCCTTCCAACACAAATCCTCCCAAATTATCACTCCTCGAGCAATTCTCCTGCTGCCCCCCAAATTCCCCTTCTCAGCACAGATTCCCTTCCCCCTTCCCCCCTCCCAACACAAATCCCCCCAAATTATCACTCCTAGAGCAATTCTCCTGCTGCCCCCCAAATTCCCCTTCTCAGCACACATTCCCTTCCCCCTTTCCCCCTCCCAACACAAATCCCCCCAAATTATCACTCCTAGAGCAATTCTTCTGCTGCTGCCCCCCAAATTCCCCTTCTCAGCACACATTCCCTTCCCCCTTCCCCACTTCCAACACAAATCCCCCCAAATTATCACTCCTAGAGCAATTCTCCCGCTGCTGCCCCCCAAATTCCCCTTCTCAGCACACATTCCCTTCCCCCTTCCCCCCTCCCAACACAAATCCCACCAAATTATCACTCCTAGAGCAATTCTCCCGCTGCTGCCCCCCAAATTCCCCTTCTCAGCACACATTCCCTTCCCCCTTCCCCCCTCCCAACACAAATCCCCCCAAATTATCACTCCTAGAGCAATTCTCCCGCTGCTGCCCCCCAAATTCCCCTTCTCAGCACACATTCCCTTCCCCCTTCCCCCCTCCCAACACAAAACCCCCAAATTATCACTCCTAGAGCAATTCTCCCGCTGCTGCCCCCCAAATTCCCCTTCTCAGCACACATTCCCTTCCCCCTTCCCCCTTCCCAACACAAATCCTCCCAAATTTCCTCTCCTAGAGCAACTCTCCCGCTGCTGCCCCCCAAATTCCCCTTCTCAGCACACATTCCCTTCCCCCTTCCCCCCTCCCAACACAAATCCCACCAAATTATCACTCCTAGAGCAATTCTCCCGCCGCTGCCCCCCAAATTCCCCTTCTCAGCACACATTCCCTTCCCCCTTCCCCCCTCCCAACACAAATCCCCCCAAATTATCACTCCTAGAGCAATTCTCCCGCTGCTGCCCCCCAAATTCCCCTTCTCAGCACACATTCCCTTCCCCCTTCCCCCCTCCCAACACAAATCCCCCCAAATTATCACTCCTAGAGCAATTCTCCCGCCGCTGCCCCCCAAATTCCCCTTCTCAGCACACATTCCCTTCCCCCTTCCCCCCTCCCAACACAAATCCCCCCAAATTATCACTCCTAGAGCAATTCTCCCGCTGCTGCCCCCCAAATTCACCTTCTCAACACAAATCCCCCTCCCCCCAACCTCCTGTTGGTGCCCTCCAACCTACACGATACCACAGTGCCCAGGGCAGTCACCCCTCCTGCCCACCCCTTGTCCTGGCCCTGTTGTTATTTAACGCCCTTTTATAATCACCTGTCTGATGGACACCTGTTTAATGAATATTTACACTCACCTGCAGTTGAATTCTTGTTAAAGCTGAGTTCCACCCAAAAGTGGAACCTACGCTTATCTGTTTGCCATATTTGACACCTTTCAGTGGGTAGAAGGGGGAGCAGGAACTGGTTATTGACAGGTACCTGTCCCTACCTCTGCTGCGGCTAGGTACATCACAAGCCGGGCCCCCTCCTCCTTCGCCCGCCGCCGCACCATTCAGAATGTGCAGCGCGCTTCGCGCATGCGCAGCAGAGGACCGCCCGTGAAGCGGCAAAGCTTCACTGCCGGGTTCCTTTTCTAGCCATGGTGGCGGCAGCACCTGACAGCCAATGGAAACATCGGCTGGGGTGCCAACATCGCTGGATTCCAGGACAGGTAAGTGTCCTAATATTTAACCATTTCTGGACCGGGAGGATTTTTCCCCTTAATGACCAGGCCATTTTTTTGCGATTCAGCACTGCGTTATTTTAATTGACAATTGCGCGGTCGAGCGACGCCGTACCCCAATAAAATTGATGTCCTTTTTTTCCCACAAATAGAGATTTCTTTTGGTGGTATTTGATCACCTCTGCGATTTTTATTTTTTGCGCTATAAACAAAAAAAAAGAGACAATTCTGAAAAAAAAAAAAACAATATTTTTCACATTCTGCTATATAACATTCCCAATAAAAAAAAAGTAAAAATCAATTTATTTTTTAATTTTAGGCCAATTTGTATTCTGCTACATCTTTTTGGAAAAAAAAATCCTCATAAGCGTATTTTGATTGGTTTGCGCAAAAGTTATCGTCTCTACAAACTAGGGGAACGATTTATGTAATTTTTATTTATTTATTGATTTTTACTAGTAATGGCGGTGATCAGCGATTTTTAGCGGGACTTCTACATTGCGGCAGTGGCGTCACAAGGGGGGGCCAGAGGGGACCATGGCCCCCCAAAATTAGTCTTTGCCCTCCTATGTGCCTCCCCCAATTAAGTATGTGCACACAGTCAACATTGGAATGGACTCTGTACAAACCGAGAGAGACGCTGCGCGCGGCGCCTCTACAAACACAGGCTGGCGGGCGGGCGGAGGGGGGCGTGCACAGGGGAGTGCCATCATGCATGACGTCACGCCAGCATAGGGAGAGTGCGCGGCGTGCACCAAGCACCCAGCCTAGGAGGACAGGCCTAAAGCGCGGGCGGGAGTGGCTTCACATGGACAGTACTGACTGAATACTTAGCAGTCTGTCCACTGTGTGTCGGGGACTGGGACCGGACCGGACGGTGAAGCGACGCTGACGGCAGCGCGAGGCAAGGCACTGGCAGCAAGCATATGCCAGCCCAGCCAGCAAGCCAAGCAGCAGCGCCAGCACAGAGGAGTGTGAGGAGGACTCTGAGGAGCCGAGGCTGAGCAAGCCACCAGGACACGAGGAGCAGGCCGGGGGCATCGGCTTAGAGGGGCAGCCTCAGCCTGCCTGGGAGGTAAGTCACATGTTTATGTCTTTATTTGACCAATTTTTCACAAATGTTTCATGTTTTATGCATTTGAAGGCCCAGAGTGTGTGGACAACGTCAGTGGAGTCACCGGTAAGGCGAGGCAGCAGCACGCAGCAGAGGAGCCAGACACAGCCAGCACGCAAGGAGCAGGCCTGGGGACATCGGTTTTAGAGGTGGCAGGTAAGTGGAGCAGTGAGTCCACTGCACATTTCCTTTCTCGTACCACCCTCATGCCCCTGAAAATGACAATGTGGACTGACCCGCTGACAGAACTTTACAGTTGAACATGGCAAACATGTATAATACATGTCCGTAAGTTTGCTATGTCCAGCTGTAAAATTCTGTCAGCGTGTCAGTCCACATTGTCATTTAATGTTTATGCTTTTAATATCCATTGTCAGTAATATTTCATGTTTATGTATTTGATTTCCATTTTCGGAATCAAACGCATAAACCTGACATATTCCTGACATTGGCCATTAAACACAAACATGAAATATTCCTGACAATGGACATCCAATTCATAAACATGAAGTTATTTCTGACCATTTGACTTGAATATTTCACGTTTATGAATCGGATGTCCATTGTCAGGAATATTTCATGTTTATGCATTTGATGCCCGTTGTGAGGTGTACTTTATGTTTATGAGTTTGATGCCCATTATCAGGAATATTTCATGTTTGTGTGTTTGATGGATGTTGTCAGGAATATTTCGACCCCATTCACACTAGCGCGACTTGTCAGGCGACTTGGTCGCCTGACAAGTCACGGTCGGTCGCCTGCCATTGATTAGCACAGGACCCGTTCTAATAGGAGCGACACAAGTCGCTCCGACTTAGAAAAAGGGTCCTGTACTACTTTAGGGCGACCTGGAGGCGACTTGCATTGATTTCAATGATATGAAGTCCGTGCAAGTCGCGCCGCGCCAGTGTGAATGGGCGCTTCAAGTTTGTGTTTGATTTCCATTTTGGGAAAAACAAAAGTGAATTTGTAACAAGGCCTCTGTAGTGCATTCTATTCTATTCTATGATAGATAGATAGATAGATAGATAGATAGATAGATAGATAGATAGATAGATAGATAGATAGATAGATAGATAGATAGATAGATAGATAGATAGATAGATAGATAGATAGATAGATAGATATTAGAAAAATTGCAATTTATAGTTGGCCCCCCTACTTTTGTCCCTGTCCCCTCATGTGCCCCACCCCCCTAAATAACAAAGCTGGAGACGCCACTGCATTGCGGTGGACACTCAGATCGGACCCCTAACTGACATTTTTGACACTTTTGGGGGGACCAGTGACATTACTACAGTAATCAGTGCTAAAAATATGCACTGTTACTGTACTAATGACACTGGCAGGGAAGGGGTTAACACCAGGGGCGATCAAATAGTTAAATGTGTCCCTAGGGGGGTGCTTTCTAACTGTGTGGGGGTGTATTTACTGGATAAACACAGAGACCTGTGTTCCTAAATAGGAGGGACACAGGATACCTGTGTTCATTACTGACAGAACAGCGGTCTGCTCTCCACGGGGAGCGATCGCCGGTGGCCAGCTGCAATCGCGGCCGCCGGTCCCGTGAATCAGCTTCCCCGCTGGCTAACACGTGCGCCAGGATCGTTACCGTGGATCCCCATACAGGTATGGCGATTAGCGCAGCCGAGCCAACCTGCCGCCTATATATCTGTGGCAGGCGGTCGGCAAGTGGTGAAAGTGAATAACTCAACACCAAGTTCACTATATGGACCCCTTATGTATTTATACATGGTGATCAAATCCCCCCTTAATCTCCTCTTCTCAAGAGAGAATAAATTCAGTTCCTCTAATCTTTTCTCGTAGCTGAGCTCCTCCATCTCTTATCAGTTTGGTTGCCCTTCTCTGCACTTTCTCTATTTCCCCGATATCCTTTTTTGAGAACTGGTGCCCAAAACTGAACTGCATATTCCAGATGAGGACTTACTAATGATTTGTACAGGGGGGAAATTATGTCTCTCTCTCTGGAGTCCATGCCTCCAGAGGTGTACTCATTTATGCTGAGCACTGTATATATTATACAGAATTATGTTTTTTTTTTATATTTTAATACTCATTAACACACACATTGATAAACATATTTACATCTTGCTGCTCTCATTGAAAATGTTTCATCTAAAAAGCATTGACACAAACAGCACATTCCCTTTATAAGAAAATAAGGAACTGCCAACCTCCTCCCCTGACATCACTTGTTACTTTTGTTTCCTGGATTATTTTTAGGCATAAAGTCCTAAAATATCCCTCACCAGAGAAGGTGCTGACTCAGTGCTTTTAAAAAAGAGAAACTGCCACCAAATACCCAACTATGCGGAAGCTTATAACAGCATCTTAAACCCAGGGCTGGTGGAAGGATTTTTGACACCCTGGGCAAAACCTCATTTTGCCGCCCCCTGGCTCCGCTCCTGACTCGACCCCCTTTGCCCTGCCCATGTATACCCCACCTTTTTAATGACTGCACAAAAACTTTAAATAAAAATACCAACATATCATTACAAGAGTGTATAGTGAGGGGTTTGGTTCTGGGTGCAAGGTTCAGGAATGTATTGTACAGGGTGCAAGGTTCAGGAATGCATTGTACAGGGTGCAAGGTTCAGGAATGCATTGTACAGAGTGCAAGGTTCAAGATTGCATTGTACAGGGTGCAAGCTTCATGAATGCATTGTACAGGGTGCAGGGTTCAGGAATATATTGTACAGGGTGCAAGGTTCAAGAATTCATTGTACAGGGTGCATGATTCAGGAATGCATTGTACAGGGAGCAAGGTTCAGGAATGCAATGTACATGGTGCAAGGTTCAGGAATGCATTGTACAGGGTGCAAGGTTCAGGAGTGCATTGGACAGGGTGCAAGGTTCAGGAGTGAGTTGGACAGGGTGCAAGGTTCAGGAATGCATTGTACAGGGTGAACAGTTCAGGAATGCATTGTACGAGGTGCAAGGTTCAGGAATGCATTGTAAGAGTGCAAGGTTCAGGAATGCATTGTACAGGGTGCAAGGTTCAGGAATATATTGTACAGGGTGAAGGTTCAGGAATATATTGTACAGGGTGCAAGGTTCAAGAATTCATTGCACAGGGTGCAAGGTTCAGGAGTGCATTGGACAGGGTGCAAGGTTCAGGAGTGTGTTGGACAGGGTGCAAGGTTCAGGAATGCATTGTACAGGGTGAACAGTTCAGGAATGCATTGTACGGGGTGCAAGGCTCAGGAATGCATTGTACAGGGTACAAGGTTCAGGATTGCATTGTACAGTATGCAAGGTTCAGGATTGCATTGTATAGAGTGCAGGGTTCAGGAATGCAATGTACAGGGTGCAAGGTTCAGGAATGCATTGTACAGGGTGCAAGGTTCAGGAGTGCATTGGACAGGGTGCAAGGTTCAGGAGTGCATTGGACAGGATGCAAGGTTCAGGAATGCATTGTACAGGGTGCAAGGTTCAGGAATGCATTGTACAGGGTGAACAGTTCAGGAATGCATTGTACGGGGTGCAAGGTTCAGGAATGCATTGTACAGGGTGCAAGGTTCAGGATTGCATTGTACGGTGTGCAAGGTTCAGGAGTGCGTTGTACAGAGTGCAAGGTTCAGGAATATATTGTACAGGGTGCAAGATTCAGGAGTGCATTGTACAGAGTGCATGATTCAGGAATGCATTGTACAGGGTGCAACGATAAGGAATGCAATGTACAAGGTGCAAGGTTCAGGAATGCATTGTGCAGGGTGTCAGAAGTCTGTGTTAGTGAGCCCTTGTAGATCGCCCGCACATGGTTCCCCAGGGTTCAGCAGAGCCCCTGATGGTGGGGATGGAACCAGGTCACGGATAGGAAAGGATATCAAGGAGACAAGCCGAGGTCAGGGCAGGTAGTGAACAAACACAGACGATAAACAAAGCCAGGGTCGGTACACGATTAATCAGACACAGTAGCCAAGGGGTATGCAAATGGGAGCGCAGAGAACTGTGAAGTTGCTCAGGCAGTGAGGGTTACACTGAGCATGTCTTATATAGACAAGCCAACTAGGAGGCAAGCTAAAAAGTGATGGAGAAGGACAGGAAATAAAGCCCACAGAGTAACAGATGACGCCCATAGGTGAGCACAACCAAACCACACATGTGAAAGGAAGCAAGGTTTAAACACAGCAGCAAGGAGGTAAGAGTAAAGAGTATACAAGCAAAAACTGCAGGCTAAGTTGTGACAGTCCCCCCCCCCCCCCCTCTTACGGGGTCTCCCCACTCGTTTAGGGCCAGGCTTGAGAAGAAACTTCTGAAGAAAAAGCCTCAGCAAACGAGGGGCAGAAACATCAGTAGAAGGAATCCAACACCTCTCCTCAGGACCATATCCCTTCCAGTCAATTAGATACAAGAGCCTTCCCCTGGAGAATTTGGAATCCAGGATTTGCTTGATTTCATACTGATCCAAAGTACTGACTGTTGGAGAAGGATGACGAATAGGACAAAGAAAACCTATTGATGATGTATGGTCTAAGGCAGTGGTTCTTAACCTTGTTGGAGGTACTGAACCCCACCAGTTTCATATGCGCATTCACCGAACCCTTCTTAATTGAAAAAATAAAATATGATTTTTTCAAATTCAAAACATAGGTATATATTTAGGTATGTATT
Source organism: Pelophylax lessonae (assembly GCF_965119305.1). Classification (NCBI taxonomy): domain Eukaryota; kingdom Metazoa; phylum Chordata; class Amphibia; order Anura; family Ranidae; genus Pelophylax; species Pelophylax lessonae. The sequence continues at coordinate 21,723,925 of NC_138769.1, forward strand.
TATACATAGGTGCACAAAATGAACAAAACCATTCAAAAAAAAAAAAAAAAAAAAAAAAAAAAAAAAAAAAAAAAAGAGGCTCCATAGCTCAGGGGTTAGAGCACTGGTCTTGTAAACCAGGGGTCGCGAGTTCAAATCTCGCTGGGGCCTCCCTGCAAGTGTTGGCGACTGTATCTCAAAAAACAAAACCATTAAGAACAAAGAACAAAACCATTAAAACATGGGGTGTCAGGAGGGCACACACTGGGGGGGGAGGTGTTGGGAGGGCATACTATGGGGTATCAGGAGGGCACACACTGGGGGGGCTGGGAAGACATACCATGGGGTGTCAGGAGGGAACACACTGGGGGGAGGTGTTGGGAGGGCATTCCATGGGGTATCAGGAGGACATACACTGGGGGGGGGTTTGGTGGGAGGGCATACCATGGGGTATCAGGAGGGCACACACTGGGGGGGTTGGGAGGACATAGCATGGGGTGTCAAGAGGGAACACACTTTGGGGAGGTGTTTGGAGGGCATACCATGGGGTGTTAGGAGGGCACACATTGGGGGGAGGTGTTGGGAGAGCATTCCATGGGGTATCAGGAGGGCACACACCAGGGGGTATTCACAATGCTTTATTGAGCTAAATGAAAAGGACATGCATTTCCATCTGTCAGCTAACAGCACCTCTATGCTAAGCTGCAGTAACTCAGCAGACGTAGCATAGAGGTCCTTGTAAACAAATCCACCATGTACAGCTAGCTGAGCCTACCTCCAGGAACATTCACTCGGCTCCCTCTGCTCAGCTGCTCACACTTCCCTTTTCCAGGCGGGCGCGATCTCCGTGGTCAGGTACATCCCCATCCCGCCCACTCACGCAGCAAGCAGCCTGCAGGAGATAGGCTGGAAACCTGCTGGGGGAGGTACAGGGGGCGGAGTGTCAAGTGTCTGTGTAATGGCTGTGAGTTGTCCCGACTGCAGCTCTGATTTCCCGGGGTGCGATCGGCCTCACAATCAGTAATATTTTCTCGGGGGGAGCAATTGCCCCTTTGTCCCCCCCGCCGAACCCCGGAGACTGAGTCACCGAACCCCTGGGGTTCGATCGAACCCAGGTTAAGAACCACTGGTCTAAGGAGAGAAACATGGAAAACATTGGGGATTTCTAAATGTGACAGGAGACGGAGCTTAACCACTTGCCGACTGCCTAACGCCGATCTACGTCGGCAGTCAGCCCCTCACAGGCAAAGTGACGTAGGTCTACGTCGCTAGCCTGTGAGGGTCTAGGGAGCGAGCGCGCGCCCCCGGAGGCGCGCTCCCGCTCCCGCACGGTCACGAACCCCCCCGCGCGTGTGACCGGCGGACCCGATGTCCGCCGATCACTCGGCGATCATCGGGGGAGAGGGAGAAAGGCAGGCAGCTTGTGTAAACAAGCCGCCTGTCATTCTCCCCTGTGTATGACAGATGATCATAGGGTTCTACTATGTAGAACCGTTGATCACTGTTCATACACTAGTAGCCACAGCCAATCACAGTAGAAAGCACGCCCCTAGGGACACACATAGCCCCGCCCTTTCAAAAAAAAGTTAACCCCTTCACTGCCAGTGTATTTTTACAGTAACAGTGCATATGTATAGCACTGATTACTGTAGAAATGTCACTGGTAACCCCAAAAGTGTCAAAAATGTCAGTCAAGGGTCCGATCTGTCCGCCGCAATGTCGCAGTACCACAAAAAAAATCGCAGATCGCCGCCATTACGCGTTAAAAAAAAACCAACAAAAATGACAAAAATCTTTCCCTTTGTTAGTAAACGCGATAACTTTTGCGCAAACCAATCAAAATACGCTTTTTGGGATTTTTTTTTACCAAACATAGGTAGCATAAAACAAATTGGCTAAAAATGTTAAAAAATTTAGATTTTTACATTTTTTTGGGGGGGAATTTCATATAAAAAAATGTGAAAAATATTGCTATTTTTGCAAAATTTACGTTCTTTTTTTGTTTATAGCGCATGATCAAAAAATCGCACAGGGGATCAAATACCACCAAAAGAAAGCTCTGTTTGTGGGAAAAAAAGAACACCAAATTTGTTTAGATACAGTGTCGCACGACCGCGCAATTGTCCATTAAAGTCACGCAGTGCCGAATCGCAAAATACCCCCTGGTCAGGAAGGGGGTAAAATCTTCCGGGGCTTAAGTGGTTAAGAGCGACAGGATTAACCTGGCACAGAATTGTAAAGGGGCCAATGAAATGGGGAGCAAATTTCATAGAAGGTACTCAGAGACGGATATTCTTGGTAGAGAGCCAAACCTTACCACCAGGGAAAATTTTGGGACTGACGCGGTCACACGGTGATGACGATCTGCCGCTACTTTGTACCTGGAAGCTGTCAGATGTAAATTCTTGGAAACATCTGCCCATATAGAATTGAGATCTCTGCCGCGACATCTCAGCAGAGATCAGAACAGGAAATGGTACTGAAGAATGGCAGCCAAATACCATGAAAACAGGAGACTCACCAGTGCTGGTATTAGCGTAGTTATTGAGGGCAAATTCTGCCCAGGGTAAAAGGTCTACCCAATCATCCTGATGGGCAGAAATGAAGGCACCAAGATACCATTCCACATTCTGGTTAACCCTTTCCGTTTGTCCGTTTGACTGCAGATAAAAAGCTGAGGAGAAGTTCAACTTGATTCCAAAGGATGTGGCCAGAGCTCCCCAGAAGCAGGCCGTACACTGAACTCCTTTATCTATGAGACAATGTGCAAGGGCATACCATGGAGAAGAAAGATTTTCCACATGAAGATGGAGGCCAAAGTGACAGCAGAGGGTAGACCTGGCAGCAGTGGCAGCTGGTGAAGTTTTAAGATGGGGGGGCGCAAGAACCCGCTCTTCTATTTTGACCCCTCCCATTTCTCAGGAGCCCCACCCCTTATAGACTCCACCCATTTTGCCCCCTGTATTTTGCTTGTGTGAACAAATTCTCCCAATATATCACATATTAAGGGGTCCATCAGTACTAGTATATCCCATAATAGGGAGTAGGGGCCCTATTATGGGATATACTGTGAGAGACACCCTATTATGGGATACACTGACTGAGAGTGGCACAAACCCCACAGTACAGACCCCCTAGCACAAACCCCACAGTACAGACCCCCTAGCACAAACCCCACAGTACAGGCCCCCTAGCACTAATCCCACAGTACAGACCCCCTAGCACAAACCCCACAGTACAGACCCCCTAGCACTAATCCCACAGCACAGGCCCCCTTTCAATGTAGTGACCAGCGTACAGGCCCCCTTTCAATGTAGTGACCAGCATACAGGCCCCCTTTTAATGTAGTGACCAGCATACAGGCCCCCTTTCAATGCAGTGACAAGCGTACATGCCCCTTTCAATGTAGTGACAAGCGTACATGCCCCCTTTCAATGTAGTGACCAGCGTACAGGCCCCCTTTTAATGTAGTGACCAGCGTACATGCCCCCTTTCAATGTAGTGACAAGCGTACATGCCCCTTTCAATGTAGTGACCAGCGTACATGCCCCTTTCAATGTAGTGACAAGCGTACAGGCCCCCTTTTAATGTAGTGACCAGCGTACATGCCCCCTTTCAATGTAGTGACCAGCGTACAGGCCCCCTTTCAATGCAGTGACCAGCGTACATGCCCCCTTTTAATGCAGTGACAAACGTACATGCCCCCTTTCAATGTAGTGACCAGCGTACATGCCCCTTTCAATGTAGTGACCAGCGTACATGCCCCTTTCAATGTAGTGACCAGCGTACATGCCCCTTTCAATGTAGTGACCAGCGTACATGCCCCTTTCAATGTAGTGACAAGCGTACAGGCCCCCTTTTAATGTAGTGACCAGCGTACATGCCCCCTTTCAATGTAGTGACCAGCGTACATGCCCCTTTCAATGTAGTGACCAGCGTACAGGCCCCCTTTCAATGTAGTGACAAGCGTACATGCCCCCTTTTAATGCAGTGACAAGCGTACATGCCCCCTTTCAATGTAGTGACCAGCGTACATGCCCCTTTCAATGTAGTGACCAGCGTACATGCCCCTTTCAATGTAGTGACAAGCGTACAGGCCCCCTTTTAATGTAGTGACCAGCGTACATGCCCCCTTTCAATGTAGTGACCAGCGTACAGGCCCCCTTTCAATGTAGTGACCAGCGTACATGCCCCTTTCAATGTAGTGACCAGCGTACATGCCCCTTTCAATGTAGTGACAAGCGTACATGCCCCTTTCAATGTAGTGACCAGCGTACAGGCCCCCTTTCAATGTAGTGACCAGCGTACATGCCCCCTTTCAATGTAGTGACCAGCGTACAGGCCCCCTTTTAATGCAGTGACCAGCGTACATGCCCCCTTTCAATGTAGTGACCAGCGTACATGCCCCTTTCAATGTAGTGACCAGCGTACATGCCCCTTTCAATGTAGTGACAAGCGTACATGCCCCCTTTCAATGTAGTGACAAGCGTACATGCCCCCTTTTAATGCAGTGACCAGCGTACAGGCCCCCTTTTAATGCAGTGACAAGCGTACATGCCCCATTCAATGTAGTGACCAGCGTACATGCCCCTTTCAATGTAGTGACAAGCGTACATGCCCCCTTTTAATGCAGTGACAAGCCTACATGCCCCCTTTCAATGTAGTGACCAGCGTACAGGCCCCCTTTTAATGCAGTGACAAGCGTACATGCCCCTTTCAATGTAGTGACCAGCGTACATGCCCCTTTCAATGTAGTGACAAGCGTACATGCCCCCTTTCAATGTAGTGACAAGCGTACATGCCCCCTTTTAATGCAGTGACCAGCGTACAGGCCCCCTTTTAATGCAGTGACAAGCGTACATGCCCCATTCAATGTAGTGACCAGCGTACATGCCCCTTTCAATGTAGTGACAAGCGTACATGCCCCCTTTTAATGCAGTGACAAGCCTACATGCCCCCTTTCAATGTAGTGACCAGCGTACAGGCCCCCTTTTAATGCAGTGACAAGCGTACATGCCCCTTTCAATGTAGTGACCAGCGTACATGCCCCTTTCAATGTAGTGACCAGCGTACATGCCCCCATTCAATGTAGTGACCAGTATACAGGCCCCCTTTCAATGTAGTGACCAGCATACATGCCCCTTTCAATGTAGTGACCAGCGTACAGGCCCCCTTTCAATGTAGTGACCAGCGTACATGCCCCTTTCATCCATCCATCCATCCATCCATCCATGATATATATAATGATATCTGCACACTCTGGTCTGGGCCCGGCCTGGGTAACTTGATAAATCTTGCACGGTGACCTGCCTGTACCTACCTGTTCTGGCCTGGCCTGGGTCCATCCATCCATCATATTGCCAAATCTTTCTTCCTTTCTTTTTTTTTTGGGGGGGGGGGGCGGCGCCCCTGCGGCCCCTATCGGCCGGCCGCCACTGCCTGGCAGTGGAGTTAAGTGACACATTTTAGAAAACCTAGATAGAGGTGCATATAAAGATTGCAATGTTCCAATACAGCAGACTAAAACGCACTAGCAGCGCTCAAATAAAGTGCAACCCAATGGGCTGGGGAATACAGTCAATGAAAGTTCATGCACAGTGCCCGAATGGTGATTGTTCACCGCTGGTACCTAAGCTAAAGCGAGCATAGCTTAGGTACCAGCGGCGAACAATCAGCACGGGGACCGGCTGCAACACGCAGGTTACGCCTTATTTCAGCTTTCAAATGCCTGTCTGTTTTTATTATGTGTAAGTGCAATTGCTACAGGGGATTGTATTTTTTTGGGAAATAAAGAGGTTTCGGCCAAACAATACTTCTCTATGAGACCTTATTATTTCCACATGTACCAACTTTGAACGTTTGGAACGTACTTTGGGTTTGCCATACATACCGGTCTAACCGAGATCTATCAGGAGCCTGTCTGGTGGAGGTCGGTGCTTTTTACAATGGAGATTGGACGATCCATTCTCTGCTGGTGATCGGCACATGTTTCTGGGCTTGCTTTGACCAGATTTCTGGTGAGTGTATTACCTTAAGGGTGAGCACCGTGGTGAGGTGGAGGGTCCTGTGTGGTGAACGTCAAAGGATTTTTGCTTGTTTTGGACTGCCGTTTGTAGACACCATTCGGGCACTGTGCATGAACTTTCATTGACTGTATTCCCCAGCCCATTGGGTTGCACTTTATTTGAGCGCTGCTAGTGCGTTTTAGTCTGCTGTATTGGAACATTGCAATCTTTATATGCACCTCTATCTATGTGATTTTATGTTATAGCAGCAGCTTACACTTTATGTGTTGTTCTTATATTGTATTTTAACACAAATATTTTACATGAGCGCCGGTTGAGCAGGTTTTTAGTCCCCCGGTTTTATCTCTACTTGCTCCTTTTTTACATTTTAGAAAACCTGTCCACCACCACCCAGATAACGGTGCAGCCCTCTGAGGGGGGTAGTTCAGAGATAAAGTCCATAGAGATGCAGCGCCAAGGTATATCTGGAACAGGTAGAGGTAAAAGGAGACCTGCTGGAGCAGACGTAGAGGACAAATGCCTCATTTCCACTGAGCAGAACTGTTCGGGTTGGTACAGTTTGGAAGGGTTATAATGGTCCGGTCTATTCAGGTGAGCGTTTCCACTGCAAGTCTGGACTATTATCTGGGCTGGATTTTCGTTTGACGTGTGCATTGACGTTTTCCTGTCTGCCAATCAGTGGAATGTATCGTGTGACGCCAGTAGCTCCACCCTAACCGTACTGTACCATTTCCTATGGCCCTACATCTGAAGGAGGACCAGGAATGGTGCGGTTTGGTTCGGTTGTATGGGCCACTTTCATAATGGAAACACTCGAAATAGCGTACAACAACCGTACCGACCCGAACCGATCCGCTCAGTGGAAATGAGGCATTAGACTGGATATATTCTTCAACATCCTTCCGGAGTGAGGGCCACCAGTAGTAACACTGCAAGAAGGCACAGGTGCGTTGCACACCAGGATAATCAGAGAGTTTAGAGTTATTTGCCCATTTGAGAAGCTTGGAGCAAAAGGAGGGCACCACAAAGGTCTTTCTGGGCGGGATACGTGGAGACTAAAGATGAGCGGAGGCCAGGAAACAATAAGCAGGAATAATAGTTTCAGGTGCGATATGACACTCAGAGTCAGCAATGTTAACCACTTGCCTTCTAGGCCAATTTTCAGCTTTCAGCGCTGTCACACTTTGAATGACAATTGCGCGGTCATGCTACACTGTACCCATTTGAAATTTTTATCATTTTTTTCATACAAATAGAGCTTTCTTTTGGTGGTATTTAATCATCTCTGGGTTTTTTATTTTTTACAAAAAAAAAGAATAAAGACAAAAAATTTTGAAAAAAAAAAAAAGTTTTTCTTGTTTCTGCGAGTAAATTTTGAAAATAAATTTTTCACTGATGAGGAGGTACTAATATGCCGCACTGATGAGCACTGATAGGCGGCACTGAGAGGCGGCACTGAGAGGCGGCACTGATGAGCACTGATAGGCGGCACTGCTGGGCACTGATAGGCGGCACTGCTGGGCACTGATAGGCGGCACTGCTGGGCACTGAGAGGTGGCACTGCTGGGCACTGACAGGTGGCACTGCTGGGCACTGAGAGGCGGCACTGAGAGGCGGCACTGATGGGCACTGATAGGCGGCACTGATGGGCACTGGCGGATGGCACTGGACACTGACGGGTGGCACTGATGAGCAGCACTGATGGGCAGCACCATCAGTGCCCACACTCAGTGCCCATAGTGCTGCCAGTCAGTGCTCATCAGTGCCTAGATGAGCAGGCACTGATGGGCACTGACTAGCAGCACTATGGGCACTGATTGTGGGCATTGATGGGGGGCACTGATGGCGGGCACTGTGGGCACTGATGGGGGGGCACTGTGTGTGTGTTTTTACCTTGTGTAATCAGGGCACTGGTGATCGGTGCCCTGATTACATTCTCCTGTGTCCCCGGCGCTGTGAGGCTCCCCCTCCTCCCTCACACTGCAGGCTCCGTGTGAGGAAGGAGCGCCGGCGATGAGAGATGATCTCATATGTTTACATATGAGATCATCGCTCATTGGACGGCCAGATCACGTGGTGAATGGCCGCTGTGATTGGCCATTCACCACGATCTGTGATCGGCCGTGTCCAAGGGACACGGCCGACACAGATTTTCCCCGCAGCGCGCTCGCGGGAGCGTGCTGGGGGCGTGTCACTGGGAGGCCATTTAAAAACGGCCTCCCGAAAATTCGAGTCCGCGCTGCAGCCGTATATAGGCTGTAGCACGGATGGGGGGTGGTTAAATGATCTGGACAAGGCATCAGCACGAGCATTCTTGGAAGCGGGCCAGAAGGTAATGCCAAAATTAAACCTGGCGAAGAAGAGAGCCCATCCTGCTTGCCTGGGATTTGAGCATCGGCAGATTGCAGATACTGGAGGTTCTTATGATTGGTATAGACCAGAATACAATGAGGAGATCCGTCCAGTAGATGTTGCCATTCTTGCAGTGCCAGCTTGATAGCCAGAAGCTCCCGATCCCCGATGGTGTAATTTATTTCTGCATCAGAAAACCTATTAGAGAAGAAGCCGCAGGGACGGAGCTTACTGTCATGCATTTGGAGAACAACGTTCTCCACTCCCAAGGATGAAGCATCTTCCTCCAAGAAAGAAGGCTGAAGAATGTCAGGACGTGTGAGAATAGATGCAGACAGGAAGGCTGTTTTGAGCTTGTGGAAAGCCTCGACTGCTTCAGGAGGCCAGGTTCTGGCACTAGCTCCCTTCAGGGTAATTGGCACCACCAGAGAGGAGTAATCAGGGATGAAGTGGCAATAGAAATTAGTGAACCCCAAGAACAGTTGTGTAGCTTTTAGACCAGAAGGTTGAGGCCAGTTGGAAATGGCCTAAAGTTTGGAGGATCCATAAACAGCTCTTTATCCGTGACTATGTAGCCTAGGAAAGGAACTTGGGTTTGCTCGAAGAGGCACTTCTCCAACTTTGCATACAAGCGGTGGTCCCGAAGATGTAGATGAACCCTACAAACATGCTGACGATGAGTGTTCAAATCTAGGGAAAGGTTAGTATGTCATCCAGATACAAGATGACACAAACGTATAGGAGATCAGAAAAAATGTCATTAACAAAGTTATGGAAGACAGCTGGGGTGTTAGACAAGCCAAAGGGCATTATGAGACATTCATAGTGCCCGTCTCTGGTGTTAAAAGCGGTTTTCCATTCATCACCCTCTCGAATCCTAATCAGATTGTATGCTCCATGGAGGTCTAACTTGGTGAAAATTCGAGCATCTCGTAGTCTGTCAAAAAATTCAGAAATCAAGGATAACGGGTACCGATTCTTAATGGTGATGGCATTGAGACCTCTATAATCAATGCAGTGCTGGAGTGTAACAATTTTTTTCTCCACAAAGAAGCCAGCCCCAGCAGGACAATTGGATTTATGAATAAATCCTTTCTGCAGACTTTCCTGGACATACTCGGACATGGCTAGAGTCTCAGGGGTGGAGAGAGGTTAGACTTGACCTCGGGTTGGTGTAGTCCCAGGTTGGAGGTCAATAGCACAGTCATAGGGACGGTGAGGAGCTAACATGTAACATATACTCACCGCAGTACTGTATTTTGGCCTAGGCCGACAAGGCCCAGGCCTAGGGCAGCACTTTGCAGGGGGGCAGCAAAAAAGCCACCCCCTCCTCCACCTGAGTCTCTATTGGCCACTGGTTGCTAGAGCTGCCTCTCTCATCCCCCTCTTCACTTTCTCACCCCCCTCTCTCTCTCACCCCCCTCTCTCACCCCCCTCTCTCTCCCACCCCCCTCTCTCTCTCTCTCTCCCCCTCTCTCTCTCATCTCCCCCTCTCTCTCACATCCCCCCTCTCTCTCTCTCCTACCCCCCTCTCTCTCTCTCTTTCTCTCACCCCCCCCCTCTCTCTCTCACCCCCTCTCTCTTTCTCTCACCCCCCTCTCTCTCTCATCCTCTCATTCCCCCCCTCTTTCTCTCTCTCTCTCTCTCTCTCTCTCTCTCTCTCTCTCATCTCCCCCTCTCTCTCTCATCTCCCCTCTCTCTCACCCTTCCTCTCTCTCTCACCCTTCCTCTCTCTCCCCCCTCTCTCTATCTCTCTCACCCCCCCTTCCTCACCCACCCCCTCTCTCTCTCACCCCCCCCCCTCTCCCTCTCTCTCCCTCACCCACTCCCCTCTCTCTCCCACCCGCTCTCACCCCCCTCCTCTCGTTAGATCCCAGGGGTTCATGCTGGGATTTGTAGTCCTTAAGTTTTGGAGGGAGTCACATCCGTTAAAAAAGGAAGGAGTGGGGCAAATTTACATAGGAGGGGGGGCGCCCAAATTTAGGCTTACCTAGGGCAGCACAAAACCAAAATACACCACTGACTTACCGGCCACTTGATTAGGTACACCTGTTCAATTGCTTGGTAACACAAATTGCTAATCAACCAATCACATGGCAGCAACTCAATGCATTTAGGTGTCTAGACGCAGTGAAGACGAATTGTTGAAGTTCAAAAGAAGAAAGGGGATTTAAGTGACTTTGAACGTGGCATTGTTGTTGGTGCCAGACGAGCTGGTCTGAGCATTTCAAAAACTGCTGATCTACTGGGAATTTCACACACAACCATCTCTCGGGTTTACAGAGAATGGTGGGAAAAAGAGAAAATATCCAGTGATTGGCGGTTGTGTGGAGGAAAATGCCTTGTTGATGTCAGAGGAGAATAGGCAGACTGGTTCCAGATGATAGAAAGGCAACAGTAACTCAAATAATCACTCCTTACACCTAAGGTATGCAGGATACCGCCTCTAAATGCACAAAACATCCAACCTTGAAGTAGATGGGCTACAGCAGCAGAAGACCACACCGGGTGCCACTCCTGTCAGCTAAGAACAGGAAACTGAGGCTACAATTCACACAGGCTCACCAAAATTTGACAAAAGAAGATTGGAAAAACGTTGCCTGGTCTGATGAGTCTCAATTTCAGCTGCGACATTCAAATGGTCGGGTTAGAATTTGGTGCATGGATCCATCCTGCCTTGTATTGATGGTTCAGGCTGGTGGTGGTGGTGTAATGGTGTGGGGGGATATTTTCTTTGCACACTTTGGGCCCCTTAGTACCAATTGAGCATTAAACACCACGGCCTACCTGAGTATTGTTGCTGACCATGTCCATCCCTTTATGACTACAGTGTCCCCATCTTCTGATGGCTCCTTCCAGCAGGATAATGCACCATGTCACAAAGCTCCAATCATCTCACCACTGGTTTCTTAACCATGACAATGAGGTCACTGCACTCCAATGGCCCCCACACTCACCAGATCAGGTCACTGTACTCCAATGGACTCCACACTCACCAGATCAGGTCACTGTCCTACAATGGACTCCACACTCACCAGATCAGGTCACTGTACTCCAATGGACTCCACACTCACCACATTTCATCCAATAGAGCATCTTTGGGATGTGGTGGAACGGGAGATTGGCATCATGGATGTGCAGCCGACAAATCTGCAGCAACCGTGTGATGATATCATGTCACTATGGAGCAAAATCTCTGAGGAATGTTTCCTACACCTTGTAGAATCTATGCCACCAAGAATGAAGGCAAAAGGCGGTCCAACCCGCTACTAGCAAGGTGAACCTAATAAACTGGCTGGTGAGTGAATGTTATGCTGGCATCAGAAAATTACTTACTAAGCTTCAGGCCTTTCCCCTCCTGGGCTTGATTACCAACATTCCCCAGAGCCTCGCAGCGCCCCTGCACCCATATGAAAAGAATGCACCAAGGGCAGGTGCTCCTCCCGCCCCTGGCTTCTCCTGACCCTGCCAGGCAGCCAGGCCCCTCGGGATGCCCGGGCCCTCAACATGTGTATAGGCTGTCCCTCCCCTGATGGCAGTCCTGCTGATGATTGCAGTAGATGTTATATTTCACCATATGGGGCACAGCTAGATACAAGCACCCCAGTTCCTATGCATAGCTGATTCCCTAAGGCTCGGTTCACATATATGCAAATTGGATGCATTTTGAACCAGGCCCTCTACACGTGTATGGGCTGTCCCCCCTGATTGCAGCCCTGCTGATGAGTACAGTAGATGTTATATTTCAGTATATAGGGCCCTCTTCTTAATATTTACCCAGAGTGCCACTTTGTCTAAAACCAGCCCCAGTGACCCACAATGATGCCTGAACAAGGATGGTGCTGTCCTCCTGGAGAGTAGAGCAGATGCAGGAATTCTCAGGGGGGGGGGGGTACTGTGATATCTGTCAGCAGTAAAAAAATAACTGGAAGTGATACTCTGGACAGTTAAGGGCCCCGTTCAGATCCTGGCATTTTTTTAAAGCGCAATTTGCACACCCTTCTGCATTTCAAACAGAGGCCAAAAAGGGCTGCCCTATGTGTGTTTGTCCCCCAAAAGAAGCTCATACTCCTTTTTTGGGCGTCTAGCTCTGTGCGATTTTTACTGGCACATTTTGCCTCGTGATTCTGTTGCGCGACAATCACGACATGGTCGCACAGCATTTGGGGTGCCATTAAGGATAATGGCACCCCAAAACACGTTTTGCATGTTTTGTGATTTGGAATCGCCTGATGTGAATGGAGCCTAATCAGTTCTGGACTGGAAGAATTTGCCCCCTTAATAACCAGGCCCTATTTTGCGATACGGCACTGCGTTACTTTAACTAAAAATTGTGCAGTCGTGCAACGCTGTGCCCAAAAAAAATTGATGTTCTTTTTTTCCCACAAACAGAGCTTTCTTTTGGTGGTATTTGATCACCTCTGCGATTTTTATTTTCTGCGCTATAAACAAAAAATGGCAACAATTCTGAAAAAACAATATTTTTCACATTCTGCCATATAACATTCCCAAAAAAAAAGAAAAAATGTAAAAACCTAAATTTTTTCATCCTTTTAGGCCAATTTGTTTTCTGCTACATATTTTTGGTAAATAAAAATCGCAATAAGCATATTTTGATTGGTTTGCGCAAAAGTTATCGCATCTACTAACTACGGGAAAGATTTATGTCATTTCTATTTTTTTTTTTTTTTTTTTTTTACTAGTAATGGCAGCAATCAGCGATTTTTAGCGGGACTGCGACATTGCGGCGGACAGATTGGACCCCTAACTGACATTTTTTACATTTTTGGGGGGACCGGTGACATTAATACGGTAATCAGCGCCAAAAATATGCACTGTTACTGTACTAATGACACTGGCAGGGAAGGGGTTAACCTAGGGGTGATTAAAGGGTTAAATATGAGCCTAGGGGAGTGTTTCTAACTGTATGGGGGATGGGCTTGTGAAATGACCATAGAGACATGTGATCCTATATAGAAGGATCACAGGGGCTTTGTGATCATTCCAGAGAGAAGAACGGTCAGCTGTGTTTACAACAGCCAACCGTCCTTCTCTCTCAGCGGGGAGCGATCGCGGGTGCCCAGCGGCAATTGCGGCTACCGATCCCATGGATGGGCATCCCCACTACCTATTGGGGTTGGCAGGAGAGTGCCGTTCCCCCAGCACCACGCACATGCCCAACGTAGGGCTACATTGTTTCGTGCAGCCGAAACAGCCTGCCGCAGTAAAACTGCGGCGGGTGGTCGGCATGTGGTTAAAAAAAGGATACAATGTTATTATTTTCTTACACTGTAATGCATTTTCTTACATTGTCTTACAGCTATTTGAACACCAGATGGCGACAGGGCTCTTTCAAATTTTCATCGTTTGTAGGCTGCCCAGTAATGTGTGTATGAACACTAAACAGCTAAATACAAGAACCCCAGTTCCTATGTTTTCGTTCATAGCTCATTCCCTAAAGCTCGGTTCACATATATGAGAATTGGATGTGTTTTGAACATGTGAATCAGCAGCTTCCTCCGTGGAGTCGGTTCACATACACGATATTACCAAAAGTATTGGGACGCCTGCCTTTCCACGCACATGAACTTTAATGGCATCCCAGTCTTAGTCCGTAGGGTTCAATATTGAGTTGGCCCACCCTTTGCAGCTATAACCGCTTCAACTCTTCTGGGAAGGCTGTCCACAAGGTTTAGGAGTGTGTCTATGGGAATGTTTGACCATTCTTCCAGAAGCACATTTGTGAGGTCAGGTACTGATGTTGGACTCTAAATTATCCCAAAGGTGTTCTATCGGGTTGAGGTCAGGACTCTGTGCAGGCCAATCAAGCTCCTCCACCCAAACCCACTCATCCGTGTCTTTATGGACCTTGCTTTGTGCACTGGTGCGCAGTCATGTTGGAACAGGAAGGGGCCATCCCCAAACTGTTCCCACAAAGTTGGGAGCATGAAATTGTCCAAAATTTTTTGATATGCTGACGCCTTAAAATTTCCCTTCACTGGAACTAAGGGGCCAAGCCCAATCTTTGAAAAACAACCCCCACACCATAATCCCCCCTCCACTAAATTATTTGGACCAGTGCATGAATGGTGGAGGTTCCTTGCAAGTTTGGGGCTGCATTTCTGCATATAGAGTTGGAGATTTGGTCAGGCTCAATGGTGTCCTCAATGCTGAGAAATACAGGCAGATACTTCTCCATCATGTCATACAATCAGGAAGATGTGTGTTTGGTACCACATTTATTCTGCAGCAGGACAACGACCCCAAACACACAGCCAATGTCATTGAGAACTATCTTCAGTGTCAAGAAGAATAAAGAGTCCTGGAAGTGATGGTTTGGCCCCCACAGAGCCCTGATCTCACCATCATGGAGTCTGTCCATGGCCGGGCTGGCCTAACGGGATGCCGGGAAAGTTCCCGGTAGGCCGACAAGCTCCCCCTGCCCTGGGGCTGCTAAGGTCCTGTAAAAAAAATGTCTGCGGCCCGACATGCGTCGCCACCGCTCGGGAAAACCCGTACACGTTCAGCTATTCCTGGCTAGACGGCGCATGCGCAGTGACATGTTGGCGCCTGGCGGTGCATTTATAAGTGTAAGGCAGCTCACCAAAAGGTAAGTGAGACTCCTTAGGAGATGCAGTGCTGCGGGCATGGTACAGGAGATTTTCCTGTACCATTTCCGCAGCACTGCATTTCCTGCACTATGCTAGCAGCCCTGCATCTCCTGTGCCATGCCCACAGCCCCGCATCTCTTGTACCATGCATGCAGCCCCTGCACAATGCCGGCAAGCCTGCATCTCCTGTACTATGCCCACAGCCCTGCATCTCCTGTACCATGTCTGCAGCTCCTGCACCATGCCCGCAGCCCCTGCATCTCCTACACCATGCCCGCAGTCCCTGCATCTCCTGCACCATGCCCGCAGCCCCTGAATCTTCAGCACCACACCCGCCGAACCTGCATCTCCTGCACCATGCCCGCCACCCCTGCATCTCCTGCACCATGAATGCAGCCTCTGCATCTCCTGTACCATGCCCGCAGCCCCTGCACCATGCCCGCAGCCCCTGCATCTCCTGCACCATGCCTGCAGCCCCTGAATCTTCTGCACCATGCCTGCCACCCCTGCATCTCCTGCACCATGCCCGCAACCCCTGCATCTCCTGTACCATGTCCGCAGCCCCTGCACCATGCCCGCAGCCCCTGAATATCCTGCATCATGCCTGCAACCCCTGCATCTCCTGCACCATGCCCGCAGCCCCTGCATCTCCTGCACCATGTCCGCAGCCCCTGCATCTCCTGTACCATGACCACAGCCCATGCATCTCCTGCACCATGCCCACAGCCCCTGCATCTCCTGCACCATGCCCACAGCCCCTGAATCTTCTGCACCATGCCTGCCACCCCTGCATCTCCTGCACCATGCCCGAAACCCCTGCATCTCCTGTACCATGTCCGCAGCCCCTGCACCATGCCCGCAGCCCCTGAATATCCTGCACCATGCCTGCAACCCCTGCATCTCCTGCACCATGCCCGCAGCCCCTGCACCTCCTGAACCATGTCCGCAGCCCCTGCATCTCCTGTACCATGACCACAGCCCCTGCATCTCCTGCACCATGCCCACAGCCCCTACATCTCCTGCACCATGCCCGCAGCCCCTGCATCTTCTGCACCATGCCCGCCTCCACTGCATTTCCTGCACCATGCCCGCCACCCCTGCATCTCCTGCACCATGCCTGCAGCCTCTGCATCTCCTGTACCATGCCCGCAGGCCCTGAATCTTCTGCACCATGCCTGCCACCCCTGCATCTCCTGCATTATGTCCGCAACCCCTGCATCTCCTGTACCATGCCCGCAGCCCCTGCACCATGCCCGCAGCCCCTGAATATCCTGCACCATGCCTGCAACCCCTGCATCTCCTGCACCATGCCGGCAGCCCCTGCATCTCCTGCACCATGTCCGCAGCCCCTGCATCTCCTGTACCATGACCACAGCTCCTCCATCTCCTGCACCATGCCCACAGCCCCTGCATCTCCTGCACCATGCCCACAGCCCCTGCATCTCCTGCACCATGCCCACAGCCTCTTCCTCTCCTGTACCATGCCCGCAGTCCCTGCACCATGCCCGCAGTCCCTGCATCTTTTTTCATGCATGCAGCCCCTGCACAATGCAGGCAAGCCTGCATCTCCTGTACTATGCCCACAGCCCTGCATCTCCTTTACCATGTTTGCAGCCCTTGCACCATACCCACAGCCCCTGCATCTCCTGCACCATGCCCGCAGCCACTGCCTCTCCTGTACCATGCCCGCAGTCCCTGCACCATGCCCGCAGTCCCTGCATCTCCTGCACCATGCCCGCAGCCCCTGAATCTTCTGCACCATGCCCACAACCCCTGCACCATGCCCGCAGCCCCTGCATCTCCTGCACCATGTCCGCAGCCCCTGCATCTCCTGTACTATGACCGCAGTCCCTGCATCTCCTGTACCATGCCCGCAGCCTCTGATATGTCCTCCTGTACCATGTCCGCAGCCTCTGACATCTCTTGTACCAAGCTCCTGAACAGACTGAGGTGCAACCTGGTGGCGGTGGATGGACCAAAACATAATGTCCCAGAGGTGTTCAATTGGATTTAGGTCAGATGAGCATGGGGGCCATTCAATGGTATCAATTCCTTCATCCTCCAGGAACTGGCTGCAAACTCTCGCCACATGAGGTTGGGCATTGTCATGCACCAGGAGGAACCCAGGACCCACTGCACCAGCGTAGGGTCTGACAATGGGTCCAAGTATTTCATCCTGATACCTAATGGCAGTCAGGGTGCCATTGTCTAGCCAGTAGAGGTCTGTTCCTCCCTCCATGAATATGCCTTCCCAGACCATCACTGACCCACCACCAAACCGGTCATGCTGAACGATGTTACAGGCAGCATAACGTTCTCCACGGCTTCTCCAGACCCTTTCACGTCTGTCACATGTAATCAGGGTGAACCTGCTCTCATCTGTGAAAAGCACAGGGTGCCAGTGGTGGACCTGCCACCTCTGGTGTTCAATGGCAAATGCCAATCAAGCTCTATGGTGCCAGGCAGTGAGCACAGGGCCCACTAGAGGACGTCAGGCCCTCAGGCCACCCTGATGAAGTCTGCTTCTGATTATTTGGTCAGAGACATTCACACCAGTGGCCTGCTGGAGGTCATATTGTAGGGCTCTGGCAGTGCTCATCCTGTTCCTCCTTGCACAAAGGAGCAGATACCGGTCCTGCTGATGGGTTAAGGACCTTCTACGGCCCTGTCCAGCTCTCCTAGAGTAACTGCCTCTCTCCTGGAATCTCCTCCATGCTCCTGAGACTGTGCTGGAAGACACAGCAAATCTTCTGGCAATGGCACGTATTAATGTGCCGTCCTGGAGGAGTTGGACTGCCTGTGCAATCTCTATAGCAGTGATGGCAAACCTTGGCACCCCAGATGTTTTTAAACTACATTTGCCATGATGCTCATCTACACTGCAGAGTGCATGAGCATCATGGGAAATGTAGTTCCAAAACATCTGGAGTGCCAAGATTTGCCATCACTGCTCTATAGGGTCCAGGTATGGCCTCATGCTGCCAGTAGTGACACTGACCCTAGCCAAATGCAAAACTAGTGAATAACAGTCAGAAAAGATGAGTAGGGAAAAAAATGGCAGTTGCCTCCACCTTTAAAACCATTCCTGTTTTGGGGGTTGTCTCATTGTTGCCCATCTAGTGCACCTGTTGTTAATTTCATTACCACCAAAGCAGCTTAAACTGATTAACAACCCCCTCTACTACTTAACTGACCAGATCATTATCCCAGGAGTTTAATTGACTTATTGCTATACTCTCATTAATAGTATTCCTTTCATTTTTTTTTTGAGCAGTGTATTAGGGAGCGTACAAAGTATCCATGTATTGGGGACACTGGGAACACTGGGAACCATTACCTCCATGCTGAGCCATGTATTTTTGTGGAGACGACTGCTCTGCCATTTATTTGAACTTTATGATTTCAGCATAGGTGTGCAAAGCCTATTACATTATAGTTCAAACACACCCTAATCAGCATATGTTGCTCAGATTCCCCCTGTTTGGACCCTTGATATTTATTCAAAGCCCCCTAACGGGGCTCCGAAAACAATTGTAAAAAGAAAATAAAAGGATTAAAAAGAAATAACTGTAAAAAATATTTATAAATAAAATTTAAAAAATTCTATACCCATGTGCATGTGTATATATAATGACAGTGCCAGTAGAGCAGTGGACGGTGTCCTTCGTTTTTTGTTTTATTTATTTATTTTTTTTTATTATCATTTGTTAAATACTTTTTACAGTTATTTCTTTTGAATTCTTTTTTTTTTTTTTTTTTTTTTTTTACAATTGTTTTAGGAGCCCCATTAGGGGGCTTTGGTGAAATATCAAGGGTCCAAACGGGGGAATCTGAGCTACATATGCTGATTAGGGTGTGCCCAGGCACACCTGGCACACCCTGTGGGCACACCTATGGATATCAGTGACAATAACCTGCCCTTTGAGTCTCCATGTTACTACAAGAGAACCGGTTCAGCTACCTATAGACTGTGAGGTTGCATTCACTATGGGTCATATGGCCGTGTGCACTGTGATCAGGGGCAGACTGGAAACTTTCAGCCCAGAGGGCAAGTACAAACCAGAGGCCATGGTGCAGCGACTCGGCCCCTTCCCACTCTCCCTCTTCCTGACCCCCATTCCAGGCTAAAGCTCCGCTCACGGTACTCTTTACTCACCGGCTGAACCCCGGTTCCAGACCTTGCCAGTAGGGGGCAGCTTGGGGGGAGCTGGAAAAGCTCGGTTGGGGCTGGCTGGGGGAGGAGAGTCTCCAGTGGGGCATTTAACTGGCCTCTGCTCAGACACAGTTTACACCATCCATGCTGGGAAGGAAAGGGGGGGGGGGGGGGCCTGCACTCTGTCCTTGTCTTCATCCGCACTCAGTAGGTCAGCGGTGGGGACTTTTTTCTTTTCTTCACCAGGAATCCTTTAGGCATGTCTGTGGCAGAAGCAGTGCAGCCTTTTTACAGGGCATCAGAGTGGCCCAGGGGGCAATTTCTCCCCTGCCCCCTGGCCCAGTCCTCCCCTTACTCTGATTGGCCCTGTGATTGCAAGATGGGAGTCAAGGAATATTGGTAGTCCAACCTCTTGTGTTCAATTACCCACAGCAGGCTCCATGGCACTGGAACTGGCTTATCAATGCCCACTAGATGGCACTATGTTCCTTTTTTTAAATTTTTATTTCGGGGATTGGAGTTTGCACATTTTGCTGTGCTATTGCTGGACCTGCCATTAACTTCAGGCAATCTTAATAATAAAATAATAAGATAATAAAATAAAAATGGCAGGCAGTGCTATAAGGAGAGCCAGACTTCTACATGTGCAAATAGTGGAGGGCAAGCAGGTCCTGCAGGACACAGCTGCGGTCAGGTTGCGCCATCTAGAGGCGGGTATGGCTGCTTTTTCTATCTTAGAGTGACCTAGGACATGTGCGGTTCGTTTAGTTCTGAATCACACTTTTCGTACAAATTTTTCGTTATTCGGTAATTCGGATGTATCCAAATTTCAAAATTAAAATAGTAACAAATTTAAATTAATCCGAAATAATGAAACAAAAAATTTGGATGAAATTCGAGTTTGAATAGTTTTCAAATCAAATTTTAATTTCAGAAGAGAATAAAATAGAATAGAAACTTAAAGGAATGGAATATTATAGAGAAAAACAGAACAAAATACAAAATAAAAGAATTGAAAAAAAAATAGAATAGAAAATAAGGGGATAGAATAGAAAATAGATGAAAATAATAGAATAAAGAATTGAATAAAAAAGGAAAAATATGTTTGAATTTAAATAGAATAGAAAATAATATAATAGAATAAAATAGAACGGAATAGAATAAAAAAAGAATAGGATAGAAAAGAAAAGAAATGAATAGAACAGAAGAGAAGAGAATAAAAATAGCAATAGAATATAGTAGAATAAAATCAAAAGAATATAACCATCTTCCGGAATTTGAATTTTGAATAGAAAAAATTTGAATCTGAATAGAATAAAATAGAAAAGACCATGAACATATAGAAAAGAATAGAATAGCATAGAATATAAAAAAAAAACAATAGAATAGAAAGAATATAGCAGTATAACCATCTTCCAAAATTTTAATTTCGACTAGAATAAATTCCAATTCGAATAGAAAAGAATAGAAAAGAAAAGAATAGAATAGAACATAAAATAAAGGAATATAATAGAATAAAGAATTGAATAAACTATGTTTGAATTAAATAGAATAGAAAAGAATTTAATAGAATAAAATAGAATATAAATAAATAAATAGAAAGTAAAATAAATGAATAGAATAGAATAGAAATAGCAATAGAATAAAGTAGAATAAAATAGAAAGAATTTAACCATCTTCAGAATTTTAATTTTGAATAGAATAAATTTGAATCAGAATAGAATTAAATAGAATAGAAAATGAAAACATAGAAAAGAATAGAATAGCATTGAATAGAATAGAAAAAACAATAGAATATAATAGAAAGAATATAGCAGTATAACCATCTTCCAAAATTTTAATTTCAACTAGAAAAATAAAATATAAAATAAAGGAATAGAATAAAGAATTGAATAAAATAGAAAAAATATGCTTGAATTTAAATAGAATAGGAAAGAATATAATATAATAAAATAGAACAGAATCAAATAGACTAGAAAAAAAGAATATAAAATAAAATACATGAATAGAATAGAATAGAAAAGACAGAATATAGCAGTATAATTACATCTTCCAAAATTTGTATTTTGATTATAATAAAATCAAATTTGAATAGAACAGAAAAGAATAGAATAGAACAGAAAAGAACAGACTAAAATAGAACACAGTATAAAGGAATAGAATAGAATAAAGAATTAAATAAATAGAGAAAATCAGTTTGAATTGAAATAGAATAGAAAATAATAGAATAGAATAAAATAGAACAGAATAAAATAAAATAGAAAAAAGAATAGAAAATAAAATAAATGAATAGAATAGAATAAAAAAAGAAATAGAATAAAATAGAATAAAGTAGAATAGAATAGAAAGAATTTAACCGGAAATTTGAATAATGAATAGAATAAATTTGAATCCGAATAGAATAAAGTAGAATATAAAATGAAAATATAGAAAAGAATAGAATAGCGTAAAATAGAATAGAAAAAAACAATAGAATAGAAAGAATATAGCAGTATAACCATCTTCCAAAATTTGAATTTCAACTAGAATAAATTCAAAATCGAATAGAATAGAAAGAATATAACCATCTTCCGGAAATTTGAATAATGAATAGAATAAATTTGAATCCGAATAGAATAAAGTAGAATATAAAATGAAAATAAAGAAAAGAATAGAATAGCATAAAATAGAATAGAAAAAAAACAATAGAATAGAATAGAAAGAATATAGCAGTATAACCATCTTCCAAAATTTGAATTTCAACTAGAATAAATTCAAAATCGAATAGAATAGAAAGAATATAACCATCTTCCGGAAATTTGAATAATGAATAGAATAAATTTGAATCCGAATAGAATAAAGTAGAATATAAAATGAAAATAAAGAAAAGAATAGAATAGCATAAAATAGAATAGAAAAAAACAATAGAATAGAATAGAAAGAATATAGCAGTATAACCATCTTCCAAAATTTGAATTTCAACTAGAATAAATTCAAAATCGAATAGAATAGAAAAGAAAATAATAGAATGGAATAAAATAGAAAAAAAAACAATAGAATAGAATAGAACGGAATAGAAGGAATATAACCATCTTCCAAAATTCAAATTTCGAATAGAATAATTTCGATTAGAATTTGAATGGAATTTAATTTCGAATCGATTCTAAATTTCCCAAGCCCAATTCAACTGAATTTGTAAAATTCGAATCGATTCCAACTCAAATAAATGAAACGAAATCCGAGAACGATTAAATGAATTAAACGAATGCATGTGAGTTTGCGTTCTGCACAGGTGTAAGGGGCCACGCTATGCCCCAGGGGTTGCATAGTAGCCTATCAGTCGCAAGATCATTCCTGCCACGTTTGCTACTTTTTTTTTTTCTGCAACAGATGGACTGCTTCTTTAAGTCAATCTATTGGCCAAAGCATTAATAAATCTCCCCCAGCCATGAACCCCCCCCCCCCCCCCCGGCCCCCCCCCAGCCTCGCTTTTTTCTTTTCTGCTGTAAACGCTCTTTTTTGAATGCCAAAATCCTGAGCAGAAATGCGCGGCTTTGCCAAAGTAAGTATCGCACCTTCCCGCTCCCCGTCAGAGGGATTTGTGCACACAGGCCTCGCTCAGAGCGCAAGAAGCGGCCCATTCAGGAGGCTGTTTTGCTTGCAGCCCCTCTCCCCGCAGATTCTGGGCCGGAGGGGGGGGCGGCCCAGTTTGAAGAGCAGTAAAATAAAATGATATAGAGCAGGCGGCGGCTGACAGTGCTGAGCATGTGACACGCAGAGATTTATACATATGTACAGTATATATATATATATATATATACATGGAGTGATGTGAACACAGCAGACGTGGAGCAGATGTTGTGCCTCACCAATACCTCCGCTGGCCAATCACACAATCCCTATTTTTAGGGGAAAGTGTTAAATCTCTAAGAGCCATGAAGGCAGAATTTGGGGAAAACTGTGAAATACGTGGCAGACACACACACCCATTCTGTCCAATACCTTTCATGCCACACAGAGCTCTGCCAGGCAGCGCAGCCAGGAGGGTGACACTACTTCTTCTGTTAGAGGTAAGGCATACAATGGTGCCCCCTGCTGGCTAGACATTAAAACAGCAGTGATATCAGCTCTGCACTGGTACTCCCAGGTCTGTACGCCTGCTGTGCCCATTATGAGGTGTTCCCACCATCACTGTGCTGAGTTCCCAAGTCTTTACACCTGCTGTGCCCATTATGAGGGGTTCCCACCATCCCTGTGCTGAGTTACTGGGTCTGTACACCTGCTGTGCCCATTATGAGGTGTTCCCACCATCACTGTGCTGAGTTCCCAAGTCTTTACACCTGCTGTGCCCATTATGAGGGGTTCCCACCATCCCTGTGCTGAGTTCCTGGGTCTGTACACCCGCTGTGCCCATTATGAGGGATTTCCACCATCCCTGTGCTGAGTTCCCAGGTCTGTACACCTGCTGTGCCCATTATGAGGGATTTCCACCATCCCTGAGCTGAGTTCCTGGGTCTGTACACCTGCTGTGCCCATTATGAGGGGTTAATTTTGTTTAATGAAAAATCTTACAAACAACAACTTATATACAATAAAACCATAATAAATAAATTAATAAATAACATATGTACAAAATAATTGAATATAACTATACAAAACCAAAAAAAACAAAAAAAAAACAAGAACATAATAAATAAACCAAATTGCGCACAGCATAAACCCTACGAGAGAGCCAGACTAAGGAACATCACTGTCACCATGCATGTAGCCTTTTATCAAAAATATATTTTATCAGAAAATCTAGGGGAGTGAAGCAAGGACAGAAAGAAAAGCCGCACACCCCGAGATCAACAGGCAGCAGCTACAGAGTCCTGATATTCCTCCACGCCTTTATCCAGGCCTCCTGTTGCCACCTGTCTTTCTCAAGACCCCGAATCTTCCCAACCTCACCCAGGATGTTCTGTACCACCACCTCAACAGGGAAGATTTTACCCTGTAAGGATACCTGGCACCGTGCACTCCACGTGAAATAACGGACTACTAGACTAACTAAAAAAAGTGTTTCCAAATCATAATCCCAACGAGTCTGGAATGCCCCATACACCCACTCTGCATAACTCATATGGGGGAGGAAGGGTACACTCAGAGCCCTCCCTACCCTCTTGTACAGCTCTTAATTAAAAGGGCACCGAAGTAGAAAATGATCCATGGACTCCACTCCACACCACTCCTACACACTCTACTCTCGGACAGCCCCGATCACTCACAGAAAGAAACTTCAGGTTGCCCTTCACATATAATTTTCCATGGAAAGCGAGCCAAGCCTGATCCCTAAACTTCATTGGGATTCTCTCCAAATTAATCAATTGCAAACCCTCCCCCAAAACCAGGCTTGGGCAATCCCTTAAGGCCAGTGGTTTGCAAAAAAAAGAGCTCATGATCCGCTTTCCAAGAAGTTTCCTTGGAAGAGATCTGACTTTCCCTGCCGTTACTTGCCACTGCCAAAGTATTTTCAAACACGGGGCAACATAAGCTGGGAGCTTATCATGCTTGACCCTCAGGCTTTCCACTGACCCACCATTTTCCCAGTTTCACAGAAAGGGCCTAAACCAGGACTGGAAAATACCACCCAGGCAGTCTCTGTGCCAACATGTTACCCAGGTAGTACTTTACAAATTTTAGAGAGAAAAGGACTACAGGGTTGATCATTCCTAGACCACCCTCCCACCTAGGAAGATAAGTCACACCTCTTTTGACAAGGTTTATTCTGTTCCCCCAAAAAAGCTGGAAGAAACCACTATAGATCCTGGTATAGAGAGATACTGGCAAAACACAAACAAAACTGACATACAGAAAAATCGGGAATCAGGTAAGCCCTGACCAGGTCAATCTTTTTTCCTGAAGGAAAACTGCCAACCTTTCCAGCTTGCCACCTTGGCATCAGCATTCTCCAGCCTGTTCACCCAATTTGCATGACCATAGTCAGCTGAGCCAAATTCAATGCTTAGAATGCAAATTTTTTGTTGGGGCTCTGGGAAGTCATCCTGGAGAACAAAGCTCTCACCTTCCACGCCCATCCAGAAAGCTTCAAACTTGTCCTGGTTGACCTTTGAACCTGATGCTTCTGTATACTGCCTTATCACTGAGACCACCTCATGTGCCTCCCCAGTCCCCAGTCCCAGAGATAAAAACAGAAACATCATCAGCATAAGCCACAACCTTCAAAGGAGGCTCACCAGTGATGCCTAAAGGTACCCCACACAATGGTATACTAGTCTCTAGCCTTCCAATGAAGGGGTAGATTGCAAGGGAGCTCAAAGGACACCCCTGATGCACACTTGAGCCAACCACAAAGGGCTGCCCAAGCCAGCCATTAACCAGAGGAAAGCTTTCAGCCCCTTTGAGCAAAATCTTGAGCAAATCAATGAAACCCCCCTCCAGGCCATACTTGCCAAGAAGGAGCCATAGGTACTCCTGATTAACCCTATCAAAGGCCTTAGCCTGATCCAATTTCAGCACAAATTTACCCCAACCAGTAGCCCTACAACGCTTCAAGGCCTCCCGGACAGCTAACACAGCTGAGAAAGTGATTCTACCCTGGATTGAGCAGTGCTGGTGATGGGATAAGAAACTGCCTCCCACTGATGATAACCGCCAGAAAAAAAAATCTTTGCCAGTATCTTTCTATCGACACTAAGAAGGCTAATGGGGCGCCAATTTACAATCATTGAAGGATCTTTACCCTTTGACAGAAGAATTATTGCAGATTGCCTCATGGAAGGAGGGAGAGAACCCTCATGCAAACAGCCAATAAAAACCTCCGCAAGGTATGAAGCCAGGATCGTCTTAAACATTGCGGCGGACAGATCGGACCCTTGACTGACATTTTTGACACTTTTGGGGTTACCAGTGACATTACTGCAGTAATCAGTGCTATACATATGCACTGTTACTGTAAAAATGACACTGGCAGGGAAGGGGTTAACTGTATTGGAGAGGGAGGGGTTAAGTGTGTCCTAGGGGCGTGCTTCTAACTGTGATTGGACTTTGCTACTAGTGTAAAAACAGAGATCAACGGTCCTACATAGTAGAACCGTCTGATCTCCATTTTTACACAGGGGAGAATGACAGACGGCTTTGTTTACATCAGCCTCCTGCCTTTCTCCCTTCACGGCGGACGATCGCGAGTGACCGGCGGACCCGATGTCGCACTGACTTCTTAGTGAACGAGCCGAGGCAGGCGCGCGCCCGCTATTGGCTCACAAGCCGGTGACAGGCTAGTGACGTACCGGTACGTCACTTTGCCTGGTCGGGGCTGACCACCGCAGTATATGTACTTGCGGCGGTCGGCAAGTGGTTAAAGAATAAATGAAGTTTGTAGCAGATTTGCTTTGTGCTTGCTACATTTGAAACCTTTTCTTTTTTTTTGGTGGAGGATGCGGGCAATGATTGAAACCTTTTCTTAACCACTTCTCATATATCTTCATGGGAAATGATGGTGATTGTTTCACCCTCTGTAACTATATTACTTTAATTCAAGAGTACCTGTCATACTGGGACTTCACAAGAATCCTAATATTCTGTCCATGCAAGGCTAGTACCTTAATCTGCTATTCTCTCTAGAAGGACGACACCATCTTTGTTCAGGCATCATCCAGGGTCACCATCTTCTTCCTGGGGCTGAGATACCAGCTCAGAGATGACTGCATCATGTAAATCCTGGTGGCTGTGCAGTACCTCACAGTCTTCACAATTGTCTGACACAGCTTCACCCCTGCCGTAACCTCTTACTTTATGATTTGCTACAAAGTTACAATGTCACAGTCTGATATCTTGGGGAGAGGAGACTGAGGAAATGCTTCCGCCTGCCTGCAGCAGACTAATGACATCATCCCAGCCTAGGCAAAGTCACTGGACCAGAGTTTGAGGATGGCTTCTTAATAATGGAGCCTTTTAGAAAAATGATACTGTCGCTGTCTACCGTGATTTGGAATTTGTTCAAACTTGCTGGGTCCACTTTAAAATATGCCATCCTGGAAATACACTGTAGCATTTCTTTTTTTTTTTCTTTTTTTTTATAGCTTTTGTATTTTTATTTTTGCATTTTTATTTTTGTATTTGTAATTATGTATTTTTTTCTTATTTTTTTGTTTTTTGTGTTTTTTTTTATTTTAATTTTTTTTGTATCTTATAACATCAAATAATAATTTTTTTTACAAGAAAAAAAAAAAAAAAAAAAGAAAAAGCACGGTCAAAAGAATTATTTTTTTTAGTTATTTATTTTTTAAGTTTATTTTTAATTTTCTATTTTTATTTTTGCATTTTATAACATCAAACTAATATATTTGTACACATATAATAAAAAAATAAAGCACAGTCAAATCAAATTTTTTTTAACATATATTTTTTTATTTTATAACATCAAACTAATATTTTTGTACAAATAAAAAAAAAAAAAGCACCATTAAAAAAAATATTTTTTTTGTATTTTTCTTTGTAATTTACTTTTATATTACTAATTTAATTTTATATTTCTATTTTTTTTGTAAATTTATTTATTTTTTGTTCTAGTAAAATGAAAAAGAAAATTAGAAAGGACACGGTTAAAACAACAATTTGTTGTATTTTTATTATACATGTATATATATATATATATATATATATATATATATATATATATACACACACATTTTTTTTTTATTTATAACCTCAAACTAATATTATTGTACAATTTAAAAAGGCACCATCAAAGATTTTATTTTGTGTTTTCTTTTTATTTTTCGTGATTTTCTTTTTAATTTTCCGTTTTTATTTTTGCATTTTATAACATCAAACTAATGTTTTTATACAAGTAAAATGAAAAAGGAAAAAAACAAACACAGTCAAAACAACAATTTTCTGTATTCTTATTTGTTCAAAAATATTAGTACATATGTAAGCACATATATATATATATATATATATATATATATATATATATATATATATATATATATATATATATATATATATATATATATATATATATATATATATATATATATATTTTATAACATCAACCTAATATTTTTGTACAAGTAAAAAAAAAAAGCACCATAAAAAAAAATATTTTTTGTATTTTTATTATTATTGTATTTCTATTTTAATTTTTGGATTTAAAGGGGAAAAAAGCATGGTCAAAACAATAATTTTTGGTATTTTTATTATACATGTATATGTATGTACTTGTATATACAAAAATGTGTATGTATATATGTAGGTATATATATATATATAAATAGAAAAAATAAAAATACGAAAATAAATATGCAAAAAAAAAAAAATAGTTTTGACTGCTTTTTTTTTTTTTTTACTAATATTAGTTTGATGATTATATATATATCATCATATAAATATATCTATATTTTTATATGTGCTTACATATGTACAAGTAAAATCAAAAAAAAAAATTTTTGTATATATATATATATATATATATATACAAACAATTGTTGTTTTGTTTTTTTTGTTTTTTCTTTTTCATTTTACTTGTACATATGTAAGCACATATAAAAATATAAATATATTTATATGATGATATATATATATATATATATATATATATATATATATATATATATCTAGTATGAAAGAAGGGGACAGCTATCAAATTTGAAGTAAGTCACAAGAGGTAAAAGTGTCCACGTCCCAATTTGAATGAAAGACAGAGAAGGGGTGGGCCAGGGGGACTTTTAAAGGGACACTGTCATCAAGACAAATAGCCAGAATCAACCATGTATATAAAATTGAACAAATTTTATTATATCAAAAAACAAAAAGAAAATGGACAATTTTTAAAAATTATTATTGTGTTAGCACACACTAATAATAATAATGGACATACACAGCAATTGATAGTATTCATATAGTGGCATACAACAAAAAAGCTCGAAGAGCCAAATATCCACGGAGGGATGATGTAGATCACGCTATCCAATATTTGTTCAATTTTATATACATGGTTGATTCTGGCTATTTGTCTTGATGACAGTGTCCCTTTAAAAGTCCCCCTGGCCCACCCCTTCTCTGTCTTATATATATATATATCGTCAATATATATATATATATATATATATATATATATATATATATATATATATATATTTCATCAAACTAATATTAGTAAAAAAAAAAAAAAGCAGTCAAAACTATTTTTTTTTTTTGCATATTTATTTTTGTATTTTTATTTTTTTCTATTTTTATTTTTCTATTTTAAAACATCAAATTCATTTTGTACAGTAAATAAGTAAATAAAAAAATGAAAGGAAAAAAAGGAAAACAAAGCACAGTCGTTTTCTTTAGACGTTTATTTCCTTTTTGTTACAAATATACTGGAAGCAGCCAATGTCTCATATTGCATGAAGGCGCATACATAGTGCATATGTACATTCGTCGCGGCACGTCGCAGCAATGTGCGTCCATTGACTTGGAGCGGTCGTGGCGGGCAGGAATGTAGCAGGTTCAATGAGGAGAGAGTGCGAGCCTGAAACCGCTTTCTTCTGAAGAACTTGGTTGGTGAAACGCGTATCCTCGCTGTGCAGCACACGTGTCAGCGGAAGCTATGCTGTGCGTTAACAGGCCGGCGAGCGGAACATTAGCTGGGATCTGGTGGGGTGCATATACTGGTCCCTCGGTTCTTACCGTACAAAACTTTCTTTATAAAGAAAATAATCTATGTACAAGTGCATAAATATATAAATATATCTATTGTATAAAAATAAACATTTCTTTCTCTTTTTAGCAACAAAAAAAAAAAACATAAATTGGGCCAAAAGTGCTGCAAGACAAAATATTGCTGAGGGGGGTGGGCAAATCTGCATATACATTCGTTCTTTGCGCATTGGACAAAAACAAATGTTCCATAGGCTATTTATGTACGATATTAAAATTCTCCATTATGGCCACTAGATGGAGATGGGGAAAGCAGGAAATATATATATGTTGAAACACATATGTCTTTGTCACAAGAGATACAATGTAATAGTTTGGAGAAGGCTAGAGGGAATTAGCAACTAAATGTAAAAAATGGATACAATTATTTGCCGATTGGTTGGTTACATTTATCTGCTAATTCCCTCTAGCATTCTCCAAAATTGTTACATTCATACAAAGTGTGGATTTTAGATTTACTGACCAAAAAAAGGACATTGGTCATAAATTATTTAGACAAAGGCAAAATATTTCAGCATCGCTCACATCACTTTCTGAGCACATGTAGTTGAAAAGTAGGCTCCGCCCTATTATTGTTCATAGGTTGTAGAGCATTGGCCCATTGCTGTCCCTAGGGAGGGTAGAATATTAACCCATTGCTGACCCTGGGGGTGTAGAACATTGGCCCATCGCTGATCCTGGAAACATAGAACATTGGCCCATCACTGACCCTGGGAAGATAGACTATTGGCCCATTGCTGACCCTAGAGATGTGGGACATTGGCCCATCGCTGTCCCTAAGGGGGGTAGAATATTGGTCCATCACTGTCCCTAGGGGGGTAGAATATTGGCCCAACACTGACCCTGGAAAGATAGAATATTGGCCCATTGCTGACCCTAGAGATGTAGGACATTGGCCCATCGCTGACCCTGGGAAGATAAACATTGGCCTATTGCTGACCTTGGAGATGTAGAACATTGGCCCATCACTGACCCTGGGAAGATAGAATATTGGCCCATTGCTGACCCTTTTGGTGTAGAATATTGGCCCATTGCTCACCCTGGGGCTAAGACATTGGCCCATCACTGACACTGGGGGTAAACCATTGGCCCCTTTGCTGACCCTAGGGGGGTAGAATCTTGGCCCATTGCTGACCCTAGGAACATAGAATATTGGCCCATCGCTGACCCTGGAGGTAAGACATTGGCCCATCACTGACACTGGGGGTAAACCATTGGTCCATTCGCTGACCCTAGGGGGGTAGAATCTTGGCCCATTGCTGACCCTAGGTGTGTAGAACATTGACCCATTGCTGACACTGGGGGTAAAATATTAGCCCATCACTGACCCTGGGAGTAAAACATTGGCCCCTTTGCTGACCCTTGGGGTTATAAAACATTGGCCCCTTCACTGACCTTACAGGTTAAAACACTGAACCATCTCTGACCATGGGGGTGTAGAACATTGGCCCATCGCTGACCCTGGGGTGGGAGAATATTGGTCTGTCACTGACCCTGCGAGTGTAGAAAATTGGCCCATTGCTGACCCTGGGCGGGTAGAACATTGGCCCATTGCTGTCCAGTAATGCTCAGCACTATTATGTAACGCAGCACATTCTACCCATAGAAAGTCCTTTATATTCAGTCTTTAGTCCTTTATATTCAGTCTTTAGCCCATTAAGTTGCCGGCCTGGTGTAGTGACAAGGACATGTGTCCGTATTTTCGCTCTGCAAAGAGTTTTGATGAAGTTGGGGGTCCACAGGAGGATCTGAACCATCGCTGGTGTCCATGGACTCCACTGGAGGGAGATGACATGAAGAACCTGTGGGGGGGAAAAGGACATGGTTAGAGAATCTCCCCATCGTGTACATTGCGCCTTCCCTTCAGGCTTGCACAGATGTATCTCTCCTGGACTAAAATGTCTTCCTCTGATTTCACCGCACACTGCGAGCTTCTCACCGTGAGGAATGACACCCCCCACCTTCAGAAGAGATGGAACAGCCTGGCTTAATAAATGCAGCACAGGGTGCCCCCGAGTGTGCAGGAAAGACTGGGCTCTTTTAGAAGACCCAGCATGCTTTGCAAACTGAGTGTCATGGCACCTTGCAACAAATGTTTATTGGTAATATTTTATATAAATAATGGATACAATGTAAATATTATTGTATAAATTGACAAAAATAAATAAACATTAACCAAAAATCGTCACACTTTCTTTTTAGTGTCCTACCTTGACATAACGGCTTCTCTGGGGGCACAGTGAGAATGGGAAATCGGCTGCCCTCTAGGACGGGGTTGAGGTCCTCAGGGTGGGCGACCTCAATGTAGGGGTGGGTTGTCTCGTCCTCATACAATACGGTCATCTCGCCAGATTGGGCCCGACGCAGCCTGCAATACACAGGAATACACATTACACCGGAAGGAAAAATATACAACGGCACGGCAAATGTCTACAGCCAATTGCTACCGTCACATTGGAGGGGGGAGAGGGTTTGGAGGGGGGGGGGGGTGAATAATTATTTTGGAGCTCAACCATTATCCAAAACATTATTGAAATCATTAGATACATTTACTGCATATTTAAAAAAATCTATCTATATATAGATATAGATCTATCATTATAATTATTATTGACATTGGCACAACTTCCACTCCTATGTATAAATTCAAATCATATTTATTATTAATAGATTGTCATTTTTTAATAATTTATTATTGTGTAATATTATTATTTTTGACATTCTAAAACAATACTATATATATATATATATATATATATACACACACACACACACACACACACACACACACACACACACACACACACACACAGTATCTCACAAAAGTGAGTACACCCCTCATGTTTGTAAATATTTTATTCTATCTTTTCATGTGACAACACTGAAGAAATGACACTTTGCTACAATGTAAAGTAGTGAGTGTACAGCTTGTATAACAGTGTAAATTTGCTGTCCCCTCAAAATAACTCAACACAGCCATTAATGTCTAAACCGCTGGCAACAAAAGCGAGTACACCCCTAAGTGACAATGTCCAAATTGGGCCCAATTAGCCATTTTCCCTCCCCGGTGTCATGTGACTCGTTAGTGTTACAAGGTCTCGGGTGTGAATGGGGAGCAGGTGTGTTAAATGTGTTAAACTCTCTGAGGATCTGAAAAAGAAGAATTGTTGCTCTACATCAAGATGGCCTAGGCTATAAGAAGATTGCCAAGACCCTGAAACTGAGCTGCAGCACGGAAGCCAAGACCATACAGTGGTTTAACAGGACAGGTTCCACTCAGAACAGGCCTCGCCATGGTTGACCAAAGAAGTTGAGTGCCCATGCAGAGGTTGTGTTTGGGAAATAGACGTATGAGTGCTGCCAGCATTACTGCAGAGGTTGAAGGGGTGGGGGGGTCAGCCTGTCAGTGCTCAGACCATACGCCGCACACTGCATCAAATTGGTCTGCATGGCTGTCGTCCCAGAAGGAAGCCTCTTCTAAAGATGATGCACAAGAAAGCCTGCAAACAGTTTGCTAAAGACAAGCAGACTAAGGACATGGAATACTGGAACCATGTCCTGTGGTCTGATGAGGCCAAGATAAACTTTTTGGGTTCAAGTGGTGTCAAGCGTGTGTGGCAGCAACCAGGTGAGGAGTACAAAGACAAGTGTGTCTTGCCTTCAGTCAAGCATGGTGGTGGGAGTGTCATGGTCTGGGGCTGCATTAGTGCTGCCGACACTGGGGAGCTACAGTTCATTGAGGGAACCATGAATGCCAACATGTATTGTGACATACTGAAGCAGAGCATGATCCCCTTCCTTCGGAGACTGGGCTGCAGGGCAGTATTCCAATATGATAACGACCCCAAACACACCTCCAAGATGACCACTGCCTTGCTAAAGAAGCTGAGGGTAAAGGTGATGGACTGGCCAAGCAGGTCTCCAGACCTAAACACTATTGAGCATCTGTGGGGCATCCTCAAACGGAAGGAGGAGGAGCGCAAGGTCTCTAACATCCACCAGCTCCGTGATGTCATCATGGAGGAGTGGAAGAGGACTCCAGTGGCAACCTCTGAAGCTCTGGTGAACTCCGAGCCCAAGAGGGTTAAGGTAGTGCTGGAAAATAATAGTGGTATAAAGGGGTGTACTCACTTTTGTTGCCAGCGGTTTAGACATTAATGGCTGTGTGTTGAGTTATTTTGAGGGGACAGAAAATTTACACTGTTATACAAGCTGTACACTCACTACTTTACATTGTAGCAAAGTGTCATTTCTTCAGTGTTGTCACATGAAAGATAGAATAAAATATTTACAAAAATGTGAGGGGTGTACTCACTTTTGTGAGATACTGTGTATGTGTATATATATATATATATATATATATATAGATATAATATATAAAATATATACTGTGTATAGCGTGTATATATATATATAGTATTAATGTACAATATTATATATAATATATTATAATATAATATTATAATAATAATAATATTATATATATATATACACACACACAGACAGAGGGTTCTAACTCATCCCTACTCCATCTAAAACAAGTTTGAGGAACACAACAGTACAAATGTAAGCAGGACATGTCTATCCTCATTGGTTCCACACCAATGGTGATAGAATCAAGAGTTTTTTTTTTATTATATAATCAATGGTATAAGAGAATCAACATGTTGAGGGCTCGTTCACAGGGGCAGTAGGCCTTGCCTTGCCTCTAAAAAGGGAGTGGTTCACAGCCCCATTCACAGGGTCGTGTTTGGCAGCGGTAATGTCCTCCAAATGTGACAGTTTGGCTTTTTTTACGCAATGGCATGAGTACAGTTCTGAGTGATTGTAGGTCCTTTTTGAGGAGCCCCCCCAGTAATAAGCCCTTAGATATGCCTGCACCCATAATTGCCATGTTATGTATTATTACCGGCATGTGAGGCACTCTGGACTCTCCCACCATTGGTCTGGTGCCCTTACTGCTTTCTACATAGTCAGATTTCTTTGAAGACTCCCTACCTTGTTTTTTTTTTTTTTTTTTTTGGGGGGGGGGGGGTGCATGTGAGGAGGCTCACCAAAGTAATTCAGCTTATTTAATAAGACAGTAGATTGGGCATTATTATTATCATTATTATCATTAGAAGATCCTGCGCCTCTTCTGCATTCTCTCCATAGGCGGCATCATGCGTCATTGGTTTTCCTAACGCCCCTATTATTTATAATCACAGATGAGATCAGGGAAACTTACTCAGAGGGCTGTTGATGGTCTGTTGGCTCTGGAGGTCCGACTTCACTTCCTGAGAGCAGCGTGCTGGCCTCATCCTGCGACCAAACACAAGAAGAATTCAGCATAATATTTGTACGCACGGCAGGACGTTATTATTGTACGGCACCATGATAATGTATCACATTATCCCCAACACTGCTCATTAACCTGTCACTAGGTTTACAATGACTCTATAAAAGTGGATATTTATTGTTTTCTGTGGGACATCGCACATAACTTTGCAAAAATGCATAAGGGAAGAGCAAGATGTCATTTGCGCCCATTTGCATGTTCCTAAGGGGAAGTTAAAGTCTAAAGTGGACATGTCATTAACTTTATGTCTGGATCAATGCATTCCTGACATGCACCACTTTAAAGCAACTTGATCACGTTATGGGGACTATCTGCATTGAGTTTTTGTGTATTATTTTGTCTGTGGGCGTTTCGTCTCGTTGCACCAGTTTCTAAGTAACATTGTCCTAGAAGAGGACATTTATCATTAAAGCTAGCCTTGATCTAACGCAGCCTTTTCCAAACTTTTTGCCCCAGAGGGACCTTGAAATAATTATCAGGTCTTGGAGAACGCCTGCTAAAACCAATTCATTGGTGGTCAGTAGGAAAAATGCCCCTTATATTGGTGGCCAGTCATGAGAATGTCCCTTTCATTGGTGGCCAGTCATAAGATTGCCCCTAACATTGGTGGCCTGTCATAAGAATGTCCCCTACATTGGTGGCCAGTCATAAGAATGCCCCTACATTGATGGCCAGTCATAAGAATGTCTTAGATTGGTGACCAGTCAAAGGAATGTCCCTCACATTGGTAGGCAGTCATTAAAATGTCTCTTATATTAGTGGCCAGTCATAGGAATGCCCCTACATTGGTGGCCAGTCATAAGAATGCCCCTACATTTGTGGCTAGTTATAAGAATGTCTTTAACAATGGTGGCCAGTCATAAGAATGCCCTTACATTGGTGGCCAGTCATAATAATGCTTTTAAAATGGTGGCCAGTCATAAGATTGCCTCTAACATTGGTGGCCTGTCATAAGAATGTCCCCTACATTGGTGGTCAGTCATAAGAATGCCTCTACATTGGTGGCCAGTCATAAGAATGCCCCTACATTGATGGCCAGTCATAAGAATGTCTTAGATTGGTGACCAGTCAAAGGAATGTCCCTCACATTGGTAGGCAGTCATTAAAATGTCTCTTATATTGGTGGCCAGTCATAGGAATGCCCCTACATTGGTGGCCAGTCATAAGAATGCCCCTACATTTGTGGCTAGTTATAAGAATGTCTTTAACAATGGTGGCCAGTCATAAGAATGCCCTTACATTGGTGGCCAGTCATAAGAATGCTTTTTAAATGGTGGCCAGTCATAAGAATGCCCCTAACATTGGTTTCCAGTCATAAGAATGCCCCTAACATTGGTGGCCAGTTATAAGAATGTCCTTTCATTGGTGGCCAGTCATAAGAATGAGCCTTACATTGGTGACCAGTCAGAAGAATTTCTCTAACATTGGCTAGTCAAAAAAACATTGGTGGCCAGTCATAAAGTCATAAGAATTCCCCTAACATTAGCGGCTAGTCATAAGAATGCACCTAACATTGATGGCCAGTCAAAAGAATGCCCCTAACTTTAGTGGCTAGTTATAAGAATGCCCATACATTGTAGGCCAGTCAAACAAATGCCCCTTACATTGGTGGGCAGTCATAAGAATGCCCCTACATTGGTGGCCAGTCATAAGAATGCCCTACCATTGGTAGCCAGTCATAAGAATGTCCTACTTATGGTGGTATTTTGACCACCACTGCTACAGACAGTGGAAAAGGTCATTGGTAGCATAAAGCTGGCTCTGCCAAGTGGCACTGGGTCCAGAATTAGGTAGGCACCATTAAATGGGAGGTTAACTAGCCACAGCTCAAGGAACTCCTAGCAACCTCTGAAGGAACTATAGGGTTCCATGGAACCCTAGTTGAGAATGTCTACTCTAAAGTTTGTAGACTTTGCCTAGTCTGCTGCAGGCAGGAGCAAGCATTTCCTGAGTCTACCATCCCTAATGATCAAAATGCAACATTGTAACCTTGACAAGTTACTAAACATACATGGACTTACCATTAAATTATACAGAATGGCCTATATTGCTTTAGCATGTGCTGACCTTGTATCATTCAACATTTTAACCATGTACCCAACATGTATCCTAATGTTATCTTTACTTAATAAAAAATTTGGTAAAAAAAAAAACTGATACCACAAAGCATTGGTTGAGCCATTGGGAAGAACAGAATCGTACCTGGTGTAGGGCCTTGGCGCAATAATCTCTCTGCTTCCCTCCAGAATAAATCAGCTTGGTGGATGGACATGTCCCATTTACAAAGGTGCCATTGGAATATGGAATGGTGCTGACAGTGGGGGTCCCCCTTAGTGGAACCATAGTGTACTGGCAAGAAGAGTTCAGGATGCCGGAACTTGGAAATGTGATGTCTGTGGTTTGCTCTGTAGGTAAGCAAAATGTGCATCAGAGTGAATATAGAGCAAAGAAAAACAAAAACTAAATGTGAAAAAATAAGAAAAAAAATAAGTGAAAAAAAATGAATTAAATAAATATAAATAGTACATAACAAATAGGTAAGATAAAATAAATAAAATACAATAAGAATAATAAAAATAAATACATAATATTAATAATAATAATATTTAATAAATAGATAAAATAAATAAAATAATAATAGCAATAAAAAAAAACAAAAATAAAGCAGAAAAACAAAAAATAAACTAAAAAGTGCATCCGAGTGTAAATAGAGCAGGAAAAAAACAAAAAATAAACTAAATGCTCTAATTAAGTTAAACACAATTTTGTGGAAATCCGTTCATTATTTCTCAATTTTAATTTCCGAAATTGAGAGACACATTGAGGGACACAACCTGATGGTAAGCAGCCTTAGGTTATACTGCCACCTACAGGTGAAACGGACACTGGGCTGATTGAAAACTGAAGTCCAAGCCCTCTTATGGGCTATATCCCCTCCCACCTGCTTGGTTTTGCTTAGTGTCCTTGGGAAAGCAGGACTTTCTTCCTTAGTGCTTTTGGATTACTCTGAGTTTCTTACTACCAAGATGTGTCCCTCACATTTTATGGTGAGTACAGAAGAACTATATTCCCTATTTTCTATTGAGGGATAAACATTGGCAGTAAGAAACTTAGGGATATCCAAAAGCAGTAAGAATTAAACATTTGTTCTTCTAAGGACACTAAGCGAAACTAGGTTTTGAGGTGGGATGGGTGGTGAAGCCTTCATAGGGCTGGCCTTTGAATTTTTTTTTTTTTATATGCCTAATGCACATTTCTCCTGTAGATGGCAGTATAACCCTTGGCTGCTTACTATCAACCCTGTGCCCCTAATAGTCAATACATAAAATAATTAAATAAATGATGCACTATTATTATAATGGATGAATCATCCACTATGAATGAAATCCACTATCAACCTGTGGCCAATGAAGTTGAAGAACCGCTCAAACAAGTCCAATCACTTTCTATCAGGCTGTTTGTCCACTTCTTATCGATTGAAAATCGATTTCATTCTATTAAGTCTAATTTAGTCAATAAAATTGACCAAAGTTTGCCAGTCGATCAAACTTGGTAATGGTAGATTGTTTTGCTTCTTCCAGTCATTGCCCACTAATCAATAACTGGTTGGAAAATCACAATATGTATGTCTAGCAGTGGATTACATGACCAAGAAGCAATTTATTGGGATCGAGAGCCAAGACCTACTCTGTTTGGACAGCGCCCTCCACAGGCAGATGGGGGTGAAGGCCACAATGAGAAGGACGATGGAACCTAGGACCACGCCAACTATCAGGTAGGGCAAGTCACTGGATCGGGCAACGGTGGCTGTACCCAAAGCCCCTCCCCTGCCTGAGGGAGGAGGGGGTGTCGGTACCACGGACTGCGGAGGCCGGCCTGGCTGGGAGGATGACTTTCGAGCTGCAGATAAGGAGAAAAAATGAAGGGATATGTTACATTTCTTTTTTTAACATTTAAAACAAGGTATAATATTAAGCATGCTGGAGTATTGTATATTGTACAACAAATCTAGGATCATAATCCCGCAGGCTGGGAAAAGCCAGGCTCACCTTTTGTCTCGCAGATCATGACATTGCTGAATTCGCTCTCCCCTCCCTCATTATAACACCGCATCTTGATATCGTATGAGGTCTCCGGCTGCAGATGGCTGATGGAGTGCCAATACCGATCACCTGGGGAACGAAGGGATAATGCAAATGTCAATGGCTACACATTAACACCTAAGAATGTTTTTACTGGCCACATGACCACCTGCCAAAGGGGACCTGTAAATTTCCTAAATGTGAATTCCCAAAGTTCAGTAGGAACACTCAAAATTGAGTAACAAGGACCAATCAGTTCAAAGGGGGGGCCCATGCACCTGCTGAGCAGGAGGGCCCGCTGTTTAGTCTTATTGTGGACACTAATCCTCTTCTGCCTCCCCCTGAAGCTCTGCCAGCTTCTCCTCCTCTTTCTCCCTTTGGCTTTACTGCAGGGGGGTTGACTCTAGCATATGTGTCCCTTCCATCTGCTGTCCGGGCCCCCTTGTGTACCCCTTTCCCCCACAGCGCTGCCAGCTTCCCTTCTCTCCTCTCCTGCCGAATATTGCTGCTGGCACACAGGTGGATGTATAATAATAATATAATAATATGGGGGCGTGGCCGGGATGTGAGCCTGAGCGGACGTGTGGCTGCAGAGCTCCGTGATCATCCGTGTAAATTCCTCCGTTTTAGGGCCATTCTGTTTACAATACCTGGCTTGCCGGCTTGTCCTGCTCCTCTGGATCGTCCTGGTCCTGCTGCCATGTCGACCAAGCCGAAGGGTAAGCTGCCCAAGGATCCGAAGCCTCAGCGCCCGGGGAAGAGCCGGGCCACGTGTCCTCCCGGCGCCATCTTGCCAGTCTCCGACAGCCCCCAGGCAAGTCGCTGCTCCAAGGCCTCGGCGGGGATGTCTTCCTCCCCTGACTCGCAGCCATCGGGCTCACGGACACCGGAGCGGAGCTCCCCTGCGCCCGCGGAGGTGGCGGTGGAGGCGGCGGCGATCACTGGACCCATCCTCGCGGCCATTGAAGGCTGCAAAGCTTCCCTCATGCTCCGCATAGACAGCGTGGCCTCCGAATGCACTCTGATACGCCACGATCTGGACAAGATCAGGGGCAGGATGACGGAGGCTGAGGATCGGATTGGAGAGGTAGAAGACCGGCAGGGATCCCATTCGGCTCAGCTGGCGGACTTACAGGCGTTGGTCGCCGCGCTCACTAGCAAGGTGGATGATGCCGAGAACAGGCAACGCCGAAATAACGTCCGTGTGGTGGGCTTGCCGGAGGGCGAGAAGGGTGATCGCCCTGAGGCCTTTGCTGAGGACTTCTTCAAATCCCTTCTGCACCTGCGTGACCTTCCTGCTACCTATGTGGTTGAGCGGGCTCACCGGGTGCCCACGGGCAAGCGACCCTCGGGGGCCCCCCCCAGACCGTTCCTGGTCCGGATGCTGAATTACCGGGACCGGGATATGATCCTTGCTGCGGCTAGGAAGCAAGAGGAGTTGCCCTATGAGAATACCAGGGTGATGTTATTCCCGGACTTCTCGGCTGAAGTACAGAGACGCCGCAGATCCTTTAATGAGGTGAGACGTCGCCTGCGGGAGAGGAATATTAAATACAGTATGCTGTATCCCAGTCGGCTGAGGGTGGCCCATCAGGGCACAGTGCGATTCTTCGAGACCCCCCCAGATGCCAGTGATTGGATTGACACCTTGGGTGCTGCGGCCTGATTGTTGATGACCCCCTGTGTCCCCCTCGGCTGTGTTATGACCTGGATTCTGTACGTGAACTCCTGTGTTGACTTCTGCCCTGTTTGCCCCTTTTGTTCCCACTCCTGCTCTCCTACATGCTTCTATTCTGCCTCCCTCGGATGTGTTTCTCGGGACTCCTGGACACTTGCACCTCCTTCCTCACGGCAGATGCTTGCCCTGCATCCTCCTTTGGCCCTTATGTCCCTTTTGTTCACCACGGAGCTCGGGTGAACTGCACTGTTTTTTTTTTTTTTTTCTTCCCTTTTGCTTGACTTTTTGCCTTCTTTTTTGTTTTTTGACAGGCTCCCTGAACTGTGCTTTCCGCTGGCCCTGTTGGCGGTGGGCGGACTATTTTTTGGACAGACTGTGGCGGTAGGCCCAGGCGGTCTGTTGGCCGGTGCCTCACCGTTTTTTTTTTTCTCAGTTTTGGGTTCAAACTGTCCCTGGGCTCTCCCCCTTGGTTTTTGGGGGTAACGGGGTACAGTAGGGTAAACGTTATGTGTTTGGGGTGTTGTGCTCTCCCTCCAGGAGGGCTTATTTTGTTTGTTCGTGTTTTTGTTTGGTGCATGGGTTTACTCGATCTTGCTGCTCCCCAGGAGGTAGTACCTATGGGTGATACTTCTGGGGTGTTCATTTATGTAACCTTCCAGGATGGCATCACGTAAACCATCTACCTTCTCTGTGCTATCCTGGAACGTACGGGGTCTCAATTCCAAGTTTAAGCGGGCATTGCTCTTTCAGTATGTGCAGCGTTATAACCCCTCCATACTGGTTTTGCAAGAAACCCACCTGGTGGGCAGCAAGCTCCTGTCTCTTAAAAAACCGTGGGTACAGAGGTCGTTCCATGCCTCCTACTCTACTTATGCAAGGGGTGTTTCTGTACTGATTCACAAATCTTTGCCCTGTGTGGTGGAGGCGGTGCACACCGACCCCTCCGGACAATATGTGGTGCTGGTGCTCACTATGTGGCAGCAGAGGTATGTGGTGGCGGGCATTTATGTGCCCCCACCGTTCAAAGCTGAGGTCCTGTATGCCGTCCTGGAGAGGGTCTCCGGCTACTGTCCTGCCAAACTGCTTCTCCTGGGGGACTTCAACGCCATCCTCTCCCCGGACCTTGACAGGCCCTTGCCTCCCAAGGCCTTTTCCGGGGACCTTCTCCATTGGTCTTCGGCCGCCGGGTTACAGGAGGTTTGGCGCTGGAAACACCCCCGGGAGAAGGTTTACTCCTGCTTTTCTGCTACCCACAAAACATCCTCCAGGATAGACTATGGCTTCGCCAACCCGCACATGTTGTCTGATGTGGAGGAGGTCTCTTATCTCCCCAGCGGCTTGTCGGACCATAGTCCCTTGCAGGTTGTTATTCGCTCGGGCTGTGACCGCAGTAGTGCTCTGTGGCGCCTCGGTGCCCAGTGGGTGGACCAGCCCGAGATTGTAGCCCAGACCCCGTCTATGATAAACGACTATTGGCAGACTAATGCAGGTACGTCCTCTCCCGGACTGGTATGGGACGCCTTTAAGGCGGTTACTAGGGGCCACTATATTTCAGCAATCAAAGCCGTTCGAGTTCAGCAGCTGGCTGCGGTGTCCGACTTGGAGGCGGCGGCCGAGGCGGCTTCTGGCCGCTATGTCCGGGACCCCTCGGCCGCCAACTTTGAGGAGCTGCAGGCGAGTAAGAGAGATTTGCATCTACACCTGACTGAGGTCACCCGGTTGTCTATGTACCACTCTAAACAGAGGTTTTTTGAATACGGGGATCGGAACGGGAAACTGCTGGCTGTTATGTCTCATCATGATGCCCCCCTCACCCTGGTTCCGGAGCTCACTTCTCCTTCTGGGGAGGCGGTCACCTCACCGGAGGGAATTTTGGGGCTTTTTGGGGACTTCTACTCCCGACTATCTGCTACTACCTTGCCCGCGGACCTCCGGCCGGAGGATCTGCAACAGCTCCTGGATCCGGTTGCCCTGGGTTGGTTGTCGGACGCTGAGCGCTCCGATTTGGTTCGGCCGGTCACGGTAGAGGAGGTGGAGATAGTGATACGTTCTATCCCTGGAGGCAGGGCCCCTGGCCCCGATGGGCTGTCCATTGAATTCTACAAAACTCATGCAGGAGTGCTGGCCCCCCTGCTGGCGGCATTGTACAACGACTGCCTGGAGATGGGCTCCTTGCCGCCCTCTATGGCGGAGGCACACATTATCCTGATCCCTAAGCCCCCGAAGGACCCAAAGCTGTGCGCTTCCTACCGCCCAATTGCCCTCCTTAATAATGACCTCAAGGTTCTCACTAAAATTCTTGCCTCCAGACTTCGCCCCATCCTCCCCTCCGTGATTGACCAGGATCAAACGGGGTTTATGGCCCACAGATCTACAGATGTCAATCTGCGTAGGCTTTATACTAATTTGCAAACTCAACATTTGAACTCCGGTGCAAGGGTGGTCGCCTCCTTGGATATAGAGAAGGCTTTTGATTCAGTGGAATGGCTGTTCCTGTGGGAGGTCCTCAGGAGAATGGGGTTCCCCCTGTTGTTTATACGATGGTTGCAGACAATCTATAGATCTCCAAGGGCGGCCATTCGGTTGGGAGGAAGGCTGTCCCCTTCGTTCCTGTTGTCCAGAGGTACGCGGCAGGGCTGTCCTCTTTCTCCGGCCCTTTTCGCCATCGCCATGGAACCCTTGGCTGAGGCGCTCCGAACCTCGCCGGAGGTTCGGGGGCTTCGGGTGGCGTGGCTGGAGGAGAGGGTGGCGCTGTACGCGGACGACCTCCTGTTGTTTTTGCAGGATGCGGGTCCCTCCCTTCGGGGGGCTCTGGACATCCTGGACGGCTTCTCCAGGGTGACGGGCCTAAAGGTGAATTGGTCGAAGTCCCTGCTGCTTGCGATCGACGAGGCGGCCAGGAGTGCTGCCCCGCCGGATCTCTCGCTACAGTGGGTCGACAGTTTCATGTATCTGGGGGTGAGGGTGTCTAAGGACC
This sequence comes from Pelophylax lessonae, assembly GCF_965119305.1. NCBI lineage: Eukaryota > Metazoa > Chordata > Amphibia > Anura > Ranidae > Pelophylax > Pelophylax lessonae. The sequence goes on from NC_138769.1 coordinate 21,767,810, forward strand.
CCTCGAAATTTATTTCCCTTAATCTAGACCCGGTGATGCAGGATGTTCGGGCCAGGCTGAAGGCATGGGAGAACCTTCCCCTCTCCCTGTTGGGCAGGGTGAATTTGATAAAAATGAAGATCCTCCCTAAATTGACCTACCTCTTTCGCCACTCACCCCAATGGATCCCCAGAGCCTTCTTCACCAATTTGAATAGGCTCTTCTCCTCCTTTTTGTGGGGCCCTCGCCCCCCTCGCTACAAGTTTTCAACGCTGATGAGACCCCAGTCCCAGGGGGGTCTAGCCTTCCCAGACTGTCATAAATATTTTTTGGCCTCCCAGTTGGTTTCCGCGGTGTGGTGGCTGTCTCCTGATGCCTCCAACTCCGCGGTGGTGCTGGAGGCGGCGGTGCTGGGGTCAATGGAGGCGCTGTCGCATCTGTTGTTCCGGGGCCCCAAGGCTCCGTATCCTTTGACCTCATCCATGCTAACGACGCTCAGAGCCTGGCGTCAGGGCCTGGCGCTGGAGGCTTACCCGAGCACCGCGGTCTCCCCTAGGGCGCCGCTGTGGATCAACCCCACTCTGCCCCACTTGTACTCCCTCCCCGACCCGGCGGCCTGGACCAGATACGGCATTAAGGTGATTTCAGATCTGTCCTCGGACCTCTCCCTCCCTTCATTTGACCAACTTTGTGAGTCTCACGGGGTGCCCCCGTCTCACCTCTTCCGTTATCTCCAGTTGTCCCATGCCTTCGGGGCTCAGTTCCCGCGGGGGGGGGGCGGGGGTGGTGCAGTCGGATCTGGAGCGGGTTCTTCGGTTTGATTGCTCCGCCCGCGCCGCCTCGGTCCTGCACGCCCATCTCCTTCGGGTGTTCTCTCCGGAGCTCTCGGGTCTCCGAGATCGGTGGACTCGGGATGTCCCGGACATGGACGCCGAGGACTGGCAACAGGTGTGGGACTCCCCCTTTAAGATCCTGGTCTCCCTGAGGGACCGCATGGTGCAGTATAAGATCGCCCACCGGGCGTACTTCACTCCCCATCGCCTACATAAAATGCATGAGTCCCACTCCCCGGAGTGCTGGCGGTGCGGCCACGCGCCCGGGGACTTTATCCACATTTTCTGGACCTGCCCAGATCTGTCTGATTACTGGTCTCGGGTCTACGCGGCTGCAAACGGAGTGTTGCAGGTTTCGATAGACCCCTCGCCCAAGACGGCCCTGTTAGGCCTACTAGACGATCTGTTCCCTAGGGTGGCGGATCGCACCCTCATGGGTCTCCTCCTGTTTTTCGCCAGGAAGAACATAGTACTTCATTGGAGGCAGCGGTCCCCTCCCCCGCTCCGGCGGTGGAGGGCGCTGGTGGATTCGGTGATACCGTTGTACAAGGACACGTATTCTCACAGGGGATGCCCCAAAAAGCATGACAGGGTTTGGGCCAAGTGGCTGGCGGACTCCTCTGTGCCGCTGCTTGCCGCCTGTCTGGGCGGGGGCGGCTTGGGGGCTCCGTAGACCGCTATCCGGGGCCGGCCGAGAGGCGGCCCGGACTGTACTACTTATCCTGTGCTGTACACTGATTAATGTTGTATTCTTGCTGCCAGTATAATTATGCCCCTGCGTGGGCCCACTTTTCCCCCTTTCTTTTTATTATTTTTTCATGTTTGATTGCCTTGACGTTGCCAATGCGCTGCAAGACTGTTATGTGAACCTTTTTGCACCTATTGTTTTTGTGTTGTTATGTTTTTCTGTTGAAACAATAAAAAGATTTTCAAAAAAAAAAAAAAAAAATAATAATATAATAATATATATTTTATTAGCCCCTTCCTTTCCTGAAGGAACACAGTGAATGATCAGTACCAATCACTCTTGTGTCCATTCACCACTGAAGCATAGTAAACTTTGCTATGCTTCCGTTTGTGAATGAGAAAGAAGCCTCAGAGTGCTTCAAATTCATTCATCTGTGCAGCTGAGGCTGCAGAGAAAGGGGACTGATAAATCTATGTCCTCAGTCACTTTGGGCCAGTAGGGGGCCCTGTCAAGTAGGTTGTACTATGGGGCCCCGTGATTTCTAACAGCAGCCCTGGTAACACCCAAAATTGAGTAGGAACTAAAATCAAAATTGAAGAGAAGCATCCAAAATTGAGGAAGAACACCCAAAATTAGGTAGGAACACTCAAATTTGATTTGGAGCACCCACAATTGAGTACAAACACCCAAAAGTAGGTAGGAACACTCAAAATTGAGAAGGAGCACCCAAAAGTGAGTACGAACACCCAAAATTAGGTAGGAACACTCAAAATTGAGTAGGAACACTCAAAATTTAGCAGGAACACCCACAATTGAGTAGGAACACCCAAAATTGAGTAGGAACACCCACAATTTAGCAGGAACACCCACAATTGATACTCAAAATTAAGTATGAACATGCAAAGTTGAGTAGAACACCCCAAACTCCTAGGAGTCCTTAAGACGTTCCAAAAGCCACCACCTCTGACATCTTACTTTTGGGTGGAGGAACCCATTAGCAGCTTTATATGTACTAAAAACTGGGCTAAGAAGACCCAATAAAAAAAAGGGAACAACCCTCTGGGATTATTACAGTGCAGGTGGTCACCACTCACCTTCCACTACGTCCTTCTTATAATCACTGTCATTGTCACTGTCCGTTGGTCGGTAGTAGATGTAGAAGCCGTGAATGGGAGTGTTGTTGTTACTCGCTGGAATGTACTGTAAAAAAAAGAACAAAAAAAATCCTCTTTAAGTCACATAGTAAGCGTATATATCCATTCAAAGTAGGCAGAAACACAGGACTGCATTGTCGGAGGGAGGCGGGGGGCCACCACAATGAAATAAGTACAGCAATATAATGAAAAAGTAGACAATAAAGGGGTATAAAGAGATATTTTAGGAGAAAATGCAAATCCCCATTTGTCCAGGGCCCACAGTGTTGCCGCAATTAATAATTTGGCAGTGCCTGTCGCCTGCTGGTAAAATAGAGTATTGCAGCTTGACCCATGTCATTAAATGGTCCTCTTTGGGAGCCAGTGCCTTTCATTGGTCAGACCTTAGTCCACCAAGTGACTAAGCTGTCATCCATAACGTGACATCAAGCTGGATGGTGGTTCTGTATTATATACACCTGGAGATGTACAGTATGTATTTTAATATGGAGGGGCTCCAGTAAAATAGAGGCTTTGCTATCCTTCTTAGAAACTCTTTAGAACTTGGGGTGGGTAATTACAAACTTAGGCAGCACTAGAGTCATAGATTCTATTCCCACTAGCATTGCTGTCTGAACCACCAAGAACTGCACAGGTACCATTTCAATGAATTTGTCATCCCTAAGCCAGAACCTCAGTCCAGGAAGCAGATGCTGGCCCTGAATAGTGGTTAAAAAAAAAGATGGAACGTTGGGGAGATGGTGATCTACATGAGAGGTATTCAATACCTCAAAGTATTACTAAGCATGCATGTACAGGACAAATATGTCTGATGTTAGGTTCATTTTAAGTGTTGCTAGCCTGGGACATTAGACATTGTAATTAGAGTCTGGTGGCACTAGGGGTCACTAAAACAACATGTACTCTTTGAAACATCCCACATAGTTGCAGCCTCCAGATGCCCATAGGCAGAAGCCTAAAAGGTCTTGTAATAAAACGTATTATTGCCATACACTACATAGTGGGATCCTAATCTCACCATCCATTTCAGCATTATGGTGGTCTCGTTGATGGCCTCAGTGAAGGTGATGTAAGGTCCCGTGACTGGACGGTCATTGATGCGGTTTGTGTATCCAGACACCATATACGGTTTAGAACCTGCACTTGGCTGACTCTCGCCCAGGATATTAAGAGCCCTGACCCGGAACTTGTATGACATTCCTGGAAAAAATAAAACAAGACAATGAATGAGCTTTGTCTGCATAAAACTAAAACACAGCAAGTTGCTTTAAAATGATCTTTTGAAATTACTGATCAGAAATCATGAAAAAGTAAAAAAAAAAATTACTCCTAGGACCCGAAAACCTCACTTTTCTGGCAGACTCAATGGCAGCATATATATGGGTTAACTCCGCCTCCACCCCTCCCCTATAGGACCCCACTCCCATAAATCTTTGCTCTGAGCCAGAGGCCACGTTCCTTTTTTGTCCTGCTCCTAAGGACCAGAATGGTTGAAGTCTTACCTTGGATAAAGTGTCCACGATAGAGGACTGGTTGTTTGGTAAGCTGTGCCCAGGAAGACGTGTGGAGTCCCAAGCAGTCCCCAGCTATTAGCGAGGTGGAGGAGGGCGGTGGATGCGGTGCCATGTGTAGTCTCCAGCAGTCCCCAGCTATTAGCAGGGTTGAGAAGGGCAATGGATTCGGTGCCATGTGTAGTCTCCAGCTAACCCCAGTTATTAGCGGGGTGGAGAAGGGGGATGGATTCGGTGCCATGTGGAGTCTTCAGCAATTCCCAGCTATTAGCGGGGTGGAGAAGGGCACTGGATTCCGTGCCATGTGCAGTCCCCAGCTATTAGCGGGGTGGAGAAGGGCGATAGATTCGGTGACATGTGTAGTCTCCGGCAGTCCCCGGCTATTAGCGGGGTGGAGAAGGGCGATGGATTCGGTGCCATGTGGAGTCTTCAGCAATTCCCAGCTATTAGCGGGGTGGAGAAGGGCACTGGATTCCGTGCCAAGTGCAGTCCCCAGCTATTAGCGGGGTGGAGAAGGGCGATAGATTCGGTGACATGTGTAGTCTCCGGCAGTCCCCGGCTATTAGCGGGGTGGAGAAGGGCGATGGATTCGGTGCCATGTGGAGTCTCCAGCAATCCCCAGCTATTAGCAGGGTGGAGAAGGGCAATGGATTTGGTGCCATATGTAGTCTCCAGCAGTCCCAAGCTATTAGCAAGGTGGAGAAGGGCGATGGATGTGGTGGCATGTGAAGTCTCCAGCAATCCTCAGCTATTAGCGGGGTGGAGAATGGCGAGGGATTCGGTGCATGTGTAGTCTCTAGCAGTCCCCAGCTATTAGCGGGGTGGAGAAGGGCGATGGATTTGGTGCCATGTGTAGTCTCCAGCAGTCCACAGCTATTAGCCGGGTGGAGAAGGGGATGGATTCGGTGCCATGTGGAGTCTCCAGCAATCCCCAGCTATTAGTGGGGTGGAGAAGGGCGATGAATGCAGTGCCATTGGCAAGCAAAGCAGCAGTACGGCTTAAGAGCCTTGCTATTAGCAGGTGGCCATAAACACCTTGGGCCCATGCAGCAGCATCTTCTGGATCCAGGCGTGGTCATGGGGGATGCCGTGTGCGGTGATGTATACTTTATATTGCATATTCCATGGCAGCAGTTGTGTTTGTTTGTCTGTTTTTCTTCCCTGGCTCTAGTGTCTTCCCGTCTATGGCGGCTGGAGCTCATTTGTGTAACAAACTGTCGCTCTCTGTTCCGGCCTGGCGTCACTGGATCACTCCTGCACAAGGACTTAGCACATGCACACTGTGGGTGACAGTGGCGCTATTACAGTGGAGAAATTCAATCAGTGGTCAGTACTGTTGATACTGGGATTTCTCTGTGGTCAGCTTGCAGCAGTTTTCCCTAAATTCTGTGTGCGATCATCACAGGTATATGCTCTGCAATGCTGGCTGTGTGTGATCCTGCATTGGTTTTCACCTGTGCAGGTTGGCTGTCTGTGCAGTTTCTACATTACGGATGTATCACTGCCCCCCCCTTGTGGCCAACCCTTGTGTAGCAGGTATGAGTGGATGTGTTTAATCCTTTCCTTTCCTTGCTTGCCTGGGCACTCCTTTTGGGTTTTTAACCCTTTCCTTTCTACTCTATTATGTTTTCTTTTTAGGTTTTTTAGTCCCTCTAGGTCAGTTTTACAAAACACGGCATGAGATGATAAAGACATCATTAGGTCACTACATCAGCATTCTTATTCCAAATTTAGTAGTCATTGGTCACCGTCAAGGTCCAGCCTTCATAGCAGAAGCTCTGAATCCTTCTTTAGGCCCCACATCCATCGCCATATCAGGCTAGGGATGCAGGACTTAGGTCTCAGAGGGCAAGTCTCTGTGTGAGCCATGCTAAGCCCCGGCGGCTGGAAAAGAGGACGGTGATTTCCAGCAAAGGGAATCTCTGGTGAGGTGCGTAGTGCAAGAATCCCTTAAAGAGTGGGGTACAAGCCACAAGCAAAGTCCAACTGCCTTTACAGTGTGTTCTCCCACTAAGGACAGCCAGGAAGAACTGGAACTGTCCTAACCAAGACATCCATCTATGAAGTGATCTGCCCAGTGAGGTAGAACGAGATGAGTCCATCTGCTCTTGTTAAGCCTTTGGTCAAGGCAATGAAGGGGGCATTTACATGAGTAGAACCTATAGAGTCTCCTGCAATGCAAGAGGAAGTTCTTTAAGCACCTCTAGAGAGAGTGTTCTAATTTCACATTCCTAACGGAAATAAGGGATATCATTTTGGATGAGTCTAGCAAAGTCGTGAGATCTACCTCCCTTCTGAGCAAGATGGCCAAGCTCTATCCATTCAGAGATAAAGATGTGAAGTATCTAAAGGCTGCCTCTCTACTTGTTGAGGCTTTGATGAGGCAACCAAGCATGTCACTCTTCCTTGAAAGATGCAGTGAATGGCCTGAGAGTTCGGCCTAGGCTCTTGTGGCCATGTTTAAAGTGATGGAAACGTGATAGGAGAATGTGGACGCAGTATTCAAGAGCATTTTCAGAAACTCGGTAGTTCAGGAGCCAGAGCTGGTGTCTGTTTCTATGGTGAGGCTCCAATTGACATCATCCACATAGTGACGTGGGTTATGCTCCCGTCAGTTACGGCAAAGTAAGTGCTATGGCTGGGGCCTGAGCTTGCTGATCCTGCCTCTAACAGGCCTAGTGTAAGATCCTTTTGAAGGAGCTTCATCTTTTGGCAAGCTGGATAGCACTGTATCCAGGGCCACGGTTGGCAAGTTGAGTCTTGCCTCAGGACCGCCACCTGCTAGGCCAGAAGACTACACAGTCTAGAGGACAAAGTTCAGAGCATGCGAGGGTCATACGTTTTTACAGACCAGGTCTGAATTTTATGAAGAGCTGGTGAAGAGGCCAGATATCCCCTCAGAAGTATGCTAAAAGCTTGACCTCGGGTATCCAAGAAGCTACTGAGTTTGAGCCTCAGACTATTGGAACGTCAAAGTGGTCTTTTCAGGACACGCATGGTCAATCAGAAGTCCTCCTCTACCTGGACCTAAAGAAGAATGGTTTGTTCTCTTAAGGGCCTGAACCTGGAATTAAAAAGGAAGATTTTTTTTCTCCTGGGGGCCTGAACCTGGAAGGGGTTGTTCTCTTGAGGCCCTGAACCTGGACCTAAAATAGAATTTTTTTTTTCTCCTGAGTGCCTGAACCTGGGTCTAAAGAAGAAGGCTTTGTTCTCTTGAGATCCTGAACCTGGACCTACAAAACATAAACCTGGCCTGTGACAGAGGCTGAAAAAACTTAAAGGAACCTAAGGCTGGGCTGTGTCACCAGTCAAACCAGAAAAATGGCTACACAGAGGAAGCATCTTCTGAGACTTCTGCTGTGCTTTATGGTGTCCTGGAGAGAGCCTGAATGAAGATGCTGTCAGACAAAAAAGCATGGGAATTTCTGTTGTTCAACCTTTCAAGGTACCTGTGATTCTGCTGCTATATAGAGTCAATGGACCAATCTATCATTAGGAGGCTGCTACTGAGAATATTAAAACTACCATGAATCTTGCTGCATGAGAAGGTTGCATGACGGAAGCTAAACTCAATTGTGCCAATCTTTTTCACTTGAATTTTTGTCCAGAAATACCAAGCAAATGTGCCTTTGCTCACCTTTCTCCAGCTCGGTGATCTCTACAGACAAACGTGATGGTGGGATGTCTCTGGTCACCAAAATCCAGTCGCCCTGCTGCTTTAGTTTCTTGTATTCCACCCGGAAAGACTGGATCGGGAATCCACCGTTGCCTCTGGGGATCCAGGTCACGTATACAGAGGTTTCAGAGGCTGCAGAGATGGTAGGTCGGTCTGGAGCCTCCGGAGCTGTAAAGACAACAGAAATCATTATTACCTAAATGTATGAGTTTGAATTCTTATATTTTGCCTTCTCCAGAGCTCTATATGATGGGGTTTGCATTAGTGATCGACCGATATCGTTTTTTTATTGCTGATATTGGCCAATATTTTCGTACATTTTTTTTTTTTCAGACAGATACTCCTTGTGGAGGGATTTGGTGGTCTAAAAGACCCCAAACCCCTCCTCTGCACTTAAAAGCATTCAAAACGCCAAGTTTGGCTGTGTTAAATGCTGTAATTTTTTTTTAATTTGGCGCAGAGTACCCGGAAGTGATGTCATGACATCATTTCCGGGTTTTTACATGGAGACCCGATCAGAGCCGAATGCAGCTTTGATCGGGTCTTCTCTTAGGTGGACATGCAGGCTGGTTGCCCGGGTCTCCTGGTGGGACGGGCGACCCGGGCGAGCCGCGGAAGGCAGCGGGAGGGGGGGGGACGTTCCCTCCCGCTCCTTGTAATGACAGCCGAGTGGTTTCTCAGCCACATCGGTTGTCATTACAAGACAACCGACAGTTGGCGATGGACGCCGGTACCAGGGTGATGCCTCTAGCTGCAGGCATCACTCCGATACAAGCACTTTCCCGAAATATCGGCAATATTGGTAATCTCAGGGGCCGATTCCGATATATCGGGGAAAGTGCGTATCGGCCCCCGATATATCGGCTTTGCCGATAATCGGTCAATCCCTAGTTTGCATGTTCTCCCTGTGCCCGCCTGGGTTTCCTCCCACATTTCAAAGACATGCTGGTAGAATATTGGCTCCAGTCTGTTGGAATTAGTATGTGTGTTTGAGATAGGGACCTTAAATTGTAAGCTTCTTGAGGGCATGGGCTCATGTGAATAAACTGTACAATATGTAAAGTGCTGTATACATTGGTCTTGCTATTTAAATTCATGAAATAAAAAGCTATAGACCAGGACAAAACTGGGGCACTTACGGGACAGTCGGTTATTGTCGGACTGGTTGCTGCTTTGTGTGCTGGTCCCTGGGTCGTCCTTCTGAATCTGCACCTCTTTGCTGGCTATAATGTCAGGTTTCGGGCGTCGCCCTGCAATATACAACAAAAAGAATGTATACCCTCCATTGGCCAGAAGATTACACCTGTAGTTCAGGTCAACCCAGCAAGTATTCCTTACCTGTCCGGAAAGTCATCATGGCTGTCTGTCCTTCCCCAGCACAGTTGTAAGCTGCCATCTCCACTTCATATAAGCTTCCTGGGTCCAGTTTAGTGAGCGTTAGGCGGTTCTGAGATCCAGGAACTCGATAAAAAGTCCACTCTTCAGACACATTGCCCACCTGCTGTAGAAAGAAGAGGAAAGTCAGATACATGTGGAGTTATATTCCCAGGAAAGTGAGAAACAATGCCTACTACTAGTCTTCCTTTCCCTATCCCACTGCTCTGTTCACCCTCTGGGAATGAAGAGAAAGGCCCAGTAATTCCAGGTAAGGGGAGCATGTGACTTGCCCATCTTCTTCCCATGTGATTGGCCATATAGGCTCATAAATATTGTCAACTAGGGATGGGAAGGAAGCGCCCAGCCCAGTGTAAGCCTCAAGTCTCAACTTTAAACATGCCTTCTCTCTTCATTCATGAATGAAGGAAAGTTAAGTGTTTGGGGAGGGAAGTAGTTAATGGAACCTGTTGCTTTGCCCTGCATGGAAAAAACAAAGGTTTACATTATAATGTATATTATTTTTACAGCAGTCTTTCAACAAGGATGCTAACTGCACTTTCAGACTTAGCCAGTATAGGGGGAAAAAATATAAATAGAGATTATGAAACTATGACATAGCAAACATTCAATGTAGGTTCACTATAATATATGTACTTTTTTCATGAGCAGTCTTTCTGCAAGGGTGCTAAAATCACTTTCTGACATAACCAGTAGGGGGAGCAAAAGTATACATGAACCAGATTACGTTTTTAGATAAAGGTTACACGTACAGCACAAACTGAATACTTGCTGAACATATAAAGCAATTAGTTTAGAAAACTTTCAAGGGGTCAGTAAAAAAAATACACTAATAAGAATGTTTATATTCATCCAATATCTTGAAACAAGTCAATTATTGAAGAGGTTCTCTTGAGGTACCTTGCGGTGTTTCACAGTGTAGTACTGGATTGTGGCTCTGCCATTTTGTCTGGGTTTCCACACTAACTCGTAGAAATCGGTCTTGGAAGTTCGGGGGGAACTGAGGATTATGGGAGCCTCAGGCTGGAGGATCGTCTTATCAGATGGACAAGGAGTTGGGGATCCTGGAGTTGGAGGTCTTTGCTTCAACTGAGCTGTTAGGAGCAACTGTTTGTCATCAGGAATAGGTGCCTCCGTTGGAGTCCAGGTGCCCACAACTGATCCAGGGCTTATAAAGGTTCCTGGAGACATAATTGGGTGGTCAGTAAAAGATGAGGTAGGGTATGAAAAAAAAAAGAAGGTTATGAAAAGTTATTTTAAGGACATTCATGATGACATATTACTCACCTGCCCTGGTGGTCATCAGCAAAGTCAATGCTTGTGCACTTCCTACTTCATTCTCTGCCATACACTGGTAAATGCCATCGTCCTCAGGCCCCACACTGCTCACTCGAAGAACCTTCCTGGAGATCCTGTGTCTCGGCGTAGAAAGAACAGGCACTGCATTCCTCAACCACACCACAGATGGAGGTGGGTTGCCCTTCACCTCACAGGAAAACTTTGCAGTCTGACCCCAGGAGACCATCTGCTGGGACACCTCCATGCTGACCTCAGGTGGCTCTGAGAGATGAAATTAAATGATGAGTCAGTATTTTATGTATTACCGCAGTATTTGTCAACCCCCCCCCCCCCACTGCTCACTTTTCTTACCCCATAACCTCCTCTCTGCTTACATCTGTGCCCCTGACCTCCTTCTTTGCTCATCTCTGTATTTCAAATCCCCAATTTGCTCACCTCTGTACCACAAACCCCCCTTTTGTACGTACCCCCTTTCTCTCCTAACCTCTGCAAGCCAACCCTTACCCTCCCTCTCAGAGCAGGACCATTCTTCCATTACAATCCATAAGGTTGTGATCAGTGCGGACAGAGTGAGGAGGGCTGGTGAACTGAAAGTGACATATGGCTGGCTGCTGGATTTAGCTCTGCATCAACAGCCGGTTGCAGAGTCGGAACCCGGGGCACATACCTCTTCTGCTTCCGCCACCACTACCGGCACTGCATATGCACACACATAGCCTTACACTTGCACCGAGTACTGCCTTGCAGGGGCTCTTCACTTAGGAGGTCACCTCCCCCTTCCACTGCTCTAGGCTGTACTGTGCTGACCAAGTTCCTGCTGTGCTGATGTACAGTTCAGTGGAGCGGGAGCTCGTGGGTTCTGACAGCATTTTTCAAGCAGGATGCTGCGGCACCCCTGAGGGCATTAGGTGGCATCCCAGGGTGCCGCGGCACCCAGTTGAGAAAGGCTATATTATTCAATATGAGTCTTAATTCTTGTCTTTCACAATCTGAAACTTACTAAAATGTTGAATATGTCACAAATGTGGTGGACAGGATATTTCCCAAACAAAATCCATCCTTCCCAAAACTCAAGAAAGGTTCCCAACTACAAAATTGAACAGCTGCCTGTTTTTACTCAGACCACGAGAACGAGGAGTCTGCTGCAGGGCCAAGTCCACTATTAGAATGGAAGTTCCACCACTGAGTGGCTTGTTTTGAATTTGGAGAACAATACCCCAGGAGTCCATCTAAAGCAGTGGTGTATAAACTATGACCCTCCAGCTGTTCAGGAACTAGATTTCCAATGAGGCGTTGTAAAACTCTGACATTCACAGACACAACTAGGCATGATGGGAATTGTAGTTCCTGAACAGCTGGAGGGCCATAGTTTGGACACCCCTGATCTAAAGACAGATATCATCTAAACATGAATGATCTACCAGTATCAATAATTCAGCACAAATGCCCATGAAGGCACCGACTGGCAGATGGACCTGGCCAAAAATGATGGTTTTAATGGGTGTAATCACATGAAATCCTCAAAAACGTTGTTTCCTGCTTTTTTAATCAGCTCCTCTTTCTGCATTATGCTACATTAATGTGGCTAGATGGATCAAAGAGGTCTGAGAATTCAATGCCATCCAAATCTGACATAACTTACCAAAAACCTGTACGTTATAGAAGATAAATGCTGAGCCTCCATCTCCAATTCCATTACTAGCTGTGCAGGTGTAGGTCCCAGAATCCTCCTCATTTGTGGCCTCTATCAGGAGGTTGCTGAGCAGAAAGCGTGTTTTGTTCTGGTCAATGACGTCTGACCCATCCTTGGCCCAAGTGATCCTTGGCGGTGGCATGCCACTAGCCACACACTCCAAAAACAAGCTCTGGCCCTTGGTGACGATGATGGTCTGTGCCATGGGAGGGTAGATGATCCGAGCCACCTCCGCTGTGGAGCCTGAAATGCCAACACTGTGTATGAGGAACAGCAAGAGTTGAATTGACCACCAAAAGTAAATTGATACAGGAAACATGGGAATTGGCCGAAGCTTGTTCAACATGGTTAGTAGAGTATATAAGGGAAGACAGGTACCATTTTTATTTGTACAAGTCAACAGTTCACTATAATAATTGTCAAAATTAGGGAACAGCGAAGAGTTTTCAAATTTTTATTGTAGTCTGTGTCTTTGATGGAATATTCACCCACTATTTTTCCTGGTGATCATTGTGACCAGGACACAAAATAAAGGGCAAATTCAAAAATTTTGAGTTGTCACCATAGCAAGAGATGGGAAAAAAATCCTCCCATGGGGCAACTGTTCCTGAGACAATTCTCCAAGATCGGGCAACTCTGGCATTGCATACACTTTAGGGTAGGGCTCTCAACTATGGTTCCTCTAGATGTTGCTAGGGGTTCCATGAGCAATTTCTGCCTCTCAGATAAGTTCCCACTGACACCATTGATCTTTGTAGCTTTATGTAAGGGAGTAATTCTACCCAATGGCCACAAGTGTAAGGAGCATTCTTCCCACTGATCACCACACTAATGTATCATGAGTTAAAGATAAAGTAATTTTTAGCAGGGGTTCCCTGAGATTGGAAAGTTATTTCAAGGGTTCCTCTGTGTTGAAAAGGTTGAGAAATGCTGATTTAGACCCCTCTCAGACAGGGGCGATACGACTTGATGGGGCGACCTGTGAAGTCGCGGTGCACCTCGGCGCGACTTGCACGGACTTCATATCATTGAAGTCAATGCAAGTCGCCTCCAGGTCGCCCCAAAGTAGTACAGGACCCTTTTTCTAAGTCGGAGCGACTTGTGTCGCTCCTATTAGAACGGGTCCTGTGCTAATCAATGGCAGGCGACCCACCGCGACTTGTCAGGCGACCAAGTCGCCTGACAAGTCGCGCTAGTGTGAATGGGGTCTAAGAGCCGGTTCACACTGAGCCGACACGACTCCTTACTACTTCGGGGGTGACTTGTGCATTACCGTGCACTACGACTTCGGAGCGACTTGCAGGGACTTCACATAATGGAAGTCTATGCAAGTCGCTCCGAGGTCGCCCCGAAGTAGTACAGGACCCTTTTTCTAAGTCGGAGCGACTTGTGTCGCTCTTATTAGAACGGGTCCTGTAGCGGTCAATGGACCACGAGGGAGCGCGACTTGTCAGGCTGACAAGTCGCCTGACAAGTCGCGCTAGTGTGGACCAGCTCTTAGGCTTTTATTATCAAATATGAAGAATGGATGAAGAATTGGATTTGCTGATTCTGTTTGGTCAACTAGCTACGTAGCAAAAGCTTATAAACACAATAGAAATTGTATATTTTTGGTCAAGAAGTAAAAAGAACTTGTCACAAGAGGAATCTGTGGACTGCCAAAACCTTTTCAGACAGCGGTCAACAAAGGCAGTGGTATACAGGTTATTATATAAGAAAATCTATAGATATAAATCTGTTTTTGCCATGCAAGTTACACAAAATAGTCAGATCTTCTGGCCCGTTTTCAGTCTATGGCTAGCCTAACAGATCTTCTGACTTACGTCGTACTCGCAGGCGGTCGCTGGAGACGGACTTTTTCACTTCCTGCGTTACCGGGTTGTACGCCGCACACTGGTACGTTCCTTCATCCTCCTGGGTGGCGTTGACGATCTGCAGATTCCCCGAGGGCATGATAAGATAATTATCTGTGCAGACACAAAGAAGAACAAAAATTTTATAAGGCACTGCGTTATTTCTAAAATATTATCTGATGGCATGCCTTATTCAGGTCTTACGTGATTTAGGATGGAGTTACACAGTACAATCTCCATACAAGCTTACTTAGACCTATAGACCAGGGTTTCATGGAATCCTAGGGTTCCTCCAGAGGTTTCTAGGGATTCCTTGAGCAATTTCTGCCTCTCAGATAAGTTCCCACTGGCACCATTGACCTTTTCAGCCATCTGTAAGGGGGTAATTCTTCGCAATGACCACAAGTGTAAGGAGCATTCCTCCCACTGACCCATCACACTAATGCTTCATAAGTTGTAGATGGAGTAATATTTAGCAGAGTTGCCTGAGACCGTAATGTTATTTCAAAGGTTTCTCTGTGTTGAAAAGGTTGAGAACCTAGGAGGAAGGATTGCCTATACAATCCATTCAAATTATAACTGGAACGTTCTTGCTCTACATAGTCATTGGTAAATCTAAAGCAGATTGTATAGTTAGATTGTAACATGCTTGGCCAAATGGTCAGCTTTAGATGTAATTTCAAACATGTACCCAAGCCATGTTTTCTGAGGTTTCAATATCAATTTCAACTGCCATGTTAAAACAAGATGGACAATCGGGCTTTGGAATGGAGGTAAGCCTAAGTTCTACTCTGCTTTGACAAGCTTGCTCTTCCACCTTTTTCTTATAGTGTTCAATAAAGAGATTTGACCACTGGAGGGAGCTCTCGGTAGCTCAGTGCAATTACTGTAGCTCTCTTAACCACTTTACCCCCAGCCCTATTTCGGACACTTTTTGTTTGCAAGTTAAAATCAGTATTTTTTCCTAGAAAACTACTTAGAACCCCCAAACATTATATATATTTTTTTAGCAAAGACTCTGGAGAATAAAATGTCGGTCATTGCAAAATTTTTTGTCACGCGGTATTTGCGCAGCGGTCTTTAAAACGCCATTTTATTGGAAAAAATTTGAAAAATCACATTTCACTGCATTTAAAAAATACTAAACAGTAAAGTTAGCCCATTTTTTTGTATATTGTGAAAGATGATGTCACGCCGAGTAAATAGATACCCAACATGTTACGGTTTAAAATTGTGCCCCCCCCCCCGTGGGATGGCGACAAACTACGGTCAATAGAGATCTCAATCTGCGACGCTTTAAATTTATATAACGGTTACCAGTTCAGAGTTAGAGTGTAGATCTTTTTTTTAAATTATTGCCCATGCTCTGGCGATCGCGGCGATACCTCACATGTGTGGTTTGAACAGCGATTTCATTCGCGGCTCGACTTCCATATACGGTTTTTTTTTGTGCGCGAGCTAGCGGTGACGGGGGCGGCTACATTTATTTTTTTTTTCCTATTTATTTTTTCTTTTTTTTTAACTTTATTACACGTTTTTAAAAAAAAAATAAAAATCTGATCACTTTTATTGCTGTTACAAGCAATGTAAACATCCCTTGTCACACCAATATGTAGTGACAGGTACACTTTATGGAGGGATCAAGGGTCTAAAAGACCCTAGACCCCTCCACTACACTTTCCTGTATGCAAAACGCCGAAAACGGCATTTTTGCATACAGCCGTTTTTCAAATCTGCCGCCTTTTGCAGCACAGTAACCCGGAAGTGACGTCATGGACGCCGCCTCCGGGTTAAGTCATCGGAAACCCGATCGATGCCATTTCCAGCATTCATCGGGACTCCATCCAGCCGGCGGACGTGCCGGCTGGGTGCTCGGGGCTCCCGGTGGGACGGGAGCCCCGAGCAAATCCACGGAAGGCGGCGGGAGGGGGGACGTCCCTTCAAGCCCCCCCCGCCCCCCCCCCCCCCTAACGATCGAGCGGCTCCCGAGCCGCATCGGTCATTACCGACGGAAAGCCAACCGTCGGCTCTAAACAACGGTACCGGGATGATGCCTGTAGCTAGAGGCATCATCCCGGTATAACCACACAAAGTCAGCCGACGTAGATCTACGTAGCTGGTCGTTAAGTGGTTAAAGTGCATGAAAAGCCCAAATTTCTTTTGTTCACTTTTTGGATGGAGCAGGGTACTCGGTGTATGTCCTGCTGAGGACATCATTTCCCTTAATTTCCTGTCTTGGATACCCAAGATGAGTACAATTTCCAACCTTGACAGCTGTCATATTGTCCCTGATGGAATATTTCCCCTCACCTCGCGCTGTCATGACAACTCAAAAATTGTCATAGCACCAAAGGACAAATAGGTAAAATCTCCCCAGTGATGACAGAGACCACAACAAAAACTTGGCAGAGGGCCTAATCCCCACCTACCTAATGCAAAAAAAAAAATGTTGCCTTTACATCTACTGTAACAGCTGCTAAGATAACAGTCACACAGGGAGTGCATTGTTTTCTGCAGGTCAGTCAACTACTGTAGCACTGCAAAGAAGGAAGAAGAGACTGCTTTTGTAATGCACTGATATGACCATATGTCTCACCCCATTGCATAAGCAGTCTCTGCTTCCTTCTTTGCAGTGCTACACAGTAGTACCTGCAGAAAACAACGCACTCCCTGTGTGGCTTATCATGGAAGGACAACGTGACGGTCTCCGGACACCCCTACTGGGTATCTCCGCCAAGAAGCTGCTTCCAAAGCTCTGGAACACAAGATCCGTGAATCTGGCTATAGTTACCCCAAGAACTCAACAGTACAAGTTTTGGAGGAAACCAGAAAATAAACTGTTTATTCACACACAGTCACAAAGAGATATACACTCTGGGACAATCCCCCCTCCCCCTTAGCAGCCAATCCACATATACATCCCATAATAAGTTGATCTTAAGAGCCGGTTCACATAGGCGCGACCCGATTTCCCGGGGCGACCTGTGAAGTCGCGGTGCGCATCTCGCACCGCGACCTCGGAGCGGCATGCACGGACATCATATCATTGAAGTCAATGCAGGTCGCTCCAGGTCGCCAAAGTAGTACAGGACCCTTTTTCTAAGTCGGAGCGATTTGTGTTGCTCCTATTAGAACGGGTCCTGTGCTAATCTATGGCAGGCGACCCACGGCGACTTGTCAGACGACCAGGTCGCCTGACAAGTCGCACCAGTGTGAATCGGCTCTAAGACACACATAAACAATAGAACAATGGGATACAGGTACTTAACAATAGCAAACCCAACCCCACCTCGCTATCTAGCTAAGGTCTATGTGACACTCCTGCAATACTCTAACAATCCGAAAGGTCAAACCGTTCATCTTCATATATTTCCTGAGGGACACTGTTCAGAGATATTATTGTCCCAAGTGAAATAGCCCCTCACTCTTTCAACACAAACCACACATATAGAACCCAGGATAACCGGGGTAACACGAAAGGCTGAGTCCAGTGTGGTTGTACAGCGAGTCTGATTAGTACAGACCTGACTGGGGTTCTTGGTCACCCTTTGCCCCTAATAGAGACAGGGTGACTTACACATACGAGGGGCTGGGGAAGCAGGACAAGGAATCTCCCAACATCCCTAAAGCAATCTGGGTTCCACAAGCCCCCCAACCAAAGTGACTTAGATCACAGACAATTTCTGTCAATTGGAAAAAGGACTCTAGTCATGATCAAGGTTATACCATGAGACCCTGAACTTCAGAAGCATCTTTCTTGATATGCGTAGATGAGTACATACGATACAACGCGCCATTCTAAGTTCCAAGATATTCGTCTCCATGACACATTCGCCCCCAGGCCGTGTTGGCTATCAGTCCCATTTCTCTCCTCTTGCTTTGCCAAACCTTTCTTTCCCCTCCCGAAGGCGTCAGCTCAGACTGACAGCAGGTAAAGATCTCATCGCCTGCACTGGCCCCGAGGATTATTTCCTAAGTTTTATTTGACATCGGTTGCTATGCGAGAAGATAATGAGAGCTGACAGCCAGAGACAGCTCTGATTAGTCCAAGTACCGAGCGATTCCTACCGTAATCCCTGCTGAGACATCCACACTTTAACCTCTAACCCCCCCGCAAACCCCCATTTACGGCACAGGGGACTGGGGATCACATTCCATGCCCCCCCCTGTGGACGGCTCTGTCCGTCTGCTCCACCTAATAACTCAGGTATAAAGTTACAGGAAACAGACTAAGACCCAATCTTCATCATTCTGAGCAAATATTGTTTTTAACCAACAACCTTTGTGTGTAATTTAGAGGGAAAATATAATATTCTGCTTCACTTCAGGGAAGCATGGAAAATGTAAAAAACTTATGTTATCAATGATCAATATGTGTAAATGTTTTTAAAACTGTTTTCTCTTCTCTATACTGTAATTCTTTAAAAAAAACTTAATATATATATATATATACACACACACCCACACAGTATATCAACAAGGATTCCGTAGAACACTAGGGTTCCTACAGAGGTTAATAAGGTTCCTGTAATCACTGGCTTATTGACCTCTCATTTGATGGTGTTTGCATGGATCCAGGGCCAACACCATTTGGCAGAGCCAGCTACATGACATCAAAGGTTGCATTCTGACCACCAATGTAAGGGACATTCTTCCCACTGACTACCAATGTAAGGAACATTCTTCCCACTGACCACCAATATAAGGAACATTCTTCCCACTGATCACCAATGTAAGGAGCATTCTTCCCACTGACCACCAATGTAAGGAGCGTTCTTCCCACTGATCACCAATGTAAGGAGCATTCTTCCCACTGACCACCAATGTAAGGAGCATTCTTCCCACTGATCACCAATGTGAGGAGAATTCTTCCAAATGATCACCAATGTAAGGGACATTCTTCCCACTGACCTTCAATGTAAAAAGTATTCTTCCCATTGACCAGCGAAGAAAGAAGCATTCTTCCCAATGACCACCAATGTAAGGAGCATTCTTCCTGTTGACCACCATTGTAAGAAGCATTGTTCCCACTGACCACCAATGTAAGGAACATTCTTCCCACTGGCCACCAATGTAAGGAACATTCTTCCCACTGACCACCAATGTAAGGAGCATTCTCCCCACTGACCACCAATCTAAGAGGAATTCTTCCCACTGACCACCAATGTAAGGAGCATTCTTCCCACTGACCACCAATGTAAGAAGTATTCTTCCTGTTGACCACCATTGTAAGAAGCATTGTTCCCACTGACCACCAATGTAAGGAGCATTCTTCCCACTGACCACCAATGTAAGGAGCATTCTTCCCACTGACCACCATTGTAAGAAGCATTGTTCCCACTGACCACCAATGTAAGGAACATTCTTCCCACTGACCACCAATGTAAGAAGTATTTTTCCCATTGACAAGCAATGTAAGGAGCATTCTTCCCATTGACCACCATTATAAGATGCATTGTTCCCACTGACCACCAGTGTAAGGAGAATTCTTCCCATTGACCACCAATCTAAGAGGAATTCTTCCCACTGACCACCAATTTAAGGAGAATTCTTCCCACTGACCACCAATGTAAGGAGCATTCTTCCCACTGACCACCATTTTAAGGAACATTCTTGCCACTGATTGCCAATATAGTCCTAGCACTCTTCCTTTTTAGGGTGACAGGAAGTGTAGGACCACAAGGTAAAAAAATGAAGTAAAAGAACACAAAATCTTTAAAAAAAAAAAAAAATGAATACAGCCAATGAACGGTAAGCTGTGATAAATTGTATTTTTAATACTTATTTATTTGCTCTACTTTTTGGTATCACAATAACTTCATTGTGTTCCTTCTGATAATGGTATCCAGTGTTGGCATCTCAACCAATAGAACCCTTTATATGTAGAAGGGCTCTATGCTAATATATATATTATTTAATGCATTATGTTTAATAATTACGCATTATATATATTTTATATAAAATTACTGAGAACTGGAATGCGACACTAAAGCCCCTCTAGCAAATTATATATATATATATGTATATTTATATATATATATATATATATATATATATATATATATAAATATACATATATAATTAAGAAAAAAAAGAAAATATATATATATACATATACATACATACATACACACTTTCATTTTAATTTTTTTGGATTGGCATCTGTGATATGCAGTTGGGTTCCTGATTGTTGCCTCTCCAGTCCAGCAGCAAAGGGGTTAAGCGTTGAGTTTTGCACATGGGGGGGTTATATTGGGGTTATGTCAGTGGAGCAGTACAAAGTGGAAGGCAGCGATGATGTGAGGCCCTCAGGCATGGCGGTGTTCACTCACCCGCTAGACTCCCTGCTCTTCATTATTTCGATATATTTTGACTTCCCACATCAGCCAGGATTGTCAGCCCTGCAGCCCAGGCAGTTCTGGGCATGTCCCTGGCGGAGGCGGGGTGTGTGCTCACCTCCCCGGGACCAGCTCAACTGTCAGCGGGCAGAAAGCCAGGACCACGGCTGAGCTGACACCACCACTTGGGACATGATGGATGGATGGATGAAAAAGGCGTGCCTGTATGTGTGCTGCATTAGCTAGGGCTTCGGTTCCCATGGGTCGGCCGCCATGTTGTTTCAGAGGAAGGACCAACATGTGGCAAAGCTGCGTAAAGGTTCTACAGATTCAAATATGGATGGGCCAATTACTAAACGGCTATCGTGTACATGCCACAAACCCAAACCAGCCAAGAACGGAGCTTTCCAGTATGGATTTTAACGTTCGTAATTTCTCTCCTGATAGTTCCAACCTGTAAGTAACATTTAGAGATCATGTCCCTTCCCCAGTCTGTGATTGAACAGTGAAACAAGGAGCAGCACACTAATTTTGCTGTCACTCTGTTGTCTCCTCCTATCAGCATGCTCCTTGTTAGCTTATGAGCATTACAGCACACCTAATTGGCTTCTTAGGCTGCCTCTCCCAGTCTGAGCTCTGCTGTTCAGGGATTGCAAGAGGCTGATACCAAGTCAAATTAAGGCACTTGCGCCAGAGGCGTAACTGGTACCTTCAGGGCCCCCGGTGCAAGAAACCATGTAGGGCACCCCGGACCCCTGGCCGGGCCCTTCCCTTCAAGCCCGGGGCTCTCCCCACTGATCCTGGGGCCCTTTACTCTCGTTGTGGGGCCCTTTCACAAGTTCTGCCATCTTGGGGCCTCCCCACGGTGGTGGAATGCCAGGGCCCGGTCGCAAGTGTGACCTTTGCGATCCTGTAAGTTCACCCACTGGTGTCAGTATTTTTTATTTTTGGTATTTTAATTGTAGTATTTTTTATCATTTTTGTTTTTTTTTTTTGTTTTACAATGTGACTGACTATGACTCTGTCCATTCAGAAAAGGAAGGAGCTGGGAAATTACATATTTACTGACCCCTTCCTGGTTCTCTATTGTGACACATCCCCTGCAGCAGCCGGCAGGAGAGGGGAGGGAGCACAGTGGGGGGGAGGAGTCAGCACAGTGGGAGGGGGGGGACCAGGGTAGCACACAGGGGCCGAGAGACAGCAGAACACAAGTGAACTGGATAGGAGGAGTGATGGGGGCAGCATACAAAGGAACCAATCTCCTCCATTTTCCTCCTGCAGCAGCAAGCAGGAGAGGGGAGGGAGGACAGTGGGGGGGGGGGCAACACAGTGGGGGGGGGGGGGGACCGGGGGAGCACACAGGGGCCCAGAGACAGCAGAACACAAATGAACTGGATAGGAGGAGTGGCGGGGGCAGCATACAGAGGAACCAATCTCCTCCATTTTCCTCCTGCAGCTACAGGAGGAAAAAGGAGGACAGTGATTTCTCTACATGCTGCCCCCGCCGCCCCTCCTATCCAGGTGTATAGGAAGCCTGGAGCATGGGGCCTGGTTGCAATTGCAACCCCTGCAACCCCTGTAGTTACGCCCCTGACTTGCACTGCTTACATTTACAAAACATACCTTAAATGCTGCATTCATTTGTACCTTTTATATCGGCATAGAGTTCTGATTTAAATACCAGACTGATAACTCACCTCTGGATGCCTCCAGCCATTCTTGCTTGACGCTGTATCGTACTTGAGCTTTGGGGTGGCTCTCGGGCAGGTTGCAGGCGATCACCGCCGTGTTCCCTTCGTCCACCTCGATCACGTGCTGAGTGTCTGATTTGAAGTCTTGCAGATCTGTAGGGAGCGGAAAAAATTAAAATGTTTAATATGCAAAAGAAGTAGGCAAGTCGAACAATGAAAAAAAAAAAAAGGTAAGAGCCCCAAGCATGGTAGCCAATTATACTATTTTTAAGTTGAATAATTAAAAAAAGATAAAAGTGTGGTGGCCAATCACAAAATTCTAATTGGAATAATAAAAAAAAAAAATCCCTAAGTGTAGTGGCCAATCAGAATATTATTAATGGGAAAAATAAATAAATAAAAGACTCTAGCATGGTGGCCATTTAGAATATTTTATTTAAAATATTAAAAATAGCTCAAATGTTGGGGCCATTCAGAATGTTTTAATTGAAAAAGTAAAAAAAAAATAATAATAAAATAAAATAAGAGGCCAAAGAGTAGTGGCCAATCAGAATATATATATGTATATATATATATATATTTTTTTTTTTTAAAAAACATAACAGGATTAAACACAAAAGTAACAGTTGGAGCATATGACAACATATGGAGCAGGTACATATACAAAAAATATATATCGT
Source organism: Pelophylax lessonae (assembly GCF_965119305.1). Classification (NCBI taxonomy): domain Eukaryota; kingdom Metazoa; phylum Chordata; class Amphibia; order Anura; family Ranidae; genus Pelophylax; species Pelophylax lessonae. The sequence continues at coordinate 21,790,600 of NC_138769.1, forward strand.
ATCAAGGGTACAGAATTCCTACAATTGTTCAAACAGAATTATTATGGAATCCAAATCTGCCAATCAGAATATTTTTAAGTGAAATAATTTTAAAAAAGATAGGAGCCCTAAGTATGGTAACCAATCAAAATATTTTTAACTGGAAAAAAAGCAAAAAAAAAAAAAAAGAAAAAAGCCTCTAGTGTGGTGGCCAATCAGAATAGTTTTTATTAAAAAAGCAAAAAAAAAAAGAGGCCAAAGCATAGTTGCCAATCAGAATATTTTTAAAGGGAAAGATAAAAAAAAAATACAAGCCCAAAGCATAGTGGCCAATCAAAATATTCTAATTGAAATATTAGCAAAGAGCCCCAAATCTGATGACCAATCAGAATGTTTTAAATTGAAAAAATAAGAGGCCAAAGCATAGTGGCCAATCAGGATATTTTTAATTGGAACAATCGAAAAAAGACAAGAGCCCAAAGCTTGGTGGCCAATCAGAATTTTTCCAAATGGGACAAAAAAAAATAAAAGAAAAAAATTACAAGCCCAAAGTGTGGTGGCCAATCAGAATTTTTTTTTTTTTTTTTGAAATATTAAAAAGAGCCCTAAATGTTGGGGCTATTCAAAATGTTTTTTAATTGAAAAGTAAAAAAAAAATAAAATAAGAGGTCAATCAGAATATTTTTAAGTGGAATCATTTTAAAAAAGATAGGAACCCTAAGTGTGGTAACCAATCAGATTATTTTAAATTGAAAAAAGTAAAAAAAAAAAAAGACAAAAGCCTCTAGCGTGGTGGTCAATCAGAATAGTTTTTATTGAAAATGAAAAAAAAGAGGCCAAAGCATAATAGCCAATCAGATTTTTTTTTAAGGGAAAGATAAAAAAAAAATACAAGCCCAAAGCATAGAAGCCAATCAAAATATTCTAATTGAAATATTAGCAAAGAGCCCCAAATGTAGTGACCAATCAGAATGTTTTTCATTGAAGAAGTAAAAAAAAAAAAGAGGCAAGAGCATAGTGGCCAATCAAGATATGTTCAATTGAAACAATCAAAAAAAGAGAAGATCCCAAAGCTTGTTGGCCATACAGAATTGTTTCAAATGGGACCATAAAAAAAAAAACAAAAAAAACGTACAAGCCCAAAGTGTGGGGGCCAATCAGAATATTCTATTTGACATATTAAAAAGAGCCCTAAATGTTGGGGCCATTCAGAAAGTTTTTAATTGAAAAAGTAAAATAAAAGTAAGAGGTCAAAGCATAGTGGTCAATCAGATTATTTTCAATTGCAACAACCAAAAAAAGATAAGAGCCTTAAGCTTAGTGGCCAATCAGAATATTTTCAAAATGGAACAATAAAAAAAAAAAAAAAAAAAAAAAACAAGCCCAATGTGTGATGGCCAATCAGAATTTTCTAATTGGAATAAAAAAAAACTGTAAGTGTGGTGGCCAATTACAATGTTTTTAATTGGAGCAATCCAAAAAAAAAAAAAAAATAAGTGTCCCAAGCAGAATGTTTTTAACTGGAGCAATCAAAATAGATGAGTAGTAGCCAATTAGAATGTTTTTACATGGAATAATCAAAAAAAGATAAAAGCCCAAAGCATGTTGGCCAATCAGAAAATCTTTACCTGGAATATTAAAAAAAAAGGGATAAAAGCTTGATAAAAGACCAATGATAATATTTTTTAGCTGGAACAATCAAAAAAAGATAAGATCAGTAAGAGTGGTGGCCAATCGGAATATTTCTAATTGTAACAATCTAAAAAGTTAAGAGCCCAAAGCAAGTTAACTGGAACAATCAAAAAAGATCAGCAAGAGTGGTGGCCAATCGGAATATTTCTACTTGGAACAATCTAAAAAGATGAGAGCCCAAAGCAAGTTAGCCAATTAGAATATCTCTAACTGGAACAATCAAAAAAGATCAGCAAGAGTGGTGGCCAATCGGAATATTTCTACTTGGAACAATCTAAAAAGTTGAGAGCCTAAACCAAGATAGCCAATTAGAATATCTTTAACTGGAGCCAATTAGAATATCTTTAATTGGAACAATCAAAAAAGATCAGCAAGAGTGGTGGCCAATCGGAATATTTCTACTTGGAACAATCTAAAAAGATGAGAGCCCAAAGCAAGATAGCCAATTAGAATATCTCTAACTGGGACAATCAAAAAAGATAAAAGACCCAAGCATGAAGAAGAACCAGAATATTTTTTAATTAAAATAATCAAAAACAAGGTGAGTACCAAGTGTAGTGGCCATTAAAAAAAATTTACTTGGAATAATCAAAAAAGATAGGAGCCCCAAGCTTGGTGGTAAATCAGAATTTTTTTTACTTGAAAAAAATAAAAAAAAGATAGCGGCCCAAAGCTTGTTGGCCAATCAGAATATTTTTAATTGGAATAATCAAAAAATATAGGAGCCCAAAGTATATTGGCCAATCAGAATATTTTTAATTGGAATAATCAAAAAAAGGATAGGAGCCCCAAGCTTGGTGGTAAATCTATTTTTTTTACTTGGAATAATCAAAAAAGATAGGAGCCCAAAGCATGTTGGCCAATCAGAATTTTTTTTCATTGGAATAATCAAAAAAGATAGGAGCCCCAAGCTTGGTGGTAAATAAGAATTTTTTTTTACTTGGAAAAAATCAAAAAAGATAGGAGATCAAAGCATGTTGGCCAATCAGAATATTTTTAATTGGAATAATCAAAAAAAAGATAGGAGCTCCAAGCTTGGTGGTAAATCAGATTTTTTTTTACTTGGAAAGATAAAAAAAAGGATAGGAGCCCCAAGCGTTTTTGACGAATCAGAAGTTTTCTTAATTGCACAAACAAACAAAAAAACATTTATTATTTTTTTCCTTTTCAGTAGAGAATTATGTTTTTTTGGACAGCCATATTTAGACGGTCTGTAAATTTTTGTACATTCGCCAACCCTGTGTTCTTATGTCTCCTTGCCATTCCTGGGTTGATGGAAAGCCGCAATCTCCCGGAAAGTAGGACACAAGCATTTTATGCAACCAGAAAACTAGAGAAGTTTTTTTGGGTAGTTATGGGGAAGAAGCAGTTAACTCTCTCCGGGAGGGGCGAGGAAGGCCCCCCCTTATACGCTAGAATGGAAAAATCAAGTTAAGATAGATCTGGTTTTGTGATTTGACACCTGGCCCTGCCTCCATGCTGGTACGTTTGAGAAATCCATTAGGAGCTGTTTTTCCTGCAAGCTCTCAGCTCACATTCCAAGGCAGCCCCCATCAATCAAAGGTCTGTGCTGCCCCAACAGCCCCTCTGGAGGCCTCCATCCATCTCACACTCCGTTTTTCTGTCATTACTGGCTGCAGACCCGAAATCACAGTCTCCCCTTTTTCCCGTCACAGCCCTCCTCCCCGTCAGCTGGCAGCTTATTCCTCCTTTCTGGATTGAGAACTTTCAGAGAGGCCCTGGGCCAAGGCCGGAGAGGGAGAGATCAGCTTCAGAGCAGTTCCTGGCAAGCTGTCCGGGCGGCGTTCCCTGGTGGAATCGCAGCTCCAGACGCACAGTACTCCATGACCTGAGAGATGTAATACTGCTTTCTGCTTCTAATTAAATCTTCCAAAAAAAAAAAATCAAAAGCTCTTTTTGTAAAAAAAAATGAGAAGCGAAGATTAAATGAATGCCCTCCCTGTCATAAGTCATTCCGTGTTATTTATTTAATTTAACGTAAGCTGCAGCCAATTTATGGCGGACTCCTGGCGCAGAAGACTGCCAATTGGGACAAATCGTTTGGTGGAAACAAAATTAAACTTATTAAGTCATTATTATTCTTTTCTTTTTGTGGGGGGGGGGGGGGGCGGTGTTCGTGGGACAAATGACAGATCCGTGTATAATTTGTAAGAGTTAAAGGTAAATACAAGACATTGGCAATTGCCATAATTTCCTTGAAGTAGTCGGTTACAGGGCACGGCAACTCGTAGGCTTCCAAAGGACATTGAAGTCACATGGTGCCACCAAAGATGGGAATTTGACTAATTTGACCAAACATGCCATGTAGAGCGAGGAGGTGGGAAAAGTTGATCGCCTATGCATAGACCTGGTCCCAAACTCTTATCTAATGGAGGAACCAAAGTCTATCCTCTCAACCATTCCCCCTGGTTCCCTTAGTCATTATGCTTTTCTTTTTGGGGGGACATAAATCCATAAAATTTATGATAGTGGCATGTACAATTTGTAGGAGTTAGATGTAAATACAAGACATTGGCAATTGCCATCATTTCCTTGAAGTCGGTCACAGGGTACGGCAACTTATAGGCTTCCGAAGAACATTGAAGTCACATGGTGCCACCACAGATGGGCGTTTGACTAGTTTGACCAAACATGCCATGTAGAGCGAGGAGGTGGGAAAAGTTGATCGCCTATGCATAGACCTGGTCCCAAACTCTTATCTAATGGAGGAACCAAAGTCTATCCTCTAAACCATTCCCCTAGTTCCCCTAGTCATTATGCATTTCTTTTTAGGGGGACAGTGTCCATAAAATGTATGACAGTGCCATGTACAATTTGTAGGAGTTAGAGGTAAATACATGACATTGGCAATTGCCATAATTTCCTTGAAGTCGGTCACAGGGTACGGCAACTCATAGGCTTCCAAAGGACACTGAAGTCACATGGTGGCACCAAAGATGGGTGTTTGACTAATTTGACCCAACATGCCATGTAGAGCGAGGAGGTGGGAAAAGGTGATCGCCTATGCATAGACATGGTCCCAAATTCCTATCTCATGAAGGAACCAAAGTCTATCCTCTAAACCGGGGATCCTCAAACTACGGCCCTCCAGCTGTTGTGGAACTACGCGTCCCATGCGGCATTGTAAAACTGATATTCACAGATATGACTAGGCATGATGGGAATTGTAGTTCCTGAACAACTGGAGGGCCATAGTTTGGAGACCCCCTGCTCTAAACCATTCCCCTAGTTCCCCTAGTCATTATGCGTTTCTTTTTAGGGGGGCAGTGTCCATAAAATGTATGATAGTGCCATGTACAATTTGTAGGAGTTAGAGGTAATTACAAGACATTGGCAATTGCCATCATTTCCTTGAAGTCGGTCACAGGGCACGGCAACTCGTAGGCTTCCAAAGGACATTAAAGTCCCATGGTGCTACCAAAGATGGGCGTTTGACTAATTTGACCAAACAAGCCATGTAAGCAGAGCGAGGAGGTGGGAAAAGGTGATCGCCTATGCATAGACATGATCCCAAATTCTTATCTCATGGAGGAACCAAAGTCTATCCTCTCAACCATTCCCCTAGTTCCCATAGTCAGTATGCATTTTGGGGGGCCAGTGTACATACAATGTATGATGGCACCATATACAATTTGTAGTAGTTAGAGGTAATTACAAGACATTGGTGATGGCCATCATTTCCGTAAAGTCAGTCACAGCACAAAACCTAGGCTCCCAAGTGCATTGCAGTCACCTGGTGCCACCACAGATGGGCATTTGACAAATTGGACCAAGCACTCCAAGGGAGGATGTGGGAAAACGTGACTGGCCATGTATAGACAAGGATGAAATCTCTTATCCCATGAAGGAACCAAAATCTATCCTCCCAACCGATTCCCTAGGCTTCTAAGAGCATTGCAGCCACGTGGTGCCACCACAGATGGACATTCAGCCAATTGGATCAAACATTCCATGTGAGCACAGTGAGGCGGTGGGAAAAGGTGATTGCCTGTGCATAGATGTGCTCAAAACTTCTTATCACATGGAAAAACCAAAGTCTATCCTCTCAACCGTTCCCCCAGTCCATATTGTTTTCTTTTTTTCGGGGACAGTGTTAATGGAACAAAGGACAGAGCAGTGTATGATTTTTAGGAGTTCAAATTAATTGCAAGACATTGGCAATTGGCTTCATTTTCATAAAGTGTCTCACTGAGTGAATCCTAGGCTTCAAAGGGTATTGCAGCCACGTGGTGCCACCACAGACGATCGTTCAACCAATTTCACCTAACATTCCTTGTGAGCACAGCGAGGAGGTAGGTAGCCTGTGCATAGACGTGGCCAAAACTCCTTACCTCATGGAGGAACCAAATATCAAATAGACACCACCACCACCACTGTACCACATCCAGATATCATGGAGGAACCAAAGTCTATGCTCTCAACCCTTCTCCTAGTCATTATTCTTTTTTTTCAGGGACAGTGTTCATGAACCAAATGACCGAGCCATGTACAATTTGTAGTAGTTGTAGGCTTCCATGGGCATTGCAGCCATGTGGTGCCAACAGCTGGGCGTTTTGATCAAGCACTATGATGGAGGAGGTGGGAAAAGGTGATTTGGCCATGCATAGACATAGCCGAAAACCTCTTATTTCTTGAAGAAACCAAAGTCTAATCTTTCTTCTCCTAGTCATTATTCTTGTGTTTTTTTCAGGGACAGTGTTCATGGACCAAATGACAGAGCCATGTACAATTTGTAGTAGTTGTAGGCTTCCATGGGCATTGCAACCATGTGGTGCCAACAGCTGGGCGTTTGACCAAGCACTGTGAGGGAGGAGGTGGGAAAAGGTGGTTTGGCCATGCATAGACATGGCCGAAACCTCTTATTCCATGAAGAAACCAAAGTCTATTCTCTCAACTGTTCGCCCAGAACCTAAATGTCCAACCCATGGCCCTTTGGTTATTATTGTGCAGCCCTTGAGCCCCAGTAGACAGTAGTTGGTCTTTTTCTTACCTAGGTGTTTACTCTGGCCCAGGAAAGGCCTATTCACACTATGGCATGTGTTGGTGAAATATGGTGCCATTCATTCTCCATAGCATGCCAATGTACCTTGTTCCATGGACAAGCGTGCCATGCAGTGTGCGTGAGTTTTTTTCTCATTGTGGTGCATTGGGCAGCTCATTCCAATGAATAGGCTGAACTAACCCAACACATGTTAACGTGTAATACAACATTCAATGACACGCATGCGTTTGACACATCACACTGGGTGAGTCTGTGTTGTTCATTAACTTTTTATAAATGTTTTTCCCTTATAATGTTTCTGAATGGGTCTTGCTCAGAGCAATATTAAATGTTGCACCTTTATTTTTTAGGGGCTGTAGGGAGCCCTTTTGTGGGAGTACTGGCTTGTTAATGGACTGTAATAGGTTATTTCTAGCAGTCTCATGTAACATATCTCCACTCTCTGCTACTGTAGCATGTTCCTAATCCCAACCACACCTGTAAGAGGTGTAAAATCTCTGACCATCTCCTATATTATGTCTGCAGTCTCTGACCATCTCCTGTAATATGTCTGCAGTCACTGACCATCTCCTGTAATATGTCCCCAGTCTCTGATCATCTCCTGTAGAAAGTCTGAAACCTCTGACCGTGTCCTGTAGAGCGTATGCAGTCTCTAACCATCTCCTGTAGAATATTCTAAGTCTCTGGCCATCTCCTGTAATATGTCCCCAGTCTCTGGCTATCTCCTGTAATATGTCCCCAGTCTCTGGCTATCTCCTGTAATATGTCCCCAGTCTCTGATCATCTCCTGTAGTATGTCCACAGTTTCTACCATCTTCTTTAGAATGTTTCCAGTCTCTGACCATCTCCTGTAATATGTCCCTAGTCACTGACCATTTCCTGTAGAATTTCTGAAAGCTCTGGCCATCTCCTGTAATATGTTCCCAGTCACTGACTTACACCTGTAGAATGTTTGAAAGCTCTGTTCATCTCCTGTAAAGCGTCTGCAGTCTCTGACCATCTCCTGTAGAATATTCCCAGTCTCTGACCATCTCCTGTAATATGTTCCCAGTCTCTGGCCATCTCCTGTAGTATGTCTCCAGTCTCTGACCATCTCATGTAGTATGTCTGATGTCTCTGACCATCTCCTTTATCATATCTGACGTCTCTGACCATCTCCTGTTTTATCTCTGAAGTCTCTGACCATCTCTTGTAGTATGTATGCAGTCTCTGACCATCTCCTGTAGAATGTCTGCAGTCTCTGACCATCTCTTGTAATATGTCCCTAGTCTCTGACCATCTCCTGTAGCATGTCTGATGTCTCTGACCATCTCCTGTAGTATGTCTAAAGTCTCAGACCATCTCCTGTAGTATGTCTGAAGTCTCTGACCATCTCCTGTAAAATGTCTGCAGTCTCTGACCATCTCCTGTAGTATGTCTGATGTCTCTGACCATCTCCTGTAGTATGTCTGAAGTCTCTGACCATCTCCTGTAGAATGTCTGCAGTCTCTGACCATCTCCTGTAGTATATCTTCAGTCTCTGACCATCTCCTGTAGTATGTCTGCAGTCTCTGACCATCTCTTGTAGTATGTCTGATGTCTCTGACCATCTCCTGTAGAATGTCTGCAGTCTCTGACCATCTCCTGTAGTATGTCTGATGTCTCTGACCATCTCCTGTAGAATGTCTGCAGTCTCTGACCATCTCCTGTAGCATGTCTGATGTCTCTGACCATCTCCTGTAGTATGTCTGAAGTCTCTGACCATCTCCTGTAAAATGTCTGCAGTCTCTGACCATCTCCTGTAATATGTCTGATGTCTCTGACCATCTCCTGTAGAATGTCTGCAGTCTCTGACCATCTCCTGTAGCATGTCTGATGTCTCTGACCATCTCCTGTAGTATGTCTGAAGTCTCTGACCATCTCCTGTAAAATGTCTGCAGTCTCTGACCATCTCCTGTAGTATGTCTGATGTCTCTGACCATCTCCTGTAGAATGTCTGCAGTCTCTGACCATCTCTTATATTATGTCTGCAGTCTGATAGTTTTCTGAATGTTATGTGCAACCCTTAGGCTTTTTTTTAAAGACCACAATTGAGGGCCTCTTTTATTAAGTTGACCATCACTATCCCATATATATATCAATCAATCAAATGCCGATTACACTTATTGTTTTTTTTAACATGGTAAAGGACATTTTAATATTATCTCTGGGGGAAGGGGCAGCAGGTCTCTGGAAAAGGAAAGGTTCCTGGTGACAACTGTCACAGCTGGGACTTTCTTTCACGTAAGGGGATTTTGTTGTCACTTCCTGCTGTGTCACCAAGACAGGAAGTTGGGAAAAATCTAAACATCAGGAGCCACAGACAGCAACAAACAGCTGAATGAGGTTCTAACTGTTCCCTACTTCATTCAAAGTACAAAAAAAAAAAACACTTTCAGCTCTACACAGCAGAATATAGTACATGTCCCAACGTTCTTCTCCAGCTGTGAACTAGATGGTGATGCGGCGTATCGGAAGGCGTCTTTCTTAAGCGCCCGTCTGTCACCACGGTAGGAACTGAGCAGAGAGCAAGGAAGTTTTTGCTACTTAAGCCGGTTCTGTGTGGTTATTATACAAAGTTCAGCTGCCGACTGTCTACTCTCTGTGCTGTGATGTGGTGTTATTTCTGGATGGCGGCAAGCCGCGGTCACCCAAACCCATCGCTTTACAACAACGCAGAGAAAGGGGAAAATAGGCTGAGAGGAAAAAGCTTTACCGGGATAACAAAACTTTATCGACAGCAACAAGAAACAGAAAAGGGAAGAGCGACTGAGCAAGAGGAGCATATACCGCAGCGCAGTACACGGAACACTAAGCCAGGGATATCAGTCTCTGCATCAGAGGAGCTTACACTCTAATGTCCCCTCCCCACAGTCACAAAATATTATTATTATACATTCATATAGCTCTGACATATACCGTAGCGCTGTACAGAGAACACTGAGCCAGTCACATCAGTCTCTGTACCAGAGGAGCTTACACTCTAATATACAATTACATACATTATTAATAAACATTTATATAGTTCTAACATATTCCACAGTGCTCTAAAGCAGAAAATCAAGCCAGTTACATCAGTCTCTGTACCAGAGGAGCTTACACTCTAATGTCCCCCCCACAGTCACACATTAATATTATACATTTTTTGGCTCTGACATTTACCGCAGTGCCCTACAGGGAACACTGAGAGAGTCACATCAGTCTCTGCACCAGAGAAGCTTACACTCTAATGTCCCCCCACAGTAACACACTATTATTACTATATAGTTGTATAGCTCTGACATATACCGCAGTGCCGTACAGGGAACACTGAGCCAATCACATCAGTCTCTGCACCAGAGGAGCTTACACTCTAATGTCCCCCCACAGTCACACACTATTATTATACATTTTTATGGCACTGACATATACCGCAGTGCTGTATGGAGAACACTGAGCCAGTCACATCAGTCTTTGCACCAGAGGAGCTTACACTCTAATGTCCCCCACAGTAACACACTATTATTATTATTATTATACATTTATACAGCTCTAAAATATATACCTCAGTGCTGTACAGAGAACACTGAGGCAGTCAAATCAGTCTCTGTACCAGAGGAGCTTACACTCTAATGTCCCCCCACAGTCAAAAATTATTTTTATTAATATTATTATTATTATAGAACTACAGTATATAGCTCTAATATAAACTGCAGTGCTGTACAGGGGACACCAAACCAGTCACATCAGTCTCTGCACCAGAGGAGCTTACACTCTAATGTCCCCCCACAGTCACACACTATTATTATTATCATGTACATGTATATAGCTCTGACATATACTGCAGTGCTGCACAGAGACCACTGAGCCAGTCACATCAGTCTCTGTACCAGAGGAGCTTACACTCTAATGTCCCCCCACAGTCACACACTATTATACATTTTTATGGCTCTGACATATACCGCAGTGCTGTACGGAGAACACTGAGCCAGTCACATCAGTCTCTGTACCAGAGGAGCTTACACTCTAATGTCCCCACACAGTCACACACTATTATTATTATACATTTATATAACTCTGACATATACCGCAGTGCTGTACAGAGAACACTGAGCCAGTCACATCAGTCTCTGTACCAGAGGAGATTACGCTCTAATGTCCCCCCCCCCCCCCCCAGCCAAACATTATTTTTATTATTATTATTATTATAGAACTACAGTATATAGCTCCAATATAAACTGCAGTGCTGTACAGGGTACACCAAACCAGTCACATCATTTTCTGCACCAGTAGAGCTTACACTCTAATGTCCCCCCACAGTCAAACATTATTTTTATTAATATTATTATTATTATTATTATTATTATTATTATTATTATTATAGAACTACAGTATATAGCTCTAATTTAAACTGCAGAGCTACACAGGGGACGCCAAACCAGTCACATCAGTCTCTGCACCAGAGGAGCTTACACTCTAATGTCCCTCCACAGTCACACACTATTATTATTATGCATTTATATAGCTCTGACATATACCGCAGTGCTGCACAGAGACCACTGAGCCAGTCACATCAATCCCTGCACCAGAGGAGCTTACACTCTAATCTCCCCCCACAGTCATACATTATTATTATTATACATTTATATAGCTCTGACATATACCACAGTGCTGTACAGAGAACACTGAGCCAGTCACATCAGTCTCTGCACCAGAGGAGCTTACACTCTAATGTCCTCCCCCCACAGTCACATCAGTCTCTGTACCAGAGGAGCTTACACTCTAATGTCCTCCCCCCACAGTCACATCAGTCTCTGTATCAGAGGAGCTTACACTCTAATGTCCTCCCCCCACAGTCACATCAGTCTCTGTACCAGAGGAGCTTACACTCTATGTTCTCCCCCCACAGTCACATTAGTCTCTATACCAGAGGAGCTTACACTCTAATGTCCTCCCCCCCACAGTCACATCAGTCTCTGTACCAGAGGAGCTTACACTCTATGTCCTCCCCCCACAGTCACATCAGTCTCTATACCAGAGGAGCTTACACTCTAATGTCCTCCCCCCACAGTCACATCAGTCTCTGTACCAGAGGAGCTTACACTCTATGTCCTCCCCCCACAGTCACATCAGTCTCTATACCAGAGGAGCTTACACTCTATGTCCTCCCCCCACAGTCACATCAGTCTCTATACCAGAGGAGCTTACACTCTATGTTCTCCCCCCACAGTCACATCAGTCTCTGCACCAGAGGAGTTTACACTCTAATGTCCTCCCCCCACAGTCACATCAGTCTCTGTACCAGAGGAGCTTACACTCTAAAGTCCTCCCCCCCCCCCCCCCCCACAGTCACATCAGTCTCTATACCAGAGAAGCTTACACTCTAATGTGCCCATTGTTTCATTACCACAGTGGAAGGAGTGCTAGTTCTGTAGGACAGAAGACCTCTCAGGCTCACATTCGTGATATTAGACTAGTAAAGCCGTCATTTTGTAACAGAGCGTTGCCATTATAATACATTGTTACACATATGGTACACTGGCTGGAGGTGGATTTCCAAAACCTTTTTTCTTTTTAATAAATCATCTGACTTTCCTAAATAAAAAGAAAACTGAAATCCGTTTTCTATTGGGAAATAAAAAAGTGCAGCTTTAATCATGGCGCAGGAATGTGAGCGCTTTCACCCGCTGACTCTTCAATCAAGCGGAGAAAAGGAAAAAAAAATCCTCTTCCAAGTTCTCGTTTTTCTCTCCCAAACTTTTCTTTTTTTTTTTAATAAGAGTGTCTGAAGGAAAAAACAAACCCAGATGAAACTCCTTACAGATGAAAAGGAATTTCTAGAGAAAAAAGAAAAAGGAGAAGGTTTAAACCAGGCTAGCTGGAGCTCTTGTGCGTCTCCGGGCCGCATTTGGAGAATGACAAAAGTCGATGGCGTCCTTCAGGAAGGGAATTAAGCTCCTCTTTGTGCCACTAAAATTCGATTTGCTAGAGCTGACAGAATGTTGTCAGATTTTTAATTGTATTTTAAAGAGTTGGTCCACTCAGAATTGATATTTCGTAGTTTAGCGGGTGCTGGAAAGTTAATCCTACTTGACAGTCTTCTGTCTCTTGGGGATCTCTGTACACCTGCTGTACCCATTATGAGGGGTTCCCACCATCCCTGTGCTGAGTTCCCGGGTCTGTACACCTGCTGTACCCATTATGAGGGGTTCTCACCATCCCTGAGCTGAGTTCCTGGGTCTGTACACCTGCTGTACCCATTATGAGGGGTTCCCACCATCCCTTGCAGAGTCCCCATGTATGTACACCTGCTGTACCCATTATGAGGGGCTCCCACCATCCCTGTACTGAGTTCCCGGGTCTGTGCACCTGCTGTGCTCATCATGAGGGATTCCCACCATCCCTGTGCTGAGTTCCCGGGTCTGCACACATGCTGTGCTCAATATGAGGGGTTCCCACCATCCCTGTACTGGGTTCCTGGGCATTAAGAGCCATTTAGAGCCCACTGAATCCTCAAAAAAAAAAAAAAACAATAAAAACACCTTGATTTAGTTTTCTCTATATACTCCAATACATTTCAGAATAGCCTAAATTTCTCCAAAATCGTTCAATTTTCCCCAGATTTCCAAGAAATATGGTCTTAACGAAGCCCTGATGAAGGAGGATTTCTGACCCTGAAACGTGTAATATTTATCTGCTGACCTCTTATGACGTGCGATGAAGAGTTACTAGGCTTTGATCAGTCTAGTGCATTGATTGGCGAACCTTGGCACCCCAGATGTTTTGAAACTTCATTTCCCATGATGCTTAACTACACTGCAGAGTGCATGAGCATCATGGGAAATGTAGTTCCAAAACATCTGCGGTGCCAAGGTTCCCCATCACTGGTCTAGTGGCACTCTCCTCTTTTTTTACATTGTGCCTAATTGGAAAGGCAGCTAGTCTTCTGGTTCTCGTGGACGAGACTCATGAACTTTTGGAATTCTACACAAAGACCCCCAACACACTTTTTACTCAAGAACAAAATATTATTTTGCAAATCTTTTCAGGCCAAAACGTGTGTTTCCCGTTAAGTGTAATTTATCAGATTTTTGTCTTGGAGTAAACTGCCGGAGAAGAGCAGCCGTTGGCCGTAGTGGGTTCCAGATGTTCTCTAATTGGAGTCTAGCCTGTATGGGGAAGGGGCCCTCAATCTCCGATTTAGCGAGGGCGTCCTAATCAATGTACATTACTCCCCGCGGGTAATCTAATCTCCGCACATTTGATACACGAATTGTGTTTTCAGGCTGCGTACAGTTCACCTCCAGGTGGTCCGGGAATTGAGATAAACTATTTTACCGATGAGTGAACCTCCGTAACGAGCCGCCCAGCCATGGGAAAACCTTGGCCTTTGGTCTTAGAGCCCATTGCACGCTATACGTTGCCTCAAAGCTCTCGTTAAGACACCCCATTTATTTTGACTAAGTTGGGTGGGCATCTTTACACTATGGCATCCCTGAGCTCTGGGAAGACAGGTGCCCTCACGAAAACACTGGAAAAGTTGAAAATTTTTAAGAGATAACAACCTTACCTAATATCAACCCTGATTAGTTAGTCTAAAGTGCACTTACCGGTCAAGCCAACAAAAACTTTTTGAATCCTACATAGCAGCAGATATACCTTCTGTTACCATAGCTAGCTAGAAAAGCCTCCACCGTGCACCCCTGTGACCCTAGTTTCACTTGGCTAAAAAGGAGAACATTTTGGTGACTTCAAATTATTGAGGTGGCTTCCAGGTTGGATAAGCTAACCTTCTGAGTGTTTTTATTGGCCTTGAAAGTTCTCTCACTTGACAGGGGAATGCCCATTTGGAGTTTAGCTCCAGAGAGTGGAGCCTGGTCACAAAATTTGTGAAGTCCAACCCTTAGTAACAAAGTGAACCCAAGATCAGAATGACGCATAGAGATTTTCTGGGTGAGGGATGTAGTAGGAGGCATCTTGTGGTGTTTGTAGTTAGGTAGGACCTTTCCTTTAAGAATCAATGGGCTTTGGGAACCTATGTGTTAACACGCAAGTATATGTTAACATAGGGTTTCTCAACCTAGGGTTCCTTCAGAGGTTGCTAGGGGTTCCTTGAGGGTTCCTCCAGTGGTTGGTAGAGGTTCCTTGAGGGTTCCTCCAGTGGTTGTTAGGGGTTCCTTGAGGGTTCCCCCAGAGTTTGCTAGGGATTCCTTGAGGGTTTCTCCAGTGGTTGTTAGGGGTTCCTTGAGGGTTCCCCCAGAGGTTGCTAGGGGTTCCTTGAGGGTTCCTCCATTGGTTGCTAGGGGTTCCTTGAGGGTTCCCCCAGAGGTTGCTAGGGGTTCCTTGAGGGTTACCCCAGAGGTTGCTAGGGATTCCTTGAGCAATGAGCACTTTCTGTCCCCCAGATAAGTTCCCACTGACACAACTGATCTTTATAGCCATCTGTAAGGGGGTAATTCTTCGTGATGACCACAAGTGTAAGGAGCATTCTTCCCGCTGACCATCACACTAATGTATCATGAGTTATAGATATAGTAATTTTTAGTAGGGGCTCCTTGGGTGACTGCAGTAGTAGGAAGCACTTTGTGGTGTTTGCAGTTGGGTAAATCCTTTCCTTTTAGGGAAAATGGGCAGTGGAAACATATGTATTAACATGGATGGGTTTCTCAACCAGGGTTACATGGAACTCTGGGGTTCCTCCAGAGGTTGTTGGGAGGTCCATGAGGGTTCTTCCAGAGGTTGCTAGGGGTTCCTTGAGTGAGTGCAGTAGTAGGAAGCACTTTGTGGTGTTTGCAGTTGGGTAAATCCTTTCCTTTTAGGGAAAATGGGCAGTGGGAACCTATGGGTTTCTCAACCAGGGTTCCATGAAACCCTGGGGTTCCTCCAGAGGTTGTTAGGGGTTCCTTGAGGGTTCTTCCAGAGGTTGCTAGGGGTTCCCTTAGGGTACCTCCAGAGGTTGCTAGGGGTTCCTTAAAGGGTTCCCCCAGAGGTTGCTAGGAGTTCCTTGAGGGTTCCTCTAGAGCAGGGAATCCCAAACTACTGCCCTGCAGCTGTTGCAGAAATACACATCCCATGAGGCATTGTAAAACTCTGCCATTCACATACATGACTAGGCATGATGGGAATTGTAGTTCCTGAACAACTGGAGGGCAGTAGTTTGGAAATCCCTGCTCTAGAGGTTGCTAAGGGTTCCTTGAGGGTTCCACTAGAAGTTGCTAGGGGTTCCTTGACGATTCCTCCAGCGGTTGCTATGGATTTCTCAAGCAATGAGCTATTTCTGCCTCCCTGATAAGTTCCCACTGACAACATTGATCTTTGTTGGGTAGGACCTTTCCCTTTTAGGGCAAATGGGTTGTGAGAACCTATGTGTTAACATGCATAGGTTTCTCAACCGGAGTTTAATGGAACCCTAGGGTTCCTCCAGAGGTTTCTAGGGGTTCCTTGAGCAATGGGGGGGGGGGGGGTAGAAATAGCTTAAAATAGGCCACTGAGCTGCTGTTTTACCACCTTCTTCAAATGTCCAGCCCCAAGTTAACATGGCCACCATTATACCACAGGTCATGTTTGGCAGGTAGTATCAACTTCAAGCATGACCTATTCAAGTGAATCGGGCCGCACAGCAACCGTGTGTAATGCACGTGGTCACGCCGGGGTGCTGCGGATTTTCACAGGCATCCGGGAGGTTACATATTGCTAGCTCAACAACTGTTTAGGAGAGACGTTGATTGCACTGCTAGTCCCAAGATAGCACATTGATGTACAGTCAATAAAACATAGAATAGCAAAAAGAAAAGTGAGCCACTTAAAAAAGAAAAGAAAAATGACATTAATAATTGAAAACACTTATCCCCCCCCCTCGAAAACTCGCTTTTTAAAAAAAAAAAACACCCCAGAACAACAGAGCGCATACAGATTCCAAGGCGCAGTTCTGCGGCGAATGACGCGGACCCGACAGGAAATTACTTTAATGGGGGGATAATTAAAAAAGAGGCTGCTGAGCTCATTACAGAGAGGCGGCTAATTGTAGAAAAATGTTTGCGTTTTACTGGTAATAAAAGATCGCTGTTCATAATGATGATCCATTTCTGCGGCAGACCTCCTGATTACGGCAATTATCCCCCTACGCTCCCTCCCTGCGGCCTCTGCCGGATAAAAATTTGTGACCGCCGGGAGGCCCAGAACAAACTCCACTTTTCAATAATCCGAGGTTCTGGATGGAGAGGAGCGAGGAAAAGGAAGGGAGGGGGGATGGGCTACTGACAGCGAGAACAGCCTGCGTTACATACAACAGCCCTATAAATCGCTGGCAAGTGTGTTTAATGTTATAGGAATTTCTACACCTGCGCCAAAATCCGAGCCGGGCGAGGGAGTCAGATCTCATTTGGAAATTTTAATCAATCCTTTAAGGCAGGGCGGAGCCGATAAATGCAGCCAAAGTGCAGTTAACTCTTCATGGCGCCCGAGAAGGAGGAGAACCGTCTACAAGTCAAATGTTCTCTTTTTTAGCTCCCATTCACACTATGGTAGTGCGGAATCACACAACACATATATGAGAGTATTTCCTTTTAAATAAATGGAATGCCCTATGCGGAAAGCGCAACAACACGTGAAATGCGCGGATCTGCGCAACGCCGGATATCACACTACATTGGTGTGATTGGAGGCTCAATGGGACCCCCTGCATGTGATGAGGGTCAATGAGCTTCAAGTTCCACATGTTTTTTGCGTGCAAATACGCATTTTACGCTCGATGCGTTTGGAATGCCTATAACAATGAATGGCGCCATTAGCGTGACACATCGTTTGCGCATGTTCATACGCTACACTAATGCCAAGCTTAGAAATCTGGGCTGTGAAAGTAGAACTACAGAAAGTATTCACAGCGCTTCACTTTTTCCATAATTTGTTATGTTACAGCCTTATTCCCAAATTGTATTAAATTCATTATTTTCTTCAGAATTCTACAAACAATCCCCCATAATGACAACGTGAAAGAAGTTTGTTTGAAATCTTTGCAAATTTATTAAAAAAAAAAAAAAATGGAAAAAATCCCAAGTACATAAGTATCACAGCCTTTGCTCAATAGTTTAGTGAAGGACCTTTGGCACCAATTACAATCCCCCATCATGACAACATGAAAGAGGTTTGTTTGAAATCTTTGCAAATTTTTTTTTTTAAATAAAACTGAAAAAATTTGGAAAAAAAAAAAAAAACTGAAAAAAATCCCATGTACATAAGTATTCACACCCTTTGCCATGACACTCAAAAATGAGCTCAGGGGCATCCTGTTTCCACCAATCATCCTTGAGATGTTTGTACAAATTGATTGGCAATTTATAAATATCTTAATGGGGATCTCAGCTTAGAAAAAAAGCTGTTCATTCGAAGGAATTGCATGAGGACTCGGGGGCATACAATGCGATTAGAGGAGAAGCGTTTTAACCTCAGGCAACGAGGAGGATTCTTTACTGTTAGGGCTACAAGAATGTGGAATTGTCTACCACAAGAGGTGGTTTCTGCGGGTAGTATGGTGGCTTTCAAAAGACTCTTAGACTTACATCTCAAGGATCAGGGCTATGTTAGATGATTACAGCCACACACACCTACACAGGTTGAACTGGATGGACTGTTGTCTATATTCAACCTCACCTACTATGTAACTATGTAACTATGGAGTCCACCTGTGGTAAATTCAGTTGATTGGACATGATTTGGAAAGGCACACATCTGTCTATATAAGGTCCCACAGTTACCAGTGCATGTCAGAGCAAATACCAAGCCATGAAGTCCAAGGAATTGTCTGCAGACCTCTGAGACAGGATTGTATGGAGGTACAGATCTGGGGAAGGGTACAGAAAAATTTCTGCAGCAATGAAGGTCCCAATGAGCAGAGTGGCCTCCATCATCCGTAAATGGAAAATGTTTGGAACCACCAGGACTCTTCCTAGAGTGAGCCGCCTGGCCAAACTGGGCAATTGGGAAGAAGGGCCTTAGTCAGGGAGCTGACCAAGAACCTGATGGTCACTCTGACAGAGCTACAGCATTTCTCTGTGGAGAGAGGAGAACCTTCCAGAAGAACAACCATCTCTGCAGAACTCCACCAATCAGGCCTGTATGGTAGAATGGTCAGAGGGAAGCCACTCCTCAGTAAAAGGCAAATGACAGCCCGCCTGGAGTTAACCAAAAGGCACCTGAAGGACTCTCAGACCATCAAAAACAAAATTCTCTGGTCTGATGAAACAAAGATTGAACTCTTCAGCTTGAATGAAGCATCACGTTTGGAGGAAACCAGGCACTGCTCAGGCCAATACTATCCCTACAGTGAAGCATGGTGGTGGCAGCATCATGCTGTAGGGATGTTTTTCAGCGACAGGAACTGGGAGACTAGTCAGGATCGAGGGAAAGATGAGTGCAGCAATGTTCAGAGACATCCTTGATGAAAACCTGCTCCAGAGCGCTCTGGACCTCAGACTGGGGTGAAGGTTCATCTTCCAACAGGACAATAACCCTAAGCATACAGCCAAGATAAGAAAGGAGTGGCTACGGGACAACTCTGTGAATGTCCTTGAGTGGTCCATCCAGACCCGAGACTTGAACCCGATTGAACATCTCTGGAGAGATCTGAAAATGGCTGTGCACCGATGCTCCCCATCCAACCTGATGGAGCTTGAGAGGTCCTGCAAAGAAGAATGGGAGAAACTGCCCAAAAATAGGTGTGCCAAGCTTGTAGCATCATACTCAACAAGACTTGAGGCTGTAATTGGTGCAGGGCCGGCGCTACCTATAGGCAAGGTAGGCGGTGGCCTAGAGCGCACATCAGTGGGGGGCGGCGCCTGCCCTCCCGGCGCCCGCCCTCCCTCTCTGCCTTCCTCGCTCTCCTCTCTCTCCCCCTCTCTGCCTTCCGCACTTGTTGAGAAGGAGCAGCATACCTTGAATCCCAAGCCAGCGGAGTGGAGGTGGAGCTGGCTGTCAAATTGATGCTGTGATGTCGGGAAGGGCGGGGCCGATATGCGGGGCTCCACCCATTTGTCCCCTGTATACTGTAGTCTCTAGACAAACCAGCGGTGGGTGGTTGGTGGGCGGAGAAGAAGGTGGCCTGGAGCTGTCAAATGCACTCTCTGATGTCGGGAAGGGCGGGGCCAATATGCGGGGCTCCGCCCCTTTGTCCCCCAGTGGTTGGTGGGTAGAGAAGAAGGTGGAGGGGGCGGGTCCAACTACTGTACTGCCTATGCATCTATAGCTGTGTATAATTTGCCGGTGAAGGGGCGTGGTTTGTGAGTGAGCAGCATGCTGAAGAGAGAAGTCAGTGTATAGTCAGAGCAGCCACGTGACTTGTAGCCGAGTGTGCCGACTACTATCTACTACAACTTCACTGTCTGTGGTAAGTACCATAGGGGAGCTCTCAGCATGGCCTTGCCTTGGGTTTAAAGATACTTAGCTGGCAGACTGCAATGCCCAGCATGCCCACTGTAGGGATCCTGAGAAACTGCAATGCTGAGCATTGCAGTTCCTCAGGATCACTGCAGAGGGCATGCTGGGCATTGCAGTCCCTCAGGATCACTGCAGAGGGCATGCTGGGCATTGCAGTCCCTCAGGATCACTGCAGAGGGCATGCTGGGCATTGCAGTCCCTCAGGATCACTGTCGTGGGCATGCTGAGCATTGCAGTTTCTCAGGATCCCTACAGTGGGCATGCTGGGCATTGCAGTTCTTCAGGATCACTACAGTGGGCACGTTGGGCAGCATGCCCTCTGCAGTGAGGCAGATGGACTGCAATACCCAGCATGCCCACTAAAGTAATCCTGAGGGACTGCAATGCCCAGCATGCCCTCTGCAGTGATCCTGAGGAACTGCAATGCTCAGCATGCCCTCTGCAGTGAGGCAGATGGACTGCAATGCCCAGCATGCCCACCGCAGTGATCCTGAGGAACTGCAATGCCCAGCATGCCCCCTGCAGTGATCCTGAGGAACTGCAATGCCCAGCATGCCCTCTGCAGTGAGGCAGATGGACTCCAATGCCCAGCATGCCATCTGCAGTGGTTCTGAGGGGCTCCACATCCATCATGCTGTTGGGATGACGGGCTACAACTCCCAGCATGCACTCTGCAGCCTACACTAATTGAGAATCCTCTCCACCTCGTCTCTCCCCCCTTTCCAACCTCCTTCCCCCCCCTCCTCTCCTTCCACCTCTCCTCTCCTCCCCCCCTTCCTTTCCATAAACCCCCTCCTCTCCTCCCCTCCTTCCTCTCCATACACCTCCACCCCTTCTCCCCCCCCTTCCTCTTTATACACCCCCTCCTCTCCACCCCCCCTCCATTCCTCCTACTCTCCATCCCCCTCTCCTCCCCCCCTCCTCAGTACCTAACGCACACCCCTTAACCCTGCATGCAGTACATAGCACACCCCTCAACCCTGCACTCAGTACCTAGCGCACCCCACAACCTTGCATTATCCAAAAAGCGCACCCCGCAACCCTGCACTCAGCACCTAGCACACCTCTCAACCCTACACGCAGTACCTAGTGCACCCCAAAACCCTGCACTCAAGACTTAGCGCAAACCCCTCAACCCTGCACTCAGTACCTAGCGCACCTCTCAACCCTGCACACAGTACCTAGCGCACCTCTCAACCCTGCACGTAGTACCTAGCGCACCTCTCAACACTGCAATCAGTACGAATAGCACCCTGCAACCCTGCACGCAGTACGTAGTGCATCCCTCAACCCTGCACGCAGTATGTAGCGCACCCCGCAACCCTGCACTCCCCTGCATTCTGTGCATTACACACTTCTGACCCCTGCCACCTACACCGTATACATGGGCAGGGGAAAGGGGGTGCAGTCAGGGGCAGAGCCAGGGGGGGGGGCGGCAAAATTAGATTTCGCCTAGGGTGTCAAAAGTCCTTGCACCGGCCCTGAATTGGTGCCAAACGTCCTTCACCAAAGTATTGAGCAAAGGCTGTGATATTTATGTACATCGAATTATTTCATTGTTTATATTTATTAAATTTGCAAAGATTTCAAACAATCTTCTTTCACGTTGTCATTATGGGGGATTGTTTTTTAGAATTTTGAGGAGAATAATGAATTTAATCCATCTGGAATAAGGCTGTAACATAACAAAATGTGGAAAAAGTGAAGCGCTGTGAATACTTTCTGTAGTTCTACTTTAACAGCCCAGATTTCTAATCTTAGATTGGCACTAGTCTAGTGTAACGTATGAACATGCGTAAACAGGGCCATTCGTTGTTATTGGCACTCCAAACGCACCGAGTGTGAAGTGCGTATTTGCATGCAAAACACAAGTGTTAGGTCAGCTCACACTCTGACGTGGCAGATAATGTGGGTAACAAACGAGCCTTACTATCTGCGTTTCTGCAAACAACTTAAAAAAGGCCCTAAAACGCTTGCTTACTAATGGCATCCAAAAACGCAAGTAGCAGCCAAGAGGAAAATTCGCAAAAATGAGCAAACAAAAGGGCGCTTGGATTATGTCCAAAATGTAATCCATGGGTTTCTTACAGCGAGTTTTTAGAGCAGAGGGAAACCCATTCAAATGAATGGTGCCTCTCCAAAAGCGCAAAAGAAAAACCGCAACGCAGTAGCATCACTCGACTGTTAGCGGGGCATTACAGTGTATGAAAAGCCAGAGCTTTTTTTTTTTTTTTTTTTGCACCCCAAACTTGCAAATCTTGCTTGCTGCATTTGATGTCCTACTACCAATGAATGGCACTGCAAGCACAGCGCACGTTTTTTTTTTTTTTCCACGCGTTTTGTGAACACGTACATTATTCGATGATTTTGCCAATTTTTATGCGCTACACTAGTGTGAATACAAGCTTAGGGATTTGGGCTGTAAA
Source organism: Pelophylax lessonae (assembly GCF_965119305.1). Lineage (NCBI taxonomy): Eukaryota > Metazoa > Chordata > Amphibia > Anura > Ranidae > Pelophylax > Pelophylax lessonae. Next base: position 21,813,148 of record NC_138769.1, read on the forward strand.
AGTAGAACTAAGTATTACAATGCATGAAAAGCCAAAACTTTTTTTTCTTTTTTGACACCCAAATGTGCACGTCTTGCTTGCCGCAATTGAGGTCCCATTATCAATGAATTGCATCGCAAGCACGGTACGCGTTTCATGGACATGTGCAAAATTGATTGTGTGAATGAGGGCTAAGGACTGGGCTGGTAAAGTAGAGCTATGTTCAAGTGTTACAATGTATCAAAAGCCAAAAAACTTTTTGTGTTACATCTGCAGCTTGTAGTATTTGGATTTGGCCACACAAGAATTTCGGGAATATTGGATGGAGGATTTTGGTTAAGGATAACACTCAGGAAATAAAAGATTTAAGGCTCTAGTCGAGGGGAGTATATGTTTTTTTTTTTTGGTGAATCCACAGCCCTGCTGATATCACCCGCCCATCAGAGGACGTACCTACATACTTGCAGTTTTATTTTTGTTTTGGCTGGATGCTAACGGGATCATCCGAACTGCGGAGGAGTCTGCCTGCTGATGACTATCTAAGTGGCTCAGTACATGTTGTGTTCTTTGGGTTTGGTTTTTAATTGTCCAAATGCTGATTGTGACATATAGACAGTGCCAGCTCCTTGACTATGCAGCTCCTTGACTATGCAGCTCTTAAACTATGTAGTTCCTTGACTTCGCAGCTCCTTGACTACGCAGCTCCTTGACTTCGCAACTCCTTGACTTCGCAACTCCTTGACTTCGCAACTCCTTGACTTCGCAACTCCTTGACTTCGCAACTCCTTGACTTCGCAGCTCCTTGACTTCGCAGCTCCTTGACTTCGCAGCTCCTTGACTACGCAGCTCCTTGACTAAGCAGCTCCTTAACTATGCAGTTCCTTCACTACCCAGCTCCTTTACTATGCAGCTCCTCGACTTCCCAGCTCCTCGACTACACAGCTCCTCGACTACACAGCTCCTCCAATATGCAACTTCTTGACTATATAGCTCATTGATTATGCAGCTCCTTCAATATGCAACTCCTTGACGATACAGCTCCTTCAATATCCAGCTCCTTGACTATACAGCTCATTGACTATGCAGCTCCTTGCCTTCACAGCTCCTTGCCTACACAGTGCCTTCACTATACAAATGTTTGTCTACACAGACTGTTGACTACACAGCTCCTTGACTACACAGCTCCTTGTCTATACCGCTCATTGACTACACAGCTCCTTCAATATCCAGCTCCTGGACTCTACAGCTCATTGACTATGCAGCTCCTTCACTACACAGCTTCTTCAATATGTAGTGCCTTGACTTCCCAGCTCCTTGACTACACAGCTCCTTGACTATACAGCTTCTTCAATATCCAGCTCCCGGACTATACAGCTCATTTACTATGCAGCTCCTTTAATATGCAGCTCCTTCACCACACAGCTCCTTCAATATGCAATGCCTTGCCTTCCCAGCTCCTTGACTATACAGCTCATTGACTTTTCAGCTCCTTGCCTACACAGTGCCTTCACTATACAAATCTTTGACTACACAGACAGTTGACTACACGGCTCCTTGACTACACAGCTCCTTGACTACACAGGACTTTTAATATGCAGCTTCTTGCCTATACAGTTCATCAACTATGCAGCTCCTTGACTACGCAGCTCCTTCACTATGCAGCTCCTTCACTATGCAGCTCCTTCACTGTGCAGCTCCTTCACTGTGCAGCTCCTTCACTATGCAGCTCATTGACTATGCAGCTCATTGACTACGCAGCTCCTTGACTACGCAGCTCCTTGACTACGCAGATTTCAGCTGGTCCACAGAGCATTGGACACTAGGACTAGCCCCCCCATTGGATGATTTTCCTTCTCTTCCCTGTTAGGTACAATTTAAATTCCCCATTACTTTCTGTCCTTGTATGAATGGTCACCAGAAAAAAAAAAATTGACAGTGGTTAAAAAAATTCCACGTTGTAGTAAAACTAAAAAGGGGGAAAAAAAAGTTTGGGTTTTAAATACAATCAAAGTAATGCTAAAGTGGCCTCAACTGATATTTGATGCCATTTTAGCACTTTAAAGCTGAGGGCGGTCCCTCAAGGTTATCCTGTACAGGAGCTATTAACCCTGCATTGTATGTGGAGGAGGTGACCATGTGACCACAGGTGAGAGCGCCTAAGGCTGTTACTACGGAGTCAGGACATTTTGTCTGATTTTCGGGATATTTTGGTGCGTTGGCATTTCAACACAATGCGCGTTAACGCATCGCAAGTGCACAAATAGACCCTAAGGCCGCATTCACTCTTGCCAATTTGGAATCACCGGTAGAATTGCCGCAATTCTGGTCGCGATCCCCAATCGTGGTATACATGTGCAACAAGCAATTGGCTGCCAAAATTCTTAATGGCACGCCAAACTCATTGCAATTTTTCCATGATAGAATCGCATGAAGCTCATTGCCCAATAAGGAGCAGGAGCAAACACGTAAAGGGCAGCCTACTTGTAGTGAATGGGCCTCCCTAGGCAAAACACGTAGAAACGTGTGCAAATCGCCCCCAAAAAAATAAAAAAAAATCACACGCGGGAATGCCTGTTCCCGCTACGCGGGATCTGAACTGGGCCTTAGACTAGTGTCACATCTATGCATATGCCGTTGATGTGTTTTTTGAGGCTAATTTTCTGGGGCGTTCTGCGTTTTTTTTTTTATAGGCATTTTTAATTAATTTTTGGGGTATGTTAGGCTAGGTTTACATCTATGCAGGCTGCGGTTGATGCATTTTCCGGTGAAGTTTGCATTTTTTCATGTGCGTTTTTGAAGCTTTTTAATATGATTTTGATGTGTTGAATTTTTTGGGGTATGTTAGGCTAGGTTTACACCTATGCAGGCTGCGGTTTATGCATTTTACGGCGCAGTTTGCATTTTTTCACGCGCCTTTTTGAAGCTTTTTAATGTGTTTTTGATGTGTTTTGGAGTTTTGGATGTGTTAATAATGCTAGGAGGAGGTTTCTTTTGTCATGCTGGAAAACGCACCAAAAACTTACATAAAATGCATGTACATGCATTTTTCATGCGTATTTGATGCAATTCCATTGAAGTAATTGGAGCCAAAAACTCATTGTGTGTAAAAAAAGTCTCTTCACCTATCTAAAAAAAAGCACTTGTGGAAACTGCATAGATGCGAACATGACCCATAGGGACTAATGTTCCATAGACTGTAGTGCATTTCTGCAAATCTGCAAACGCACTGCAAAAAGCATAACTAGGTGTAAACCTAGCCTTAGTGCTAGCTTGCAACTTGCATTTATAAAACAATGTATTAACATTTTTCAAAACTTTTCAAAATGTTTTAAAACATTTAAAAATGTATTAAGATGTATAAAAACTTTTGAAAATGTGTCAAAAAACTGTTTAAAATGTATCAAAACTTTTCAAAATGTATAAAACTTTTCAAAATGCAGCAAAACTTTAAAAAAAAAAAAAAATATATATATATATATATATATAAATAACTGTTTAAAATATATCAAAACTTTTCAAAATGTATCAAAACATTTCAAAACCTTTTAAAATGTATTAAAAAAAACTGTTTAAATGTATCAAAACTTTTCAAAATGTATAAAAACTTTTCAAAATGTATCAAAACTTTTTAAAATGTATCAAAAAACTGTTAAAAATGTATCAAAACTTTTCAAAATGTATCAAAAAACTGTTTAAAATGTATCAAAACTTTTCAAAATGTATAAAAACTTTTCAAAATGTATCAAAACTTTTTAAAATGTATCAAAACGTTTCAAAATGTAGCAAAACGGTTTAAATATATATATATAACTGTTTAAAATGTATCAAAACTTTTCAAAATGTATCAAAACTTTTCAAAATATATCAAAACTTTTCAAAATGTATCAAAATGTGTCAAAACTTTTTAAAATGTTTCTGAACCTTTTACAATGTATCAAAAATTAAAAAAACAACAACAACTTTGATATGAAATACACTTTAAGGAATGCTAAAGTAGCCATTTTAGCATGCCTTGAGTGCTATTTGGTGATACTATTGCTTGATGAATGTGTGTCACAAAAGACTGAGATTGTATGAAGACAATTAAAGTGTCGTTATTCGAAGCTTCATCAGATCGGACAACATGATTGGCTGGCACACAAATGTGAAATTAAAAAAAAAAAAAAAAAAAAGTAAAAAAATGTATCCCTCATTATACAGACTGAGCAAAACTTTGGCCAGCTGTAGAAGTTGGAATAATCTTGTTTTAATTGCCATCACCTTGCCTCCGAGACACTTGTCTAAGAGTTGGCTAAGAGGACCTGTCTTTGCTCCCTGGGCTCCCCTGGAACAATGGCTCCTCTGTGTTCCCTCCCAAAGCGCGTCGAACGCCCGGCTTCTCTTGCAGAACTTATTGAAAACAGACGTCCGTTAGCGACAGAACAAGCGGCCCCCTCAGGGACCGGGGCCAGCGCAGTCCCGGCATTAAAATACGGGCCACATTCCAGCCGTCAAAGACAACCTGCCCGGCGGGAGGAACGCCAGCATACCGAGAAATCTCCTATTGACATTGGACTCTACCTTAAGCAAATTCATCTCAATTAAGGGGCTCTGGGGAGGGGCCCCTGAAAACCTGATAGGTGTGCAGGCTGAAGGGCCCCGCTGAGGGGGGAAGAATGGCCCTTTGTGTTGTCCTCAGACTCAGGTTCTTGTGTGTCGGCCTCACTGGCAGGCGCAGAGCAAAGAAAAACAGAGCGTGCAAGTCATTATGGGGGTGACCTGGGAGGGGAGGCAGACAATGCGAGAGAGGCTGCGGCGGTGGAGGCCACCTTCGTGGGCCATCGCTCCACCATTATAATGGGTGGCTGTTTCTTTAAGAGAACCCACATAGGCATGAGGGTTGTCAAAGTGAGGTTGTATTACAGGTCTATAGGATGAGATGGCAAGTAAAGACAGGTCCTCTTTATAATAGGTCAGACCGTTAGAGCTATATAAATATATACTAATAGTGTGTGACTGTGGTGGGACATTAGAGTGTAAGCTCCTCTGGTTCAGAGACTGATGTGACTGGCTCAGTGTTCTCTGTACAGCACTGTGGTATATGTCAGAGCTATATAAATGTACAGTATAATAATAATAGTGTGTGACTGTGGTGGGACATTAGAGTGTAAGCTCCTCTGGTGCAGAGACTGATGTGACTGGCTCAGTGTTCTCTGTACAGCACTGTGGTATATGTCAGAGCTATATAAATGTACAGTATAATAATAATAGTGTGTGACTGTGGTGGGACATTAGAGTGTAAGCTCCTCTGGTACAGAGACTGATGTGACTGGCTCAACGTTCTCTGTACAGCACTGCGGTATATGTCAGAGTTATATATATATATGCATAATAATAGTGTGATTGGGGGAGGGGGGATATTAGATTGTAAGCTCCTCTAGTACAGAGACTGATGTGACTGGCTCAGTGTTTTCTGAAAAGCACTGTGGTATATGTCAGAGCTATATGAAAGTATAAGCTTTAACATCCACATTCACTTTCCCATCCGTGGCACTACTGCTCCCAGCAGACCCACTCAGAGCAGATGCTGCTGTCTTCACTTTCTCCTCCCCCAACATACTCCTCCTAGGTAAAAGCCTTACACTCCTTGTTACTCTTCCTGGGATTTCAGTAACACCTTTCACAGTACAGCTGTCATTTCCTTACCCACCATTATTTGCTATACCTGCAGCAACCAGTGGGGATTGTGCAGCAAAAATGGCAGATCCCTTCCCCTTCTCCCAGCAGAGTTCACAGTCATAGTTTTCTTACTGTCATTGTCCAGAGACATAGAATTCATAGCAGCAGAGTTCACAGTCACAATATCTTAGTAGCAGAGTCTAATCCTGCAAACACAGCAGCCATCTTCACTACAGAGCTCTGTGCAGACACAGGAGGTTTTCCCTCCAAAACACTGCTCTCCATCCTGCACTGCACACTGCTGCCCATGCTGCTGTCCACACTGACAGTTTTTACAAAGCATGGCTTCTCAGTCACTTTTACCTTTAAAGGTCCAGGTACAGAGTCCTCACCATCGCCCTCATCCGCAGAATCCGCTGAAAAGCAAAAGGTTCTTCCACTTAAGGGAGACTGCATTTCCTGAATAAAGTTCAGAAGCCCTCCGCCATTTTCCTCTACCTCCTGTGTTGTTCCTCCAGCTTGCTGGGGAGGGAGGGAGGCATAGACCGTCATTTCCTCTGGTGAAGCAGATCCTTAGGTGGATGGGATTTCAGAGGCAGCATCCAGGACCCCCTCCTCACTCTCCACCCGTACTGCCACCGCTGATGCTTTTCTGTAACTGGCGTCATCCCTCATTCTCCGGAACCTTTCCTCATTCTGGAACTTCTCCTTGAAAGCTCCACTTTTCTCCTTCAACACTTTGACCAGATTCTGCTGGCACTTTAAACTTTAACCTCTGGTTTCAGACTCTGACGCTTCTCGCTCCATGCTTTATCATGCACAGCTTTCTTTTTTCTGTAGTCAGTTTTCAGGCTCACCAGATTTACCTCCTCCTTCTTTATTCTCTTTAGATGATCAGCAACCCGCTATCTGAAAGCGGGGGTCGATTCATCTTTTTTAGTGCCATAGCCAAGGTCTTTAGGTAAAGATGTGGTTTGAGATCGCAGGTTAGATCCCTCAGGCCCCGGTCATTCCCAGAATCTCCCATCCTTACTGGGGCCAGGTAACTCACCTGGCCCCCTGGTGTCTGGAGAGGGAGAGCTGCAGCACACACAACCACTCTGGTGTAGAGACATTAGATTGTAAGCTCCTCTGGTACAGAGACTAATGTGACTGGCCCTGTGTTCTCTGTACAACACTGCGGTATATGTCAGATGTATATAAATGTTTATTAATAAGACTGTGGGGGGGGGGGGGCATTAGAGTGTAAGTTCTTCTGGTACATGTGGATAGTTTAGAGTTCAGAGTAAATAAATATATCAGTGTATATATGATAGGTGGTGCATGTCAGGCTGGCTTGGCGCAGGCTGGCAGTGAAGGGGTTAGTGGGAATTGGACGCCATGGCAGAGCAATCATATCTCTCATTACTCTTCCCCTCCCCCCACTCTCCCCCTGCATGCTCATTTATCAATTCACAAGCATAACACTGGTCCCATTCTGCTCAGGAATGTGTTTTCAGAAACTCTATCCCTCTCTCCTGCACTGGCCCAGTCCCAAAACTCTTAGGGATTAATGACAGTAGGGGGGCTACCTACCCCCTTCCATCCCAGGGGGGGTGGGGACTGTATGGTATGCTCACCTGTGTTAAGTATTGTTGTTGCACACAGAAGGCCAGTGAGGGTCCGGCAGCTGCACTCTAACCCATTAAACCACATTCCTAGGTCACTGCTGACGTCGACCCCCCATTCCTGGTGACCCCCCCTTGGCCCGATAATGTGTCTCATAGATCACCGCAATGACTTTTTGATCTATGTGGAAATTAAAACAGAATTATACTAAGGACATTTGGGGCCCCCATTTACACTGTTACGATAAAATGTGCTAAAACGCATGTGTCTGGGTTCCCCATAAAAAAAAAAAAAAATAGAGTCTGCTCCCATCTCAGTGCTGCAGAAATGCTCCCTTTTCCTACAAAGAAATCAGAAGCAAAGATTTGGACGCCATATAACATACGTTTTGATGCGTTGGCAACAGGTATCAGCATGCCTTGGTCAATGGTTGCTAACGCTATACACTCCAAATCCTTTGTTCAAAAACACATTGGAAACGCATGTCATTAACGCACGTCAGAAGAAATGCAGATTGATGCATGTCCAGGCACCTACCTAGCACTGCAAAGACACACTTTTATGCACACACTTAGAGCCCTAGTTTGCGTTACTACACTTAATAAAGGCTCTTTGTACCTGTCTGTGAGCGTTAATTCATATTTTGTGCAATATGTCGAACTAAGTTTGGGGAAACCTGTTCATTTTTATTGAACTGCAAAAAATACCCAGAACTGTAGCATTTTCGGCTAGCATATGCGCGTGCTGGCGTGCCATTCTTAGTGAACAGCCAACACAACGCACTAAGTACACTGGTTGCAGTTTTACCACACATTAATACAACCCAACCATAAAAACCAACAGGGATTGCCTAAAACAAAGCCGGTTGGTGAAGATTCACAACACACAATGATGAAGAAGTGATTTTCAACTGGTTATGTTTTTGTTTGAAAGAGGGCAGTTGGTGGTAATTGCTGATGCCAGGAAAAGGGCACCCAACAAAGGGCGTGTTAGTTGAACGTTGGACCCAATGGTTGGCAAGATAAGGTTTGGAATCCAAAATTTAATGTCTGTTATCTCTCAACCTGGGGCCCCTGGTGTATAGTCTAGTAGAGTATATAAGAGTATATAGTATATATTCCAAAGACCTAATGTAAGTACAGTAAGCCTTTATTGCATATGAGAAGAAGTCAAAAGATAAGCCAATGCATTCTGGGGTTCACAACTCCCCCTTCTTTAGGGCTTAGATTCTGGGAGCATTGCTGATACTCCCTGTGAGTTGCCCAGATGTCAGGAAAGGGGCACCCAACAAAGGACATGTTGGTAGAGCATTGGACCCAATAGTGGCCAAGATAGAGTTTAGAATCCAACATTTAATGGCAGTTCTTTGGGGCCCCCGGAATAGTCTAGGAGGGTATAAAAGAGATGAGAACTTTATGTATCTAATGTAAGTCCAGTAAGTCTTTACAGCACATGAGAAGGCCCAATGGTTGGCAAGATAAGGTTTGGAATCCAACATTTAAGGGCAGTTATTGCCCAGCAGAGACCCCTGTGTAGTCTAGGAGAGTAAAAAAGGGATGAGAGCTACACAGACCTAATGTAAGGCCAGTAAGTATTTATTGCACATGAGAAGAAGTCAAAAGATAAAGTCAACATGTTTTGGGGGTCACCACTTCATCAGGGCCTGGATTCTGGCAACATTGCTGATGCTTCCAAGATACCAGGAAAATGGTACCCAACAAAGGGCATCTTGGTAGAGCATTGCATCCAATGGTGGGCAAAATAAGCATTGGAATCAAGCATTTAATGGCAGTTATCGCTCAGCCGGGTCCCCTAGTGTATAGTCTAGTAGAGTATAAAAGGGATGAGAGCTCCAGAGACCCAATGTATATCCAGTAAGTCTTTATTGCACATGAAAAGAAGTCAAAAGATAAAGCCAACATGCTCTGGGGGTCACAACTCCCCCTTCATCTTTACTGCACATAAGAAGACCCAAAGGTTTGCAAGATAGGGTTTGGAATCTAACGTTTAATGGCAGTTATCTTTCAACCTGGGCCCCTGGTGTATAGTCTAGGAGAGTATAAAAGGGATGAGAGCTCCACAGACCTAATGTGGGTCCAGTAAATATTTATTGCACATGGGAAGAAGTCAAAAGATAAAGTCAAAACATTTGGGGAGGCACAACTCCCCCTGCTTAGATTCTGGCAGCATTGCTGATACTCCCTGTGAGTTGCCAGATACCAGGAAAACGGCACCCAACAAAGGACATGTTGGTAGAGCATTAAATGGTGGGCAAGATAAGGTTTGGAATCCAACATTCAATGGCAGCTCTCTGTCACCTTGGCGAGTATAAAATAGATGAGAGCTCCATATATTTAATGTAAGTCAAGTAAGTCTTTACTGCACCTAAGAAGACCCAATGGTTGGCAAGATAAGGTTTGGAATCTAATGTTTAATGGCAGTTATCTCTCAGCCACGGGCCCTTGGTGGGCTCTAACCCTTTCTCACTCCATTCAAAACCAAGAATGAAAATGTAGCTAAATATATACTTTAACCAGTCCTTCATATTCATACAATCATCAATAAAAGGTACTTACTGGCCAAGGCGACGATAGCCGGCACGCTCGCCATGGCTCCGGCTGGGGTCTGGGCGATGCACTGATACCTCCCAGCAGTATCATTATTCAGGCTAGCGATGACCAGGGTTCCTCCAGACACCAGGACCCCTGGGACATCTCCAAGCTGCACACCATTCAGTCTCCAGGAGATCGTGGCGTTGGCCGGGTCCACCACGCAGGTGAGCGTTACCGAGCCGCCATACTTCTGGAATGTTGAGAGAGGCTGGACCAGGAACTGAGGGGCCCGAGCTGAAAGGAGACAAAGAGAGTCAGAAGAGGGGGCATTACAATAGGGCAACACTTTTGTTAAAGGGGAACACCAGCCAAATGTTTTTTCTTTGGAAAGGTTGAGGCCCGTGTCTTCATTGGCAAACCTCAAAGGAGAAAAAGAAAGTAATAGAAGAATATATTTTTTGGCTGGAGTTTCACTTTCACCAATGATAAACAGCAGTCTAAAAGAAACACTTTATTTCTTTTTTTCTGCTACAAATTTTAGATACTTAGGAAGTGTTGTTTTCTAGTAGTGTACATGTTTCAATGTATCAATGTTAATAAATTAGATTTATTACTTTATATATATTTATACATTGTATATATTTGTTGCATGCACAATCCCTTCTATGCTTTTGACTAGAAAAAAATTGTATGTTTTTCTTGGTAAATACATAATTTTTTTTTTACAAGCAATTTCAATACAAATAAGCAAAATAGAAGTAAAAATTGTATATAAATTACTGCGCTACTCTCAAAAAAAAGAAAAAAAAAACAGCTGCTGACACTACAACACAACTGTTATTGTGTGATAATATAAAAAAAAGGAAAAGTGCCGCGCTCAAATAAGTGTACCTCGTGTATAAAGGGATTTACATAGGAATACATATAAAGTGTCATACATTAAAGTACAACGTGCAATAAACATATTGTGTTTAATATACAAGTATGCATAAAAAATATTATTTTTTGTTAAGGGTTTCCCCTTAAAATCCATACCAAACCCGAAGGGCCTGGTATGGACTGTGGGGGGGAGCCATGCCGGGTTTTTCCTTATTTTTTTTTTTATAGCCGGGTGTTGGCAATTGTAAGCGCGAGTCATTATAAATGGCATTTGACTCGTTTTTTTTTTCTTTACAAATGTCATTTTTGCTGTAACATATTTATGCATAGTACAGATGCACCACTTTACAGGCACATTAAGGGGACTCCCCAGGCACTATATTTAAAGGAATTTTAATTTTGCACTTTAGGCATAATTAAAATCAATGCTCCTGAAAAAAAAACTATTGTTTTAAAAAAACAATTGCTATTGATAAATGTCCCCCAGGGCAGTACCCGGACCCCCATACCCCATTTATGGCCAATTGCTTGCATATAAGCCTTCAAAATGGGCACTTTTGATTATTCCTGTTCGGCTCCCATATACTTCAATGGGGTTCGCGGTTCGGGTTTGAACTTTTCCCCTGTTCTGGAGTTCTGCTGCAAACTGAACATGGGGGGGGAGGGGGGGGGGTGTTCGGCCCATCCCTAGGTACCATCCAGAGCCTCTGGTTTATAGACTGGATACATCCTAAAGACAGTGGTGTATTTTGGTTTTGTGCTGCCCTAGGCAAATTGGGCGCCCCCCCCCCCCCCATGTCAATTTTCCTCATTCCTTTTTTTTTTAACGGATGAGACTCCCTCCAAAATTGAAGGAGAGAGAGAGGGGGATAAGAGAGAGAGAGAAGGATGAGAAAGGGGGGGGTGAGAGAGAGATAGGGGATGAGAGAGAGAGAGATAGGGTGAGAGAGGCGGCTGTAGCAATCAGTGGCCAATAGTCTCAGGTGGAGGGGGGCGGCTTTTTTGCTGCCCCCTGCAAAGTGCTGCCCTAGGCCTGGGCCTTGTTGGCCTAGGCCAAAATACAGCACTGCCTAAAGATAGAGCATGTATCCTATAAATACAACTATCTTGGGCCCAGGGCCGGGGCAAGGGTTGGGCAGGAGGGGCAGCTGCCCTGAGCACTGTGGTATCATATGAGGTGGGGGGGTCACCATGAGAGGATTGGGCAAGGGATTTGTGTTCGATGGGGAAATTTGGGAGGCAGCAGGGGGTAAGAATTGTTCTAGGAGGGGAAAGTTTACGGGGGTGTTGCTAGGAAAGGTGACTTGGAGGTATTTGTGTTGGGAAGGGGGATGGGGGAAGAGGATTTGTGCTAGAAGGAGGGATTAGGGGTGTTTGTGCAAGAAGAGGTGATATGGTTGAGGGGGGATGGGAATTGGTGCTAGGAGGGGAATTTTTTTTTTGGGGGGGGGGATTGGTGCTAGTAGGGATGATCAGGGCATATTTGATATTTGTGAGGGGGGATTTGTGCTGGGAGGGGGAATGTGGACTTGGAGGGGAAATTAGAGGGGTAGAAGAATTATGCTAGGAGGAGTGAATTTTTCATTTTTTTTTTTTTTGGGGGGGGGGGGGGGGAGATTTGAAGTGGGAGAGGATTTCAGCTGGGAAGGGTGATGGGGGGGGGCAAGATTTGTGCTGGGAGGGGGGATTTCAGCAGGAGGTGGATTTGTCCTGGGAGAAGGGGGAATGTATGCTTAGGGGGCAAGCATGCTGACACATACTGTATATGTTCATACATCTTGGGGGGGCGCAGTTTGGCATGTTTACCCTGGGCTCTAGATGAGCTCCTTGCGGCACTGCTTGGGCCTTTTGGCCTTCATCAGCACCAGATTTGGGATTTATAGGGGGGGGTGCTGGGAAGAAGCAAGACAAGATATTCAGTAAATGTACAGGGAAAGAGATGAAGGGAACCACCGTCACTCCTCTCTGACCCATTATCACCACCTTTGGAGGTACATTCTATAGAGTTCTTGGTCTACTATTTAAATGGCCAAATATTCGTCACCGCGTCTCCATCCAAGGAGAAGACAAGATGACTTCCCACCAGCAATGGTATGTAAAAAGAGCAATTAAGAAGGGAGATTTTTAGGTGTAATCCTGCGAAGTTTATGGCTGCAGCTCCAATTGCAGCTGTCTGGGCCCTCTAACCCCCCTGATATCATTAAATGGAGCCTGCAGGACACAGACATGAGTGAAGAGGCCTTGAGCAAATGGCTCATCCCAACAACTGCATCTAATTTCCCTCAATGTCTTCCACATGTTCCTGGCATTGTATAACACAGACCTCCTCTATCCTCCAGAGTCCTCTATGATGACTATCCCCTGTCATGTCTGCTCCACCTCAATGACGTCACCAGTGCTGGAGGAACACGTCCAGCTATCAGCGACTGAGAGCTTCCTGGACAACCGATAGTAGAGATCTGGATGTCATTATGCACAGCCATGAATATCAGATAAATTTTAAAGGAATGTACTGTATTCCTGCCTTGGGAAATAAAAAAAATGTTAGGGTTGTCACCAAAAAAGAAGGTGAGGGGAAATCATCTAGCGGGGACACCTGTTGTGGTGGCAACCATCTAAGGTTGGACGTTCACGCGGCACAGAACCCAGAAGCTAGTGGAGACCCAAAAAATGGCCAAAAAAACGCCTGCAACAAAAACGCCCAGGTGTGTTGTTGCAGGCGTTTTTTTTTTGGGCATTTTTTAGGCGTCTTTGGAGGCAGGCATAACATCTGAACTTCTGTATAGGGGTATATATACACACACATATATGTATTTATACACATACACATATATAGGTGTGATAGGAGCGGAGCCCTATGCCTGCAAATAATTTCATTAGCGCAGGCATAGGGTTCTGCTACTTTCACACCTATATGTGTGTATGTGTATATATACATACGTGTGTGTGTGTATATATACCCCTACACAGAAGTTCAGATGTCATGCCTGCCTCCAAAGACGTCCACAAAAAAGCCCAATAAACGCCTGAAACAAAAACGGCCAGGTGTGAAAATAGCGGAGCCCTATGCCTGCTCTACTGCAATTCTAATACAAATTATCTTTTTTTTTTCTGGTTCTGGACATGCTACAGAGCTGAAACTTCACAGGTAAACTTTTTAGACCCCCCAGACACTAAATCCAAAGAAATTGAATTATTTTTTTTTCAATATTTTTTTCAATAATTGGCTCTCTATCAAAAACGACAATTTTTAAGAACTTTTTTTTGTGTGATTAATAGTCCCTGGGGCATGACTCAGAACCCTAGGCACTTTTTAGGGGCATTTATTGGGTTTTAGGGCTTCAAAATGGTGTTTTTTGATTACAGAAGTTCGGGTCCCATTGATTTCAACGGGGTTCTGAAATCCGGGCCGAACTTTCGGGAAGTTCGGGTGTTCTGGTCGAACCGAACTTTTCAAAAGTTCGATCATCCCTACTCAGAAGTAGCAATTGCTCATTGCTCAAGGAACCCCTAGCAAACTCTGGAGGAACCCCAGGGTTCCATTGAACCAGGGCCATCCCTACAATGGGTCCCGCTGGGTCCATTGGACCAAGGCAGAACTTTGAGAGGGGCAGCAAATTGACGCCCAAGATTATTTTTCCAGCAGTTTTGTGTGTCATTAGTTTGTGGCACGTTATGGGTGACATTTCCCCATTTCCTACTACTGCCCGTAGTGCACAATGATGAGTATGAGAAGGTGGAGGGTCTCCCTCGGGGGAACGTTCCTCACGTGATTGTGGTGTGCAATGACGCCAGACATCAGCGCACTCCATCTCACACAGGGCAGGCTGGATCTTCTAGGGCGGTGGGCACTGCAGACACAGGAGGACAGACAGCGGGTGTTTGGTGGATGTATATATAATCATTTCTACGTTTTATTAAAGGTATTGCTGTTTTTTTTTTTTTGTCCCTATAACCAGTGCCGGGACAAGGTGATCCAGCGACCATGGCTCCTCCTGACCCAGATGGTTGTCAGTTTCATTGGCGTTCACAGAACCCCTGGTCTGCAGGCTTGGATTGTCACTACTATTCAGAGTTAAATCATGATCTACTAGTGCCTCCTTTATGCTGGCCTTCTTAAGGATTCATATTTAGACACCTACCTATAGATTGTCAACTGATCTATTCAGGTAACACAGCCAGGCATCCTATACAGGGACCTGTGTCGGAGACACCTTTTGGACCATCTCTTCATTCTTACTTTTGATGTTCCATCCTGGTCTGTGGTTTCATCCATTCACTTCCTGGATCCATATCCCACCCTGACATGGTCAGCTATTCTATCTATGAAAAACGATTCCAGGGCAACTATCCCTCCTGCCCACCCCTTGTCCTGGGCCTGCCTATAACCCACAAAGCAGCCCTTTTAGACAACCCTTCACCCCCCACAATGCAGCCCCTAAAAGATGTGCATATAGACAAGGTGCTGTTGCGTGTAAATCTTACTTCCTCATAAATGTAATTTTAGTTTAATCATGATATAAAATAATGGACGTGGGGGCCTTTTGGTGGGCGTGATTTTTTTTTTGGGGGGGGGGGAGCTGGGGCAGCATTTCATTCCTGGACCCAGGCAGCACAATGTCTTGAGCCAGCCCTGCATGGAACCCTGGTTGAGGAATCCTGTTCTAGAGGGATCCCACAGGCATGGTAGATACATAGTTACTGTATGTTGGTCCAAGCTTTACCAATGTAACTATGTAATAATATCCATACCTGGAATTCACCTTTAAGGCAAACTCCCAATTTCTCACTACACATGACTTGCAACACCTACTGGGATCAGCATTCCCGGGGGATGACGATGTGTGAGCTCTGGGCCAGGAGAGAAGCTACGTGACACGTCATGCATCACATCCAGTGCGCTGATGTTCTCACCTCTCCAACATAAACAAGATTGGCAGCCAGCTCCCCGGGCACAGCCTGGCACATCTCCAGCCATACATTAACCTCCTCCCTGCCCGCCGGGACAATCGCCTCCAAGTCTAAACTCCGCACCGACCAAAATAATCCCCTGACCAATCCTCAACCAGGATCAGAAATCTGCTACAAATTATGAAACTCACATTGCTACACCATGCCAGACCACTACACTCACTGACATTGCCACACTGTGCCAGACCACTACACTCACTGACATTGCCACACTGTGCCAGACCTCTACACTTACTCAGATTGTTCCACTGTGCCAGACTACTACACTCACTGACATTGCCACACTGCGCCAGACCTCTACACTCACTGACATTGTTACACTGCGCCAGACCTCTACACTCACTGACATTGTTACACTGCGCCAGACCTCTACACTCACTGACATTGCCACACTGTGCCAGACCACTACACTCACTGACATTGCCACACTGCGCCAGACCTCTACACTCACTGACATTGCCACACTGTGCCAGACCACTACACTCACTGACATTGCCACACTGTGCCAGACCTCTACACTCACTCAGATTGTTCCACTGCGCCAGACTACTAGACTCACTCAGATTGTTCCACTGTGCCAGACTACTACACTCACTCAGATTGTTACACTGTGCCAGACCACTACACTCACTCAGATTGCTACACTGTGCCAGACCACTACACTCACTCAGATTGCTACACTGTGCCAGACCACTACACTCGCTCACAATCCTACACCGTGCCAGACCACTACACTCTCTCAGATTACTACACTGTGCCAGACCACTACACTCACTGACATTGCCACACTGTGCCAGACCACTACACTCACTCAGATTGTTCCACTGCGCCAGACTACTACACTCACTCAGATTGTTCCACTGTGCCAGACTACTAGACTCACTCAGATTGTTACACTGTGCCAGACCACTACACTCACTCACATTGCTACACTGTGCCAGACCTCTACACTCACTCAGATTGTTCCACTGCGCCAGACCTCTACACTCACTCAGATTGCTACACTGTGCCAGACTACTAGACTCACTCAGATTACTACACTGTGCCAGACTACTACACTCACTCAGATTGCTCCACTGTGCCAGACCACTACACTCGCTCACAATCCTACACCGTGCCAGACCACTACACTCTCTCAGATTACTACACTGTGCCAGACCTCTACACTCACTCAGATTACTACACTGTGCCAGACCTCTACACTCACATTGCCACACTGTGTCAAGTGGCTGCACTCACTTCAGGCTCTACAATTTGCCAGGTTACTTCACCGTGTCTCACTGCTACACTGTGCCATACTTCTATAATGTGTAACATTGCTGCATACAGCATCAGACAACATCCTTCCTCCATCCCTCCCGATGCGGCTTTATACGGATCTCATTCAGCATAACTTAGAACAATCCCCATACTCCATCCTGATCACATATAGACTTGTATGTTATATGAAGACACTCACAGGGCTGATCCCATATAGACTTGTATGTTATATGAAGACACTCACAGGGCAGATCACATATAGACTTGTATAGTATATGAAGACACTCACAGGGCTGATCCCATATAGACTTGTATGTTATATGAAGACACTCACAGGGCGGATCACATATATACTTGTATAGTATATGAAGACACTCACAGGGCTGATCCCATATAGACTTGTATGTTATATGAAGACACTCACAGGGCTGATCACATATAGACTTGTATGTTATATGAAGACACTCACAGGGCTGATCACATATAGACTTGTATGTTATATGAAGACACTCACAGGGCGGATCACATATAGACATATATAGTATATGAAGACACTCACAGGGCGGATCACATATATACTTGTATAGTATATGAAGACACTCACAGGGCGGATCACATATATACTTGTATAGTATATGAAGACACTCACAGGGCGGATCACATATATACTTGTATAGTATATGAAGACACTCACAGGGCAGATCACATATAGACTTGTATGTTATATGAAGACACTCACAGGGCAGATCACATATAGACTTGTATGTTATATGAAGACACTCACAGGGCAGATCACATATAGACTTGTATAGTATATAAAGACACTCACAGGGCTGATCCAGACAGCAGACGATGGAGAGTAACCAGCAGCAAACCGCGCAGAGTTCTGGAATTCTTGGTAACATGGTGATTCCATATACAGTAGCGCTGTACTGCGATCTCATCCACAGCGAGCTCCACTTCACCTGGCGTGCTCACCTGTAGAGGAAAAAAAGAGCAGATCCATCAGAGACCATGTCCACCGATATTGTGAGAGCCAGAACTACACACTGCCAGACTTCCATCATACATCCATCATCTATGGATGAAATATTAGTTATTTTATATATCGCCAACATAATCCATGGAGCTGTACAGGGAACACTGAACCAGTCACACCAGTCTCTGTACCAGAGGAGCTTACACTCTAATGTTCCACCACAATCACACTCTATTATTTTACATTGATATAACTCTGACATATACCGCAGCACTGTACAGAGAACACTGAGCCAGTCACATCGGTCTCTGTACCAGAAGAGCTTACAATCTAATGTCCCCACTATAGTCACACGCTATTATTTTACATTGATACAGCTCTGACATATACCGCAGTGCTGTACAGAAAACACTGAGCCAGTCACATCAGTCTCTGTACCAGAGGAGCTTACACTCTAATGTCCCCTCCCCCCACAGTCACATCAGTCTCTGTACCAGAGGAGCTTACACTCTAATGTTCCACCACAGTAACACACTATTATTATTATTATACATTTATATAGCTCTGACATATACCGCAGTGCTGTACAGAGATCACTGAGCCAGTCACATCAGTCTCTGTAACAGAGGAGCTTACACTCTAATGTTCTACCACAGTAACACACTATTATTATTATACATTACTATAGCTCTGAAATATACCGCAGTGCTGTACAGGGAACACTGAGCCAGTCACATCAGTCTCTGAACCAGAGGAGCTTACGCTCTAATGTCCCCCCACAGTCACACTATTGTTATTATAAATTTATGTAGCTCTGACATATACCGCAGTGCTATACAGAGAACACTGAGCCAGTCGCATCAGTCTCTGTAACAGAGGAGCTTACACTCTAATGTTCTATCACAGTAACACACTATTATTATTATACATTACTATAGCTCTGACATATACCGCAGTGCTGTACAGCGAACACTGAGCCAGTCACATCAATCCCTGCACCAGAGGATCTTAGAATCTAATGTCCCCCCACAGTCACACACTATTATTATACTAAATACTTTTTATTTGCAGTGGAACTACAACTCCCAGCATTCACATCCACCATGCTACAGATGATTCCAGCTTCAAATCCTAAAATAAATCCCATTAACCTTCCTAGGACTATTTCCCGAAAACATTTAAAAGTTCAAATCTGTTTTTTAAAAAATAAAAAAATAAATCCCAACCAATCAAAAACGTCCTCAAAACCCCTTTTCTGATTCTTCTTAATAAAACTCAAATTACCTAAAAACTCTCGTTCAAAAATTCCCTTTTTTTTTTCTTGTCATATTCTACTATCAAAAATCTTCAGCTAAAACAAAAAAGAAAAAAATACCCTTCTGCAAGTTTGTACACAAATCCTGCCGGAGAAAGCTTTGAAAGTGCCTGGACGCGGGGCCCGGAGCCGAGGAGGCTGAGGGTCCACAAGACCTACTTTGGGTGGATAAAAGTCCCCTTTATGCCATGTTCATAATGGAGCCGGGCCCAGCTGTTTGGAGATCTTAATACCCATCCCACCAGGTTAAAATAACAATTTCCTGTGAGTGGGGGTTTGGATGGCCCCTGACCCCCTGGGCCCCCTTTCTCCTTCCCCCCCCCTCCCCCGATCCGGCCTCAGACAGGCCAGTAAATCAGTCTCAGGGGGGGAGTCATTAGCAGAGTGAAATTAACAAGGCCTGCAAAAGCAGAGAAGGCCATGGGGGCCACAGGGGGGCCCATACACACCATTGCATTACAAATCGCTTTTCCTTAAAATGTATCATGCCCTGTGTTACAATGTGACGCATGAAAAATAGAACAAAGTTCTTTATTTTATTTTATTATTATTATTATTATTATTGTTAAATATTCAATTATTTTATTGTATTCTATTTTATTTATTATTTTTTTATTATACATTAAATTTATATTATATTAAATTATTATTAAATATTCTGTTATTTTATTGTATTCTGTTGTATCTATTATTAATTTATTATTATATATATATTATTAAATATTCTATTCTTTTCTTTCATTTCTATTTTATTTAATATTATTTTATTATAATGATATATTATCATCATCATCATCATCATCATTATTATTATTTTTATTAATAAATATGCTATTATTTTATTCTATTCTATGATGAAAGTTATATTGTGTTTTTAGTGTACTGACCCGGGAACTCAGCACAGGGATGGTGGGAACCCCTCATAATGGGCACAGCAGGTGTACAGACCCAGGAACTCAGCATAAGGTTGGTGGGGACCTCTCATAATGAGCACAGCAGGTGTACAGATCTAGGAACTCAGCACAGGGATGTGGGGACCCCTCATAATGGGCACAGCAGGTGAACCCCTCATAATGGGCACAGCAGGTGAACTGACCCAGGAACACAGCACAGGGATGGTGGGGACCCCTCATAATGGACACAGCGGGTGAACCCCATTAATGGGTACAGCAGGTTTGCTGACCCGGGAACTAAGCACAGGGATGGTGGGAACCCCTCATAATGGGCA
Organism: Pelophylax lessonae; assembly: GCF_965119305.1. Taxonomy (NCBI): domain Eukaryota; kingdom Metazoa; phylum Chordata; class Amphibia; order Anura; family Ranidae; genus Pelophylax; species Pelophylax lessonae. Next base: position 21,833,577 of record NC_138769.1, read on the forward strand.
CAGCAGGTGTGCAGACTAAGCACAGGGATGGCGGGAACCCCTCATGATTGGCACAGCGGGTGTACAGACCCATGTACTCAGCACAGGGATGGTGGAAACCCCTCATAATGGGCACAGCAGGTGTACCCACCTGGGAACTCAGCACAGGGATGGTGGGAACCCCTCATGATGGGCACAGCAGGTGTGCCCACCTGGGAACTCAGCACAGGGATGGTGGGAACCCCTCATGATGGGCACAGCATGTCAGCAGACCTGGGAACTCAGCACAGGGATGGTCGAAACCCCTCATAATGGGCATGGCAGGTGAACAGACCTGGGAACTCAGCACAGGGATGGTGGGAACCCCTCATAATGGGCACCGCAAGTGTACAGCCCCGGGAACTCAGTGCAGGGATGGTGGGAACCCCTCATAATGGGCACAGCAGGTGTACAGAGCGGGGAACTCAGCACAGGGATGGTCGAAACCCCTCATAATGGGCACAGCAGGTGTACAGACCCGGAAACTCCGCACAGGGATGGTGAGAACCCCCCTTTATGGGCACAGAGGGTGTACAGACCACGGAACTCAACACAGGGATGGTGGGAACCCCTCATAATGGGCACAGCAGGTGTACAGACCCGGGAACTCTGCACAGGGATGGTGAGAACCCCCCATTATGGGCACAGAGGGTGTACAGACCACGGAACTCAACACAGGGATGGTGGGAACCCCTCATAATGGGCACAGCAGGCACAGAGAGATATCACCAATAGAGTCCATGAGATTGTTACGTGATTTTCTCGAGATTTTGCGTGTCAAGCTTAGGGCAACTCATTGACTTTGGCCCCTCTCACATTACGCAATTTGGAATTGCGGACAAAACGTGCAAAGTTTGTTCAGTTTCCATTATTCCTATTGGCACCTCAAACGCGGTGCGATTCTGCCGTGATTGTCGCGCGACAGAAATCCGTGGCAACCGCAGCAAAACGTGCCTTTAAAAATCCAAGTAATAGGAGTTTTTTTTGGGCAACAAACACACACACAGGGCAGCCCATTAAAGTAAATGGGCTGCCCTACGCACAGGATGCTAAATCGCACAACAAAAATACGTAAATGGTCAGTTATGGGGTTGTCTGATGCGTGTTTTTCATCCAACAAAATCTCCTTCTCCTTTTTGGGATACAATTTTAAAATGCACATTTTGCCTTGATTCCCACACGATTCTGTCGCACAACAATCTCAGCAGAATCACACTGCATTTGCGTGTTGCGCTTTTGTCAGTCATTTTGGAATTGCCAAGATTCTGCCAGCAATTACAAATCGCGTAATGCGAACTGAGCCCTTAAACATATGCGCGGTGTATCCGACGCAAGTAAAGGCAACTTTATCGACCAAAGGGTTGAGAGTGGGATTGGACAAAGGTAAAAAAACGACATCATAGAAAATCCGAGAACAAAATGGCGTCCGCTGGAAGAGACAAGTCCACTTTAAAGAGCAGCCAAGTTTCCAGAGGCAGATTTTCAGCGCCTCTCTCCCTGCGTACCCACCGGAGAGCGTCCTGGCAGCCGTTCCCGCAGTTGCAGGCCCAATCCCTCCTTGCTATGGGGCTCTGTTTTATCTCAGGGCGGCTATTTCTGGCACGCAGACCAGCAGCAGTACTGTCGGTGGGAGGTTGGACACTTTCTGACTGCGTGGAAACTTGGCCGCGACCTCCTGCGTCTTGTGAGAGTTCCTTTATTATTTCATTTTTCTTGATTTTTCCTTCTTATACTTGGCAGCTCAGCCTAAACAAGCGATACAGAAACGTTATTGGCGACGCTACGCCACCCATAATTCCCCCGTAACCTCTTCGCTGCCGAAATGGAAGATGAAGGTTAAACCTGCAGGGGGGGAATTGATAGAATATATAAATAGGCTATCATTATCGATATCATTATTCGGTATCCTTGTTCAGTGTCGACCTTTGGGACCACATACCAAAGTAACATTGCAAATAAGCCCAGTACTTTGAGGTTCGCAAAAATTTACAGCGGCAGAGCTTATAACTTCAAAAGTTAGAGTGAGAATGAACTTAAGCTTGACCTAATAAGGCCAAATGGGTCTATGATGTTGACCTAATATGGCCAAAGGGGTCAAGGACATTGACATATTATCAGGAGTAGACAGGCAACTTTCAGCCCAGGGGGCAAGTGCAAACCCAAGGTCCATGGTGCGGTGACTCGGCCCGCTCCCACTTTCCCTCTCCTATCCTCCTCCCTACCCTCCTTCCAGGCTGAAGCTCCGCTCCTGGTTCGCTCTACTCACCGGCTGAATCCCGGTTCCCGACCTTACCAGCAGTAGGGAGTTGGGGGAAGCTGGGACAGCTTGGTTGGGGCTGGCCAGGGGGAGGAGAGTCTTCAGTGGGGCAATAAACTGGGCTCTGCTCAGACACAGTTTTTACCATCCATGCATTGGGGGGGGGGGGGAGAGAGGCTTGCGCTCTGTCCTTGTATTCAACCCGCACTTAGTAGGTCAGCGGCAGGGACTTTTTACTTCTCTTCACCAGGAATCCTTTAGGCATGTCTGTAGCAGAAGTGGTGCAGCCTTTTTATGGGGCATCAGAGCGGCTCAGGGGGCAATTGCCCCCCTGCCTCCTGGCTCAGTCCTCCCCTGCATATTATGGCCTCATGGGTCTTTGACGTTGACCAAATATGGCCACATGGGTCTATGACATTGACCTTATATGGCCACATGGGTCTATGACGTTGACCTAATATGGCCACATGGGTCTATAACATTGACCTAATATGGCCACATGGGTCTATGACGTTAACCTAATATGGACACATGGGTCTATGACGTTGACCTAATATGGCCACATAGGTCTATGACATTGACCTAATATGACCACATGGGTCTATGACGTTGACCTAATATGGCCACATGGGTCTATGACGTTACCCTAGTATGGACACATGGGTCTATAACGTTGACCTAATATGGACACATGGGTCTATGACATTGACATAATATGGACATACGGGTCTATAACATTGACCTAATATGGCCACATGGGTCTATGACGCTGACCTAATATGGCCACATGGGTCTATGACATTGACCTAATATGGCCACATGGGTCTATGACGTTGACCTAATATGGATACATTGGTCTATGACGTTGACCTAATATGGCCACATGGGTCTATGACGTTGACTTAATATGGACACATGGGTCTATGACATTGACCTAATATGGCCACATGGGTCTATGACATTAATCTAATATGATCACATGGGTCAACAATGTTGCCCTAATATGGCCATTTAGCCATATTAGGTCACTGATATCGCAAGCATCCCCATGTCTTTGTGTAGGTATAACTGTGGGGGCAGAGAAGGCCACAGTGGATTGAGTGGCAGTGGGTGGGACCAACAGCTTCCTTCCGGGTTCATTCAAAACCAAATTTGGACCGAACCCGAGCTAGTCCTTATTGCCATGATCATGTAATTTCAAAAGTTGTTTTATATCATTTGAAGGACCCATTTACATTTTTTTAAGTGCATGCATGTGTGAAAAAGCTGCCAACGCACCCTAACAAGGCAAAAGTCTGCAATGCACAACACTAATGCCACGTGTTGCAATGTGCTGAAAATATGGATGTGTTGCCCTAGTGTAGTGGAGGGCCATTCAAAACAAGTGGAACTGGAATGCATTAATTAGGATGATATCTGGTGATCCTGCCATGAAGGTCCTTGTTCAGGCACTTCCTGTTACAGAGTGACACTGCTCTGTTCCAGTCTCCCACTAGAGCTCCTGTGTTGTCACCCTTTCAAATACTTCATTGATGGTGACTACACACAGCTTTGCTTGAGATAAGCAGCACTGAGATGGGAAAAAGGCTAAAAAGGAGTATCTTGTGAACAAATATGGCAACTTTTGATATACAGTACACAAAGCAAACTATAAGTTTATCCATTTAGGGTTTAGATCTGATTTAAATAACTGTAGCAGCCGAACAAATTCTCCCATCAGAATTTTCAGAACAAAATAAAGTTTGCTACAAGCGTCACAAAGTGGATTTTGGACACTATAATGAAGGAGTTTTACAAAGTTGTGTTTCTCAGAGTAGTCGATAATAAACGACCTCTGGACCCAGCGACTTCTTCCCAGAAGAATTTTGTGGCGTTGCACAGATCTGCGTTATGTCAGTGGGATTACCTCCAAAGATATTGGAAATGGGAACACGCAATCCATCCTTTGGCTGTCATGGAGAGGAATGCTACCCCTTACAGCTGCTCAGCTCCCACAGAGAGGCGTAAATAGGGTGAGTGGGCGAAAAGAGGAGACTGGACAAGCCGGGAGGAAAACCACAGAAGACAAGGAATAGTCTACAGATTTAAAGAGCTTCTCCTCTTATATGTATTTGATTGTCTTACTCAAGTAAGGATAGCCTGTACAAAAGTGGATACTCATTCTTTAGAGTGGCCATTCTCAACCAGGGATCCATGGAAAGCTAGAGTTCCTCCAAAGGATGCTAGAGGTTTCTTGAGTTTTGGCTGATTATCCTCCTATATTGTCTTACTCAAGTAAGGATAGCCTGTACAAAAGTTGATACTCATTCTATAGAGTGGCCATTCTGAACCAGGGTTCCAGTTCCATGGAATGCTAGAGTTCCTCCAAAGGATGCTAGAGGTTTCTTGAGTTTTGGCTGATTATCCTCCTATATTGTCTTACTCAAGTAAGGATAGCCTGTACAAAAGTTGATACTCATTCTATAGAGTGACCATTCCATGGAATGCTAGAGTTCCTCCAAAGGTTGCTAGAGGTTTCTTGAGTTTTGGCTGATTATCCTCCTATATGATGTTGCCGGCATAATTCCAGGGCCAATACCACTTGGAATAGGCAGCTGCAGGACATCAATGATCTTTTTAGCTGGGTGTAAAGGGGGTCATTTTCTCCACCACTGTAAAAGGGGCATCCCTCCCACTGGCTACCAATATAAGGGGGCATTTTTCCCACTGACCCCCAATGAACTGGTTGTAGCAAGGGTTCTCTAGAAGCTAAAATTTATACACTGAAGGAAGAAGCTGCTCTAGAGAGTGCCTCATGTCATAGCAAAGGCAGACCTCAGGGGCAATAGTGGACAATGATGCATGTTGAGGTCATGATGGTCATCAAGGACTACTGACTATTGACCAACCACATCATTAGCCAACCACCTGGATGCGAAATGTCAAATCAAGTAAACTGCCATGTACCTGCTCCTAAGTTCCCCACGTTAATCTGCCTAGCACCCACCTCCTTACATGCACAATACTAATACAGCGTATCAAGAACCCATTAAATTCTATGTACATCCACAGTTCCTCCTTGTGGAGCTTGCAATATAATATCTTCACCCTAGTCATACAAATACAGTACATACATACATGGTTTAGGACCAGTTTTATCAAACACCCATTTACCTGATAATATATTTTTGGGCTGTGGGAGAGAACATACAAACCCCACATAGAAAATGCCCCTTGTGGGTTTCACACAAGAGTGCTGACCATTATACCCTGTATAACAATGCAATCTGCTCAGTTATCCATCAGGTTATACTGTACATCAAACTTGTTGGGCCACAGAACCCTCAGCGACCAGCCTGACTTCACCACCACCATTGTCTACTGCAGAGGACAACGCCCAATCTACACTGTGGGGAGCTCTGCCGAAGTGGAGAGTAACTACTACCACCAGCCAGGCCACAGACTTCCCCACCATCATTGTTTACAGCAGAGGGCAAGCTTTAGATCTATACTAACGGTAGAGCTCTGGTGAGGTGGATAGTGACTATTACTAACAGACAGGCCACAGAGTTCTCAATGACCAGCCTGGCTTCACCACCACCATCATTGTCTGCAGCAGAAGACAACCCCAAACCTACATTAAGAGGAGCTCTCTTGAGTGGAGAGTGACTACTACCAACAAACATGTGTTAGTTTCCTGAGCATAATAACTAAATTGTATATTCAAATGCCTCTTTGATTTGAACCTATGATTTGCCTAAGCAGGCCCTGGGAGTGAAAGAAAAGCCGTGAGTAACCTAAAAGTTGCTGGAGTCATAGCCTGCAGAGAGCTTTGGCCTCCTCACATGACAGTGCTAATTGACCCAATGTTGTCACATGGAGGTAGCCACATGCTTCTTCATACTCAAAAGTACTAGGTTCTTTGGCAGGGATGGGGAGGTATAGGCTGCTGGGGATGGACAGGCTTTAAGCAAACCTGTTGATTAGCTCTGAATAGGCCAAGCAAAGGTTTGCTTTAAAACCAGGACTTGGAATTAAGAAATGAAAAGAAAGTATGAAGGAAGGAAACGCAACCGGCGCCAACGGAAAAACAGTGAACAGATTAAAGGAGAGCCAATGGGTACGATGGCATGGGTATGGAGAGAATCCTGCCAGCTCCATCTTGGCACTGAATGAGCCAGACATCAGTGTGTAAAAGGATATATTCTCAGTCGCTCCAGTTCCTACCGCAACAATCAACCATTCAGCTAGACCACCAAGGAGCAGGCAGAACCAGTGACCCAGCCCAATCAGGAAGAGAAACCATTTTATGGCCCAAGCCAGTGATCCAGCACCAAAAAAAATCAAAAAAATTGTAAAAAAGGAAAAAACAACTTCCAAGCAAGGACTGCAAAAAGTCCAAAACTCTCCAGCCTCACCCCATCTCTCACAAAAAGTTGTTTCTCATTCCCGAAACTTCAAGATTATTTTAGCGTAAAAAGTGTATATAAAGCTTAATTCTTTTTAACATTTCAGAAGGTGAAAAGTAGACCCTGACCAACTTCTGTAGCATGTCTGTGATCTCTGACCAACTGCTTTAAAATGTCAGTCGTCTCTGACCATCTACTGTAATGTGCCCAAAGTCTCTGATTGTAAGTAGCATGCCAGTAGACTCTGACCAACTACTGTAGCATGCTAGTGGTCCCAGATCATCTCCTATAGCTTGCCTGTTGTCTCTGACCATCAACAATAGCATGCCAGTAGACTCTGACCAACAACTGTATCATGTCTGTGGTCTCTGATCGTCTCCTGTAGCATGCCAGTTGTCTCTTACCAACTACTGTAGCATGTATGTGGTCTCTGACTATCTCCTGTAGCATGCCAGTTGTCTCTGACCATCTCCTAAAGCGTGCCTATAGTCTCTGATGTGCACACACGGGCCCCCTACAACATAAACGGTGCCATCTTGGTAGGAGGGGTGGATGGGCGGCACATAGAGGAACCAATCCATCCATTTATCTCCTGCCATTGCTCAGTGCCTGCAGGAGGAGAAGTGAGCATTCAGCGGCAGCAGGAGAGAACATGGACAGTTTGGTTCCTCTATGTGCCACCCAGCTGTCCCTTCTATCCAGGCAGGCAGCCCTGGCCTACTGGGCAAATGCCCGGTGTGCCCTATGGCCAGTCCGGGCCTGATCTCTGACCATCGTCAGTAGCATGCCAGTAGACCCCGACCAACTACTGCAGCATTCATGTGGTCTCTCACCATCTCCTGTATCATGCCAGTCATCTCTGACCATCTCCAGTAGCATGCCCATAGTCTCTGTCTATCTCCTGTAGCATCCCCATAGTCTCTGTACATCTCCTGTAGCATCCCCATAGTCTCTGTACATCTCCAGTAGCATCCCCATAGTCTCTGTCCATCTCCAGTAGCATCCCCATAGTCTCTGTACATCTCCTGTAGCATCCCCATAGTCTCTGTCCATCTCCAGTAGCATCCCCATAGTCTCTGTACATCTCCAGTAGCATCCCCATAGTCTCTGACCATCTCCAGTAGCATGCCCATAGTCTCTGACCATCTCCAGTAGCATGCCCATAGTCTATGTCAATCTCCTGTAGCATCCCCATAGTTTCTGACTATCTCCTGTAGCATTTCTGATTACTTTGACAGCTTTCAATAGCATTACATTTACCACAAAGTGTGTGCAGCCAATTGGTAATGTTGAGGACCTTACTTAAGGCCTTCTTAAAGTTCACCACAACTGCACTACTCTTTTAAAAGATTAGATCTACTTGAACCTCATTAAAGGCCAAAGACCAAATGGAATATAACCTAAAATCCTGTGGCATGTCTGATGACTTTGACAGCTTTCTATTGCTGTAAATTTATCAGAAATTATGTGCAGCAGCCATTTGGTAATGTTGAGGACCTCACTTGAAGCTTCCCTAAAATTTGACCACATCTGCCCAAATCTACCCAAGCTTAGATCTACTTGAACATCATTAAAGGCCAAAGACCAAATGGCATATAACCTAAGCTGGTGATCCAAATACAAAAAATAAAACCCAAAAAAAGAAAGAAAAAACAACTTCCGAGCAAGAACAAGTCTACATTTTGCCAGAAGAGCTCCAAGCCCGTTCTTTACCAAAAAAGGTGTTTGTCGTTCCCTTCTCACGTTTATCATATTAATCTCATTCAAGGCTGAGTAAAGACCAAACCACAATGAGAAAACTTTTTAAAAAGGAGGGTAAAGCTTGTTTTACAGTCTTTTTTTATATTTTTCTCTTCTTTTTCTGTCTGTTCTTTTTAATTTACGTCCCTTTTGCTCACTATCAACTCGACTTGACAAGCTTGCTTAATTGGATAAATTCGGCTCTCACACTCCTTCTGAGATGGCCATGAAAGTGGAGGCATTAGGGTGGGAGAATTAAGGGGGAAAACTGGTTTTAATAGCAGGGTGGTGGTTGGTTTGTGGGGGGGGGGGGGGGGGTTACGTTTTTCTACATGAATTCCATCTGCTTTTTTTCCCTCACTGCCATTGACGAGGGTTCTTGAATATTCATGAAGGCCTTCTCTCTTCTCTTGGACCCCCAGCTCCCCCCCCCCCCTTCCTCGTGTCCCTCTCATAGCACCAAACAATGCCCAATCTAAAGGCCCCCCCCTCTATGCATTAGACAAACACAGGCAGTGTCAAGTGTGAGGAGGGGCTTCAACTGCCAGTCATGCTCCAGACCTACAATGGGGCCTAGAGGCCTTCAATAACACACTGCATGCTTTCCATATGGGGGCTGAGTAACCCATGGAAACCCTAACAGGCAGAACGAGGCTTAATAGAGTCTCTATTCATTGTAATGCAGCGAGCTGGCTCAAGAGACTATTGCCCCTCGGGTCATTTTTCTTTATACCTATCACCCCCCTCTCCCTCCCCTCCACTTCTATTTTTTTTTTCCCCTCTCTCTTTCGTTTTATTGAATTGGAACAAAAGGCCGAGGTTGCTTAAGGGTCCCAATCTGGAGAGGATCGAGAGAAAAGATGATGCTTGGGTTTTTTTTTTTTTTTTGGGAGAAGAAGGGAGGGGGGGGGGAAATAAGGGGGCCAATTTTTTTTTTTTACCCCTTAAAAAAAAAAAAAGTGAAAGTTAAAAAGCATACAGAGGTGCCAGCTGCCTTGACAAAACCTAGAATGGCCGGGGGACCGCAGGGTTTTTCACGGTACAAAGGCCTGGCATGGAAAAAGGTTAATTTGTAATAGAAAAAAACAGCTGCTTAAAATGAGAAGGCTCTCTGACCACCCTCCACGAAGCCGTGCTGCTCCAAGCACTCAACAAGCCAAGAAAAAAAAAAAAAATAGCTCTTGCCAGCCTAAGCAATGGCGACCTCCACCACCCACCAACCCCCCCTTCCAGTGAAAAGACTCCGGGAAGCTTTAATAGAGTGTCCCTGAGTACTTCATCTATTACAAGTGTCATGGAATCCACATTTCTGCTCCTCCTACGTGTTTTGCCTGATTTGCCCTGAGCTGACGAGTAGAAGGTGCCCACGGAGGAGCCAAGATGGCTGCACTGTGCTGACCCTGCCATTGATCCCCCCAAAGTCAAAGTTCAAGAGACTGAGATATAAGAATACATAAAAGAAAAAGAAAGGTGGTGTACTTAAAGTATTGGACACCCCGGGCTGCTCCAAAACACAAAATTTATGTTCTGTAATAATTTTAAAAAAATGTAATAATTAATAATGGCTAAAAGAGAAGTGCGAGAAAATTGCACTTTTCTGTTTCCTCACATTGTTGGTCAGAAAAGTGCTCGTTATGCTGGTTGTCCGTGAAATGCCCAATTACATTGTTGGTCAGTGGAGAAGGGCCCCCTTAGGTTGCATACTTGCCAACTGTCCCTTTTTTCTTGGGACAGTCCCTGGAAATAGGAGCCTGTCCCAGGTAATTTATATTGTCCCTGGAAGCGCCTGTTAATCGGGCTGCCCATAAATGTTACGCAGAAGTAGTGCAGCTGAATGGGAGAATTATTCCAACTCTGCTACTGTGGCCTTAAGTTTGAAATTCCCTTTTTAATTTCCTGCAATTCTCTCTATATTGAGTAGACTCTATAATCTGATAAGTAGGCGATATTAATGATGCCGAGTGGGCGGAGCTTTAGGGAAGTGGGTGTGGTAATTGATAGCTGTGCTGCAAAGTGTCCCTGGAAATTTTTTTTAAATGTTGGCAACTATGAGATTGGTGGTCAGTGGGAAGAATGCTCCTTACATTGGTGGTTGGTAGGAAGAATGCTTCTTACATTGGTGGTCAGTGGGAAGAATGCTTCTTACATTGGTGGTCAGTTGGAAGAATATTCGTTATATTGGTGGTCAGTAAGATGAATGTCTCTTACTATGGTGGTTGGTGGAAAGAATGTCCCCTACACTGGAGGTCAGTGGGAAGAAATCTCCTCCTTACATTGGTGACCAGTAAGAAGAATACTCCTTACATTGGTGGTCAGTGAGAAGAATATTCTTTACATTAATGGTCAGTGAGAAGAATGCTCCTTAAAGCGGAGTTCCGGGCACAAAAAATATTTTTTTTTTGTGCCCCTCCGCTAGGTATGCCTCACCTGAAAAGGAATTGGATAGTTATTTTTTTTTTTTTGTTTACTCACCTTTTTATTGAAGATCGTAAATACTCACCTATGACAGCTTCCTCCTCCAGCGCCGAGGCTCACCCCGTCACTTCCTGTCTCGCTAGGATTCCTGGGAGCTAAACGTCATAGCTCCCAGGAATCAATGCGCCGCACCGGCCCCGCTCGTCATTTCCGGGCGACGCCGCATTCCCCTGCTAAACAGCTTCTGGGCATGCCCAGAAGCTGTTTAGGAATGCGGCGCCGCACCGGAAGTGACGAGAGGGGCCGGTGCAGTGCATTCTGGGACACGAAGACGCGGAAGAAGACAGAGAAGAGGACCGCGCCGGCTTCAGCTGCCCACAACAGACAATGGAAACGCTGTGGAAGAAATTTTCTAAGTAAGTATTTCTTCTTACAGGTAAGTGCGAACCGGGACAGATCAGAGGCTAGCCATTGTGGAATGTACTAGCCCTGACTGTCCCGGGGGTATGTTCAGAAAAAAATTGTTTCTCTGCCCGGAACTCCGCTTTAAATTGGTGGTCAGTGAGAAGAACGCTCCTTACGTTGGAGGTCAGTGGGAAGAAAGCTCTTTTACATTGGTGACCAGGCAGAAGAATACTCCTCTCATCTCCTTACATTGGTGGTCAGTGGGAAGAACGCTCCTTACATTGGTGGTCAGTGGGAAGAAGGAGGAGGACACACCCAAAGAGCTCTCTCAGAGAACCAGCCCTTTTCAAGCCTGGGCCTTGCTTGCTAGCTTGGCCCAGGAACAATGCCTGATCCTGGGGGAGGCCCTGGGAGGGATCCCCCTGATGACACGGGGCCTAGTGAGGAGGAGGTGGAGGACCTGTCTGTGGGTCCAGGCCCTGGTGAGAATGCGGATGTCTTCAGCCAGAAGGTTATCAATCGTTTTAGGGCGATTGGGAGAGCTGAAGAAAAACTTAAAGTTTTGAAGGCTGAACATAAATCCTTCAGAGCCAAATACTGCCAGGCCTGGAGTAAAAATCGCACAGCCATGAAGCCTGAGCTACAGGAATTGGAAGATAAGGTAAAGAAACAATCTTTATTACTGGAAAAGTTGAAAGATAGAAGCGGAGTGTTTAAAGAAAAATTTGATAATGAGAGGAGATTTGCCAGCCAAGCATCAGCAAGTTCTGTGGATCAGCAGCCTCAGTTAATGGATGACCAGGCTCCATCTGCCTCTGCACCTCTCCCCCCATGCCAGAACTGGGAATCGCCAGCGGCAACCAGCCAGGGGGTTGAGAGTGGGCATGGATCCCTGACATTTATCCAGGAGATGGAGTCCCCCCTGAGAGCAGATAAGTTTGCATTCACTGATGATCCATCAGAAATCCCTGTGGATGGGCAGAGGAGATACAAACCAGCAAAGCCAGTACTGGTGGAGAAATCCCAGTATACCATGCTGCCATCCAACATGTGTGCCCCACCTGCTGTAGTGGATGGTGTCCCAGGTGAGAAGGAGCTTTGCCTACAGCTACCTATTGGAGATTCTGCTGTGAACACAACCAGTACAGACATGCAGGGAAAATCCCTGACCGTGAAATCCCCGGACCATCAGGTGAATGTGGATGGACCTGCATCTGACACCCCAGACATGGATTTTGCTGGTCTGGCTGAGACCAGTAGTCCCTCTGAAAGCAAAATGGCTGCCAGCTCCAAGGAGTCTGTTTCACTTTCACCAGAGCTTCCCAGTGTTTCAGGGCTGATTGCTGGTGGGGGAGGGGATCAGCATGCTGCTGTTTTGGAATGGAAGCAGCCATGGAAGTTACCTGCAGTGTTTTACCTGCTGCTGTGCTAGAACTGAATTCCATTTCCACAGCTGAAAACCCTGTCCCAGTGGAAGAGAAGATGACAGCTGAAACTCTTACCAGTGCAGCACCAACTATGGATTCTGCTGTGAAGACAACAAATATCCCAGCAAGTATTAAAAATGACAATAATCATAAAGCAATGAATGTGGTGGGTGGTGGTGAAGGGGATAATATTGCTGGGAAAAATAGAAATGACATTTCTCCCCCTGCTCAGCAGAGGAAAGATTTATTGATTGTACAGATCAATCCCGGATCTGTACAATCGTTATCTGTTATGTCTGTGTCGGATGTTTCAAAACAAACTGATGGATTTTCTGCTGGGAGGAATGTTGGAAGCTATGCTTCAGCTTTGGGGAGTCGCACCAGGGTGGGTGGTGGGGATTTGGTTAGTAATCGCAATTCAAGGAGGTTTGTTGGGGGGTTGGTTAGTGGGTATAGGAGGAGGAATGTGGTTCAGTTGCGGTGGGAGGGCGATGGAACGCCGCCAGTAAGGGGGAGAGTGGCCGAGTTGGTCTTGGAAATGGGGTTTAAAGCCTGTGACATTTTTGCTTTGATTTGCCCGGTGGGAAGTTATGAATTTGATTTGTCGTTTGTGAAACCTGAGAGTTTGGATCTCTTTTGGGAGAGATTTAGGAGGTGCAAGGGCCTTCAGCAGTGGAGTGGTTTGGTGCCAAAGGTGATTTCAAGACAGCCTCTGATAAAGTCGGTGACCATCTTGGTGCGTAACGAATCCATACCAGAGGCTGATTTATTAGTATGGCTACGCCAATATGGCGAGGTCCTCACTCCACTGCGGAAGGTCCTTGATGAGCATGGGATATGGACAGGGGCCTGGACAGTGTCACTAAAATTGGGGGTGCTGGGCGATGTAGTTCAGCACCTTCCCTGCTCAGCCTTTCTGGGTAGGGATAGGCTGACCATTTTCTACCAAGGTCAGCCTAAGGTGTGCAATAAATGTGGTGATAAAGGCCACTTTGCATCGTCCTGCACCCACAAGAAGTGCTCACTGTGCCAGGATTTAGGCCATTTGGCCAGAGAATGCACCCAGATTCGGTGCAATTTGTGCCAGCAGCTGGGTCATCCATATAGCCAGTGCCCAGAGGCACTGCATAACTTGCCAGGATTGGAGACTGAGCTGCAGAGGCTTGATAAAGAAGATGAAGCAGCTGAAGTTAGAGAGGAAATTGTTGTTGCCCCTCCTGTGTCTGTTGTGTCAGATTCTGTTTCCCCTAGTGAGGTGGTCCCTGAGTCTGTCCTTCCTGTGTCTATTGTGTCAGATTTTGTTTCCCCTAGTGATGTGGTCCCTGAGTCTGTCCCTCCTGTTGTTCCTACATCTACTGTGCGTAGATCCTCCAGACTAGCGGAAGCTGCTGGGGGGGCGGGTATAGTGGATCTTCCCCCTCGGCCTACTCCACCTCCAGTCCCTGTCTCTCGACACCGCAAACGCGGCCAAGAGGGTGCAGGGGTGCTGGATGGTGGTGGGGTCGATGGGGTTGAGGGAGGGGTGTCCATGTCCCATGTCTCACCCTCTGTTGTGGAGGATTCGGATGAGGAGGGGTGGGAGAGGACAAGGAGGAAGAAAAAGAAAAAGAGGAAAACCAGTAAAGCGGTCGTTTCCTCCTTACAGTTAGAGCCAGGAGGGGTTCCTCTTGGCAACACATTTTCGGTTTTATCAGGGGAGGAGTTAGTATCCAATTTATCCACTTCTTTATCATCTATGGATGAGGGGGAGTCACATAGTGTAAAGAGAGCTGTTTCGGGTGATGAGAGTGTGGTGGAGGTTAAGAAACGACTACCCCAATCATCCTGATGGCAGTGCCCGCTCTGATAAAGGTGGCGACCATTAATGTCGCCAGCGTGAAATCTGCAAGAGCTCGTGATATTGCCTTATTTTTGCTCAGTGAGTTTGATGCTGAGATTTTATTTTTGCAAGAGACCTGGCTCAATACTTTGGCCGATGTCCATCTAGCAAAAAGGGAGTGGAGATGTGGTCCCTCCTTTTGGTCTCTTGCGGCTGAGCCTTGCAGCGGAGTTGCGGTTCTTTTTAAAACCAATATGGTAACGTGCCGGCGGATAATTGAGGTAGAAATGGGGAGATGCATGGTCTTAGACGTCTCTGTTAGGGGGCAGGACCTGCGCCTCATCAATATCTATGGACCGCAGTCAAAATGGGACAGGAAATGCCTCTTCACAAAGATCAAGCCCTTCCTTTTTACATCCCAGCAGGTTGTCTTTGGAGGTGACTTTAACACCATAATTAGGCCTGAAGACAGGAGGGTCTCCATAGACAGGCTGGGTTATGATAGCGTTTTTCTTAGAGATATGGTTAGACAAGCAGGCCTGGTAGATGTGCACATTAAGCACTGCCCTGGCAGCACGGGATTCACGTTTCAGAGAGGGAATAGTCAGAGTAGGATAGACAGGTTTTTTTTAAAGGAGAACTCTGCTTTCTCGGCTCCTGAGTTGAGGGCGGTGGAGTTCTCTGACCACTGTATGCTGTCTGTGACTCTGAATGCCTCGGACACTCCACCCAGGGGAAGGGGTACCTGGAAACTGAATTCGGCTCTCCTGGAAGATGTAGAGGTAAGACAATCCTTTGAGGATTTTTTTCAGGCACAGGTTTCTATTCTGGACTTTTGCAGCAGTAAGTCAGAGTGGTGGGAGCTTGTGAAACAAAGGGCGATTGGACTTTTCAAGGCCATAAGTAAGAAGAAGCAGCTTGGTATGTATATTGCCTACCAGCATTTGCGGAGGAAGCTTGATCGTCTTGTCTCGTATGGAGGAGATCCAGGGGAGATCTCGGAGGTAAAGCTTCTTCTTAGGAAGTGTCAATACGACCGGCATGCCTCCTTGGTTCTGGAGAGAGATTATGGGAAATATCACTCGCCTGATCCTTACCAGAACTGTAAGCAAGGCATAGCAGTTAAGACGGTCATAGGTCTGAGGGATAGTACGGGTTCCCTGGTGAAGTCCAGATCAGGGATCCTGGAGATCTTCAGGTCATATTACGCAGACCTTCTGGGAAGAAAGGACCTTAGTCGGGACAGGATGGAAAGCTTTCTGGATTCTACTCCAGGATTGGGAAATGATACATTGCCTTTGATGGATTTGACAGAACCAATTTCAGCGGATGAGGTAGTTCGTGCTATAGAGAAGCTGGCTACCAAAAAGTCGCCTGGGCCAGATGGGTTGACAGCTGAATTTTACAAGTGTTTTAAGTCCATTCTGGCTCCCTTTTTAGCGGAGGTTTATAACAGCTGTTTAGAAGAGGGTTCTCTCCCTCCCTCCATGAGGCAATCCGCTGTGATTCTTCTGTCAAAAGGTAAAGACCCCTCAATAATTGAGAACTGGCGCCCCATCAGTCTTCTCAATGTTGATAGAAAGATCTTGGCGAAGATTCTTTTTTGGCGCTTGTCGTCAGTAGCAGGCGATTTGTTGTCCAATCATCAGCACTGCTCGGTCCAGGGCAGAAGTACCTTTTCAGCAATTTTAGCTGTCCGGGAGGCTTTGGAGCGATGCAGGGCTGCTGGATGGAGAAAGTACTTGCTGGCATTGGATCAGGCGAAGGCTTTTGATCGAGTCAATCATGAGTACCTGTATTTGCTACTTGGTAGATACGGCCTGCAGGGGAGGTTTATTGATTGGCTGAAAACATTATATAAAGGGGCTGAGAGCTTCCCACTTGTTAATGGTTGGGTTGGACGGCCTTTTGAGGTTGGCTCTGGTGTGCGCCAGGGGTGTCCTTTGAGCCCCCTGCTATATGTATTCGCAATCGACCCCTTCATAAGAAGGTTAGAGAGTGGATCGTTGTGTGGGGTGCTTTTGGGCATTGCTGGTGTGCCGCCTTTGAAGGTCGTGGCCTATGCCGATGATGTGTCTGTTATTATCTCTGGGATGGAGGAGGCGCAGGAGGTGGTCTCTGTGATAGAGCAGTACACTGAGGCTTCTGGCTCTAAAATCAATCATGAAAAGAGTGAAGTTTTCTGGATGGGTGAGGAGGGTGAAAGCTTCGAACTTCCGGATGCCTTCCCAGAGCCCCAGCAGGAAATTAAAGTGTTGGGCATCAAATTTGGTCCTGGTGACTATGGTCATCGAAATTGGGAAAGCAGGTTGTTGAATGCCAATGCCAAGGTGGCAAGCTGGAAGAAATGGAAACTTTCCTTGAGGGAAAGGGTTGACTTGATTAAAACTTACCTGATCCCAATCTTTTTATATGTCAGCTTTGTCTGTATCTTGCCGGAATCTCTCTATGCAAGGGTGTACAGCTGCTTTTTCCAACTGTTATGGGGAAATAGGCTGAACCTGATCAAACGCAATGTAACTTACCTGTCCAGGCGGGAGGGTGGTCTAGGAATGGTCAACCCTATAGTTTTCTTTTCTCTGCTTTTTTTAAAGTATAATCTTGGTAATATGTTAGCAGAGACCCCGCCGGGATGGGTGGGTATTTTTCAATCTTGGTTTAGGCCTTTTCTGCGATGCTGGGAAGATGGCGGGCCAGTGAAAAGTCTGAGAGTCCGACATGGCAAGCTTCCGGCTTATGTTGCCCCGTGTCTGAAAATACTTAGGCAGTGGCAGGTGACAGTGGGGGATATCAAGTCCCTCCCCAGAAAGCTTCTGGAGAAGAGGATTTTGGGCTCTGCTTTCAGTGTGTCGCTGACCTTAAGGGATTGCCCAGGCCCCGTAATGAGGGAGGGGTTGCGTTTAATTAACTTAGGAAGAATCCCTTTGAAGTTTAGGGATCAAGCCTGGCTCGCTTTCCACGGAAGGCTCTATGTGAGAGGGAACCTGAAGCATCGCCCTGTGGATGATCGGGATTGTCCTAGAGCGGAGTGTGTTGGTAAAGTGGAGTCTATGGACCACTTTTTGCTCCAGTGTCCCTTTAACATAGAGGTGTATAAAAGGGTGGGGAGGGCTCTAGGCATCCCCTTTCTCTATCGCATGAGTTATGTGGAGTGGGTGTACGGGGCATTCCCGACTCGCTGGGATTTTGATTTGGATACACTTTTTCTAGTTCGTATAGTTGTCCGTTACTTCACGTGGAATGCACGGTGCCAGATTACCCTGCGGAAGAAAGTCCTCCCTGTCGAGGTGGTGGTGTACGATATTCTGGGTGAGGTTGGGAAGATTCGGGGTCTTGAGAAGGGCAGGGAGCCTCGAGCGTTCTGGATAAGGGCGTGGAGGAATATCAGACCTGCTTTTGGTGAACTGTCCATCTCTGGGTGAAAAGCTTTTTTCCTATGCTATTTCTTTCACGCCCTTAGCTTTTGTTAGTTAATATCTTCATTTTTGAAGAAGGGCTGCATGCATAATGGGAGTGGTTTTGTTTCTTGACCTCGCAGGTTTGATGTCTGGTGTGGTGGTGTGAGTCTTATTAAGATTATTTTTCCCGGTAATGATGTGTTTCATGATGTGAGTTTTGTTTTTGCTGTAAAGGCAGTCTTTATTTGAGAGCAGAATTTGCTATGTATTTTTTTTCCCCCCTTTTCATGTAAATATGTATATATTTATTTATGTATATTGATTTTATGATTATTGATTGCAAGACTTTTAATAAACAAAAATTGGGAAGAATGCTCCTTACATTGGTGGTCAGTGGGAAGAATGCCCCTTACATTGGTGGTCAGTGGGAAGAATGCCCCTTACATTGGTGGTCAGTGGGAAGAATGCTCCTTACATTGGTGATCAGTGGGAAGAATGTCCCTTACATTGGTGGCCAGTGCGGAGAATGTTCCTTACATTGGAGGTCAGTGGGAAAAATGTGCTTTACATTGGTGGTCAGTGGGAGGAACGCTCCTCACTGTGGTTGCAATTAGTATTAGTAGTTACTTGTCTGAGAGGTAGTAATTGTTACAAGGAACTTCTAACAACCCCTGGAGGAACCTTGAGGTTCCACTGAACCCTTGTTGAACAAGGCTGTCCTAAACGTAGTTAAATATGTCTGACTATACGGGTGGAATTTTCAGGAGCAGTTCCAGGTAGCAATATGAAATGTTATCTAGCAGCCAGAATCCACAGACTTCCTCACACGTGCAGTGGGCGAGTCTGCTTTCAGAAATATGAGCTGTGGAACTTCCTCTCTTTTCTCTCTGCATCACCGACCCACAATAAAAGTCTAAATCTGATTGGTGAATTTGAGAAACTTAGAACTGATCTTCTGTTACATAGGGTCCTGTGTAGGTGAGAGACAGTGAGGAGGGGTCTTCAATGGGCGTGTTTGAGAATCCACTCCTGCATTACAAGAAGGTAAGCAAAGGTGTTACCAGAGCACCAGACTACTCACAAAATAGAGTGGGGTGGGCCTGGGTCACCTTGATGAAACACTGAAGTTCTGAAGATGCATTTCAAGGTTTCATTCCCATAAAAGGAAATACGATGCAGTGTAACTATCTGGCCACTGGGTGGCCCTATTTTATTATTGCATTCAGAGATGTCTTCATCTGTCCAAGCTATCAGTATAAAGGGGGACATAGAATTGAGGTTGTGCTGATTCCATACACTGCAGATTTAAAGCTGACCACACAGCTTACAATCTGACGATACAATTTCTGTATGATTTCTTTTAAATTGACATCAACAACGTAATGCATGGGATGGGCGCTTGTAAAAAATTCATTTAATTTAAAGACAGTCAGGCAAGACTTTGCGCAGACAGACAGACCCCCCCCCCCCCACTCAAGGCTTAAGTAAAGAAGCTAGTGCAATGGCCTGTCTCAGGATCTACAGCACACAAGCGGGTAAGAATATGCAAAATATATATATATATATTTATATATATATTCAAACATCAGTCTGCTGCAGGCAGGAGGGAGCATTTTCTCAGTCTCTACTCCCCCAATAATGAGACTGTAACTTTGTAAGCGAGCCCAAAGGAATGATCCTGCGGCAGGAGGCTGGCCTGTGTCTGACATTGCTCCGCCTTTTATTATTTAAAGGTCATCCTTCAGATGATGTCATCAATTTGCTGCAGGCAGGAGGGAGCATTTCCTCAGTCTCCTCATCCCCAGCGATCAAACTGCAACATTGTAACTTTGTAGCAAGTGAAAAAGAGAGAAGATGCAGCAGGGGGCTGATCCATGTCCGACATTGCTCCACCTTTTATCATTTAAAGGTCATCCTTGAGATGATGTCAACAGTTTGCTGCAGGCAGGAGGGAGCATTTCCTTAATCTCCCTTCCCCTAATGATCAGACTACGACATTGTAACTTTTTAAGCAAGCCCAAAAATTAGAGGCTCCAGCAGGGGGCAGATCCGTGTCTGGCATTGCTCCATCTTTTATCATTTAAAAGTCATCCTTGTAATTGTCATCTGCCGGCTGCAGGTAGGAGGGAGCATTTACTCAGTCTCCCCTCCCCCAATGATCAGACTACATTTAACTTTTTAGGTTAGCAAAATGAGAGAGGCTACAGCAGGAGGTTTATCTGCGGCCGACATTGCTCCATCTTTTATAATTTACGAGTCATCCTTGAGATTGTCATCAGTCTGCTGCAGGCAGGAGGGAGCATTTCCTCAGTCTCCCCTGCCCAAGAGGATGCAGGAGGGGGCTAATCTGTTTCTGACATTGCTCCACTTTTTAAGTCATCCTTGAGATTGTCATCAGCCTGCTGCAGGAAGGACAGAGCATTCTCCTCCTCTCCCCTCATTGATCGGACTGCAACATTGTAACTTTGTAGCAAGTCACAGGGTGAGAGGCTACAGCAGGGGGCTGATATGTCATTAGTCTGCTGCAGGCAGGAGGGAGCATTTCCTCAGTCTCCCCTCCCCAAGAGGATGCAGCAGGGGGTTGATCTGCACCCGCCATTTCTCCACCTTTTATCATTTAAAAGGTATCCTTGAGATTTCATCAGTCTGCTGCAGGCAGGAGGAAGCATTTCCTCAGTCTCTCCTCCCCAGGAAGATGCAGCAGGGGGCTGATCTGTGCCCGCCATTGCACCACCTTTTATCATTTAAAAGTTATCCTTGAGATGTCTTCAATCTGCTGCAGGCAGGAGGAAGCATTTCCTCAGTCTCCCCTCCCCAAGAGGATGCAGCAGGGGGCTAATCAGTCCCCGCCATTGCTCCACCTTTTATCATTTAAAAGTTATCCTTGAGATGTCTTCAGTCTCCTGCAGGCAGGAGGAAGCATTTCCTCAGTCTCCCCTCCCCAAGAGGATGCAGCAGGGGGCTAATCTGTCCCCGCCATTGCTCCACCTTTTATCATTTAAAGTTATACTTAAGATGTCATCAATCTGCTGCAGGCAGGAGGAAGCATTTCCCCAGTCTCCACTCCCTCAATGATCAGACTGCAACATTGTAGCAAATGACAAGGTGGGAGGTTACAGTAGGGGGCTGATCTGTGTCAGACATTTGTGAACACAGCCAAAAACTGCACAGGCACCAGGGTTTACATGATTGAGTCATGTCTAGAAAAACTAGCAAATTCCATTTATAAAAAAAATGTATTTCAGTGAAAAATCTTAACTTCAGCCGTAAAGTATTGTAAGTCAGAAAGTAACATTCTGAAGGTGTGAAGACTCTGTTGAAATGAATCAGCCGAAGTCAAACCTCCCTGCCATCGGGGAATCGGGGGCACCTGCAGACAGGAGTGCGGGAAAAGGTTCACACCTAGAGGCGAGGGAAGTGTACACAGAGTGCGGAGGAGGACACAGGGGAGAATGGCCGCTGTGTGGATTTAGCTAATCTCCCCTCTATGGGGGAAGAGGCTCTTTATACAGATAAATTGTTGACTTTTTTTCCCTTTTGTGTGGTTAAGTCAACAGATTACAGAGCGGGGTGCCAGGCAGGAGCTGTAATGACAACGGCAAACACGGGCAGCATGCCGAACCTTCTTCCCCCGATCTGACCCATCGTGTCTAGTCGTCGACGGACTGTGGCCATAGACTGAGCAATAATCACACAGACTTTGCTACATTTTTTTATTTACTGGAATAGTAATTTAATTGCTAGGAAGCAAAAATGGTGACACCAACGAGTGCATTTGACAAATCAGAGGACCCCAACCCTTTACCATCATAGACCCCCAATGGAGGGTCCAATATGTCCCCGTACCAACTTCACTTGGCTATCCAAATCATCATCATCATCAGTCCCATGAAATATATTAAATAGGATTTATTTAGCACCAAAGACAAGAAGAGGGTAGGAGGGACCTGATCATAGGAGCTTATGATCTAAAAGGGGAGGGGCAATAGATACAAAAGGTAATACCTGTGTTGGGACGGATTGACGGAGATGCTGGACTCGGAATAGGCTTCCCTGAAGAGATGAGTTTTCAGGGACCACCTAAAGGTGGACAGAGTAGGAGATAGTTAGAAAGATTGGGGTGAGGAGTTTCAGAGGAATGGGAGAGGCTCTGGAGAAGTCCTGGAGGTGGACAAAGTAGAATATAGCCAGATAGATTTGGTAGGGAGCTCTACAGGATAAGAGAGATTCTGGAGAAGTCTTGGAGGTGGACATAGTAGGAGATAGCTGGACAGATTACGGTATAGAGTTCTAGAGGATAACAGAGATTTTGGAGAAGTTCTGGAGGTGGACAGAGCAGGAGATAGTCAGACAAATTGAGGTAGGGAGTTCTAGAAAGTGGGAGAGGCTCTGGAGAAGTCCTGGAGGTGGACAGAGCAGGAGATAGTGGACAGATTGGGATAGGGAGTCTCAGAGGAAGGGAGATTCTCTGGAGAAGCCCTGGAGGTAGACAGAGTAGGAGATAGCCAGACAGAATGAGGTAGATCATTCCAGAGGATGGGGGAGGCTCTATAGAAGTCCTGCAGGTAGACAGAGCAGGATATAGTGGACAGATTGGATTAGGGAGTTTCAAAAGATGGGAGAGGCTCTGGAGAAGTCCTGGAAGTTAACAGAGTAGAAGATAGCCAGACAGATCAAGGTAGGGAGTACTACAGAATGGGAGAGGCTCTGGAAAGGTCCTGGAGGTGGACAGAGTAGGATATAGCCAGTAAGAATGGGGTAGAGAGTTTCAGAGGATAGGAGAGGTTTTAGAGAAGTCCAGGAGATGAACAGAGTAGGAGATTGCTGGACAGATTGGGGTATGGAGTTCTAGAGGATGGGAGAGGCTCTAGGGATGTCCTGGAGGTGGACAGGGTAGGAGATAGCCAAACATATTAGGGTATGGCATTCCAGATGGTGAGAGAGGCT
This sequence comes from Pelophylax lessonae, assembly GCF_965119305.1. Lineage (NCBI taxonomy): Eukaryota > Metazoa > Chordata > Amphibia > Anura > Ranidae > Pelophylax > Pelophylax lessonae. Next base: position 21,856,391 of record NC_138769.1, read on the forward strand.
CTGGAGAAGTCCCAGAGGTAGAAAGATTAGGAGATAGTGGACAGATTAGGGTAGGCAGTTCTAGAAGGTGGGAGAGGCTCTGGCGAATATCCTGGAGGTGGACAGAGCAGGAGATAGTGGACAGATTGGGGTAGGGAGCTTCAGAGGATGGAAGAGGCTCTGGAGAAGTCCTGAAGATGGACAGAGTAGTAGATAGCCTGATAGATAGGGATAAGGAGTTCTAGAGGATGGAGGAGGGCTCTAGAGAAGTCCTGGAGGTAAGCACTGGAGGAGGTGCTGAGGAAACTAGATAGCAGGAGGCCGTGGGAGGAGGACAGAGAGAAGTTTTGATTATATTTTAAGACAAAGTTTGTTATGGAGAAAAGAAAATTGCTGCAGGTATGAAGAACCTAAAAGGGGGTGGGAGAGGCTCTGGAGAAGTCCTGGAGTTGATCAAAGTAGGAAATAGCCAGACAAGTTGAGTTTGGGAGTTCCAGAGGATGGGAGAGGCTCTGTTGAAGTCCAGGAGGTAGAGCAATGGCAGGTATTCTGACACGTTTGGGTGATAAGCAATACCCTTATACTGCCGGACAGAGTGGGGTAGGGAATTCCAGAGGATGGGAGAGATCCTGGAGGTGAGCATGGTAGGAGTGTAGGAGAGACTTAGAGAGCAGGCGATCTTGGGGGGCGGAGAAGACGTTACCGGTATGGCTCCAAATAAATAAACAAATAAAAATTCAGGGAAAGGTAAAATATTGCAAGGTATACTTTAGCGCAGACTGACGTCCAATCCGCTCGCTCGGTGTAGATAAACACTCACCACCTGGGTATGTTTTACGACGTACGCAGGTATCAGCACCTAAATACGAAGGATTTTCCTATCATCCCCGCGGGATGTGTAATTTCCTCCGCTGACTAAAAATGAGCAGAGCCGCTCGTCAGGGCCCAGGGAGGGCCGAGGCTCCGAAGACGCGTTCGCACCCCGCTCTAAAAATAAGCCCCTAAATCCCTCATAAAAACCCAGCAGACAATCGGCGCACGGAGCGGAGGCTTGTGTTAGTCATCAGAATATTTACTCCTCTCCCACAGCGGCATTTCAGAGAACAATGTAACCTTTAAACAAAAGAAAAAAAAAAATTGGCGTTCGTCTTCCTTTCATCGCTTTTGTTGTAAGGAGAGCGCAAAGACTTGGTGGCCAGAGCCTTGCAGATTCTTAAAACATACTCTATGCATGGGGGAACGTTACGATGTGCTGCCGTGTCTTGTAATGTAGAAAATATCCGGACAGATTGGGTTGGGAGCTCTAGTGGATGGGAGAGGCTGTAGAGAAGTCCTGGAGGTGGACAAAGTAGGAGACGTCAGGACAGATTGAGGTAGAAAGTTCCTTCTCTGGTGAAGCCCTGGAGGTTATCAAAGTAGGCAATAGCCAGATTTATTGAATTTGGGAGTTCCAGAGGATGGGTGAAGCTCTGGAGAAGTCCTGGAGGTGGACGGTGTAGGAAATAGCCAGACAGATTGTGGAAGGGAACTCTAGTAGATGGGAGAGGCTTTGGAGAAGTCATGGAGGCGGACAGAGTAGGGGATGTCTGGACAGATTGGGGTAGAAAGTGTCAGAGGGTGGGGCAGGCTTAGGAGAAGCCCTGGAATTGATCAAAGTAGGAAATAGCCAGACATATTAAATTTGGGAGTTCCAGAGGATGGGAGAGGCTCTGTGGAAGTCCAGGAGGTGGACAGAGTAAAAGATAGCCAGACAGATTGGGGTAGGGAGCTCTAGTGGATGGTTGAGGCTCTGGAGAAGTCCTGGAGGTGGACAGAGTAGAAAATGTCTGGACAGATTGGGGTAAAATGTTTCAGAGGGTGGGAGAGGCTCTGGAAAAGTCCTGGAGGTGAACAAAGTAGGTAATAGCCAGACATATTAAATTTGGCAGTTCCAGAGAATGGGAGAGGCTCTGGAGAAGTCCTGGAGGTGGACAGAGTAGGAAAAAGCTGGACAGATTGTGGTGGGGAGTTCTAGAAGATAGATTGGGGTAAGGAGTTCCAAAAGATGGGAGAGGCACTGAAGAAGTCCTTGAGTACTAGTAGGAAATAGCTGGACAGATTGGGGTAGAGAATTCTAGAGAATTGGAGAGGCTCTGGAAAAGTCATGGAGGTGGACAGAGTAGGAGATAGTTGGACATATCGGATTAGAGAATTCCAGAGGATGGGAGTTGGGAGAGGCTTTGAAGAAGTCCTGGAGGTGGACAGAGTAGGGGATAGCTGGATAGATTGGGGTAGGTAGTTCCAAAGGATGGGTGAGGCACTGGAGAAGTTCTGGAAAGTAGGGAATAGCTGGACAGATTGGGGTAGAGAATTCTACAGAATCGGAGAGGCTCTGGAAAAGTCATGGAGGTGGACAGAGTAGGAGATAGTTGGACATATTGGATTAGGGAATACCAGAGGATGGGAGAGGCTCTGAAGAAGTCCTGGAGGTGGATAGAGTAGGAGATAACGGGACAGATTGGGGTGGGGAGTTCCAGAGGATGGGAGAGGCTCTGGAGAAGTCCTGGAGAGTAGGAGATAACTGGACAGATTTAGTTAGGGAGTTCCAGTAGGTGGAAGCATGTGGCACTGCATGGTGTTGCCATATCTGCATCATTTTGCTGCAATGCGCACCATTACAATCGCTCAAATTTAGCCCAGTATTTTACAGGTAAAGCAACGCACATTAAAATACCGCGCCTTACAATTTTAAAAAAATTCACCGGCAGTGAAAGAGTTACAGCTCCGCCATTACTCGGCGACTCGCCCTAAGTGGATGACCAAACGCGCCCCCGACTTGCAGAGGAAAAATTCCGTCTGACTCTGACTCATACCGAACATAAAAAGTCAAGTTTTTTGTGAAGTTTGGAGAGCAGAAGACAAATTGAACTCCCAGAGAATCTCGAATTACCAAACCGCCCGGGGATTCTAGAATTTCGCCTGGCCGTGCCAACACTGCGCCCTCGCCAGGAACACCAGCCAGAGCCCAGGGAGCAGCCGAATCGCAGATGGAAAGGGGGGGGGGGGGGCTCAGAAGAAAAAAAAGGACGAATGGAAATGAAGGGCTTGGCTGTATGGGAATAGCGACATTCGATGTCCACCGCAGATTGGCATTCACTGAGAAAAATCGGTCCTCAGGGTTGGGGCTCTTCCTCAGCTTTCAATGGCACAATCACAGGCGCCATTAAAAAAAATGGCCCAAAGTCGCATGACACGTCGCACTGGTGTGAATGATGCCTAAGGCCCCATTCAACCTTCAAGTAGCGGGAACGCAAGCTCGCGATTTTGTGCGGGTGATTTAGCACAGGGCTGCCCTATACGCCTTTGTCGCCCCAAAAGAAGCTCCAACTGCTTGCTGGGCGACAAGCTTCATGAGATTTTCAATGGCGAGTTTTGCCACCATTGTCTCTGGATTCTTTTGCGCAACAACAGCGGCAAAATCGCATCGCGTTTGGGGTGCCATTTGGAATGGATGGCACCCAAACGTGCGCCATGCCTTTTGCAGCAATTGTCATGTGATTTGGAATCGCAGGCAGAATGGTGGCAATTATGCCTGGGATTCCAAATCGCCAAGTGTGAATGGAGCCTAAGGGTATGTTTTCCAAAAGCGCACAAAATCGTGCATTTTTGGGCACATTTGGATTCCACAGCTGCGATTCTGCCCATGATTCTAAATCGCATAGCAGTCACTGCACAACATCCTCCTGTACGTCTCCTTTAGCTCTGGTTCACACCAGTGCAGCTTTGAAATTGAGCTACTTCAGTGCGATTTCAAAGCCACAGATCAGTGCGACTTGGACCTCTGATTTCATTGTGGCTTTAAAGACCAGGGCTTTTTCTGACATTTTCTGTTTACAAGTTAAAAATCAGCATTGTTTTGCTAGAAAATTACTCAGAAACTTAGCAGAGACCCTAGAGAATATAATGGCGGTCGTTGCAATATTTTATGTCACCCCGTATATGCGTAGCATTTTCAAATGCAATTTTTTTGGAGGAAAAAATACACTTTCATGATTAAAAAAAAAAAAAAGCAAACACAGTAGTTACCCCAATTTTTTTTTGTATAATTTGAAAGATGATGTTGCCCCGAATAAATAGATACCTAACATGTCACGCTTTAAAATTGTGCGTGCTCATGGAATGGCGACGGATTACATTTTTTTGTATTTTTTATTTTATTTTTTTTTCACAGTTTATTTATTTTATTTTATCACTTTTAGAATTTTTAGAATTATTGCTCTCACTCTTACGATCGCGCCAATACCTCACATGTGTGGTGTGAATACCATTTACAAATTCAGGCGCAATTTAAGTACGCGTTCGCTTCTGCATGAAAGCACGGAGGGATGGGGTGCTTTACAATTTTTTTTTTCATTTTAGTTTTAATTTTTTAATACATTATTTTTAATTTTTTATTTTTTTTTACACAGTTTCTTTATTTTATTTTATTTATTTTTTTATCACTTTTAGAATTTTTAGAATTATTGCTCTCACTCTTACGATCGCGCCAATACCTCACATGTGTGGTGTGAATATCATTTACAAATTCAGGCGCAATTTAAGTACGCGTTCGCTTCTGCATGAAAGCACGGAGGGATGGGGTGCTTTACAATTTTTTTTTTTTATTTTAGTTTTAATTCTTTAATACATTTCTTTCTTTTTTTTTACACAGTTTCTTTATTTTATTATTTATTTTTTTATCACTTTTAGAATTATTGCTGTCACTCTTACAATCACGCCAATACCTCACATGTGTGGTGTGAATACCGTTTACAAATTCAGGCGCAATTTAAGTACGCGTTCACTTCTGCATGAAAGCATGGAGGGATGGGGGGCTTTACATTTTTTTTTTTTTTTTAGTTTTAATTCTTTAATACATTTCTTTCTTTTTTTTGTACACAGTTTCTTTATTTTATTTTATTTTATTTATTTATTTTTATCACTTTTAAAATTATTAGAATTATTGCTCTCACTCTTACGATCGCGCCAATACCTCACATGTGTGAATACCGTTTACAAATTCAGGCACAGTATAAGTACGCGTTCGCTTCTGCGTGAAAGCACGGAGGGATTGGGGTGCTTTACATTTTTTTTTTTTATTTTAGTTTTAATTTTTTAATAATTTTTTTTATTTATTTATTTATTTTTTACACAGTTTCTTTATTTTATTTTATTTATTTTTTATCACTTTTAGAATTATTAGAATTATTGCTCTCACTCTTACGATCGCGCCAATACCTCACATGTGTGGTGTGAATACCGTTTACAAATTCAGGCGCAATTTAAGTACGCGTTCGCTTCTGCATGAAAGCACGGAGGGATGGGGTGCTTTACAAATTTTTTTTATTTTAGTTTTAATTTTTTAATACATTATTTTTTATTTATTTTTTTTTACACAGTTTCTTTATTTTATTTTATTTATTTATTTTTATCACTTTTAAAATTATTAGAATTATTGCTCTCACTCTTACGATCGCGCCAATACCTCACATGTCTGGTGTGAATACCGTTTACAAATTCAGGCGCAATTTAAGTATGCGTTCGCTTCTGCGTGAAAGCACGGAGGGATAAGGTGCTTTACAATTTTTTTTTATTTTAGTTTTAATTTTTTAATACATTTTTTTTATTTTTTATTTTTTTTTTACACAGTTTCTTTATTTTGTTTTATTTATTTTTTTATCACTTTTAGAATTATTTCAATTATTGCTCTCACTCTTACGATCGCGCCAATACCTCACATGTGTGGTGTGAATACCGTTTACAAATTCAGGTGCAATTTAAGTACGCATTCACTTCTGTGTGAAAGCATGGAGGGATGGGGGGGCTTTACAATTTTTTTATTATTTTAGTTTTAATTTTTTAATACATTTGTTTTTATTTTTTATTACACAGTTTCTTTATTTTAATTTATTTTAATTTTTTATCACTTTTATTCCTATTACAAGGAATGTAACCATCCCTTGTAATATAAATAAGCATGACAGGTCCTATTTATGGAGAGATCTGGGGTCAAAAAGTCCCCAGATCTCTCATTTACCCTAAAAGCTAGAGGGAAAAAAAAAACAATTTTGAACTTTGACAAAATCATGTCTTTAACCACTTCTGGACCGGCCCTTTTTCTGACACATGTTGTTTACAAGTTAATAATTTTTTTCCGCTAGAAAATTACTCAGAACCACCAAACATTATATATATATTTTTTAGCAGAGACCCTAGAGAATAAAATGGCGATTGTTGCAATATTATATGTCACATGGTATTTCAAATGCAATTTTTCCATGAATTAAAAAAACAAACATACACAGTAGTTACCCCGATTTTTTTTTTTTTTTTTTTTAATATGAAAGATGATGTTACACCGAGTAAATAGATACCTAACATGCCATGCTTTAAAATTGCGCATGCTCATGGAATGGTCACGAATTACGGTACTTAAAAATCTCCATAGGTGACATTTTGAACATTTTTGCAGGTTACCAGTTTAGAGTTACAGAGAGGATCTAGTGCGAGAATTATTGCTCTCACTCTTAGGATCGCGCTGATACCTCACATGTGTGGTGCGAAAACCATACGCGTTCGCTTCTGCGTGCAAGCACCGAGGAGTGGGACGCTTAACTTTTTTTTTTTTTTTTTTTAGATTTCATTTTTTTTATTTTTATTTTTTTTCACAGTCCCTTTATTTTTTATTTTTTTATCACTTTTATTCCTATTACAAGGAATGTAATCATCCCTTGTAATATAAATAAGCAGGACAGGTCCTATTTATGGAGAGATCTGAGATCTCATCAGAGGGGGTGGGCGAGAGAAGGGGGTGGGCGAGAGAAGGGAGTGGGCGAGAAAAGGGGGTGGGTGAGAGAAGGGGGTGGGCGAGAGAAGGGAGTGGGCGAGAAAAGGGGGTGGGTGAGAGAAGGTGGGCAAGAGAAGGGGGTGGGTGAGACAAGGGGGTGGGTGAGAGAAGGTGGGCGAGAGAAGGGGGTGGGTGAGAGAAGGTGGGCAAGAGAAGGGGGTGGGTAAGAGAAGGGGGTGCGTGAGAGAAGGGGGTGGGCAAAAAAGGGGGTGAGCAAGAGAAGGGGTGGGCGAGAGAAGGGGGTGGGTGAGAGAAGGTGGGCGAGAGAAGGTGGTGGGTGAGAGAAGAGGGTCGGTGAGAGAAGAGGGTGGGTGAGAGAAGGTGGGCGAGAGAAGGGGGTGGGTGAGAGAAGGGGGTGGGCGAGAGAAGGGGGTGGGTGAGAGAAGGGGGTGGGTGAGAGAAGGTGGGCGAGAGAAGGGGGTGGGTGAGAGAAGGTGGGCAAGAGAAGGGGGTGGGTGAGAGAAGAGGGTGGGCGAGAGAAGGGGGTGGGTGAGAGAAGGTGGGCGAGAGAAGGGGGTGGGTGAGAGAAGGTTGGCGAGAGAAGGGGGTGGGTGAGAGAAGAGGGTGAGCAACAGAAGGGGTGGGTGAGAGAAGGGGGTGAGCAAGAGAAGGGGTGGGTGAGAGAAGGGGGTGGGTGAGAGAAGGGGGTGGGTGAGAGAAGGGGGTGGGCCAGAGAGGTTGCAGGGCCAGGGAGTCACAGCCATGACGTCACTGGTTGCTATATGCCAGGTGGCTCTAGCAACCAGTGGCCAATAGAGTTTCAGGTGGAGGCAGGGGGGGGGCTATTTTGCTGCCCCCCCTGCAAAGTGCCGCCCTAGGCCTGAGCCTTGTCGGCCTAGGCCAAGATACCGCACTGGCACAACTAACGCACTGCATCCAAATAGACCGCAACGGCGCAATGGCTTCCGGGGAACTCTGCAGCACACACACGTCACGCCCATTTAATATAGGAATAATGTGAAGCGGAGTTCTCCTTTAGACTGCGTCCCATTAAAAATGTGAATTATTTATTAACCCCGAAGTGAGCGCCGTTTCCTGATCCTCCTTCCGGAGTTGTCAGCAGCTCCGCCAGCGCGCTAATAATAACCACCTGCGTCATGGCCGACGGGAACAGATCGATTCTTCACCTGTGGATGGATCAATAGGACAAGGACAGTCCTCACTGCAAGGACAACTAAAGAGGACCTGTCTCCAGGGCGAAGGGGCGCGCGCCCCCCTGATTCCTCTCTCACCCTTTTCTACCACTTCGGTACAAGTAGAAAAATTATTCTGCGAATGGCGCCGGTGCCCAAAGAGCGCCCCTCCATGGTCGTTGTGCTGCAATGCAGCCTCTTGGCACAGAATCCGGAAGATTGCAGTCATTACTGGAGCCCCGATTATTACAGTGATTGTCGGCTTCCCAAACGGCCCCCCAGGTACGGAATATATAAACTTCTATCGGGCCAAGCTGTCCCAATGCAACTATGCTATAACATCCAGCTTTCGGCTGGGATCAGATACACTATATTACCAAAAGTATTGGGACGCCTGCCTTTACACTCACATTAACTTTAATGGCATCCCAGTCTTAGTCCTGTGTACTGTGGGAGAGCAGATATAGTGACTGCAAGATTCCGCGTTTAGTAACACTTTCATTTCCATCCTAGGCAGTGTGCTGTATTTTGGCCTAGGCCAACAAGGCTCAGGCTTAGGGCAGCACTTTGCGGGGGGCAGCAAAATAGCCGCCCCCTCCCCGCCTCCACCTGAGACTCTATTGGTCACTGGAAGCTAGAGCCGCCTAGCGTCTAGCAACCAGTGACGTCATGGCTGTGACTGCCTGCCCCCCTCTCTCCCCCTTCCCTCCCCCCTCCTTCTCCCTTTCCCCCCTTTCTCCCACCCCCCCTTTCCCTCTCTCTCTCATCGCCCCCCCTCACCCACCCTTATCCACCCTCTTCTCTCACTCACCCTCTTTTCTCACCCACCCCCTTCTCTTGCCCACCCCCTTCTCCCACCCACCCCCTTCTCTCGCCCATCCCCTTCTCTCGCCCACCCCCTTCTCCCGCCCACCCCTTCTCCCGCCCACCCCTTCTCTCCCCCACCCCCTTGTCTCACCCATCCCCTCACCCACCCCCTCTCACCCACCCCCTTCTATCGCCTACCCCCTTCTCTCCCCCACCCCCTTCTCCCACCCACCCCCTCTTTCACCCATCCCCCTCAGCCACCCCATTCTATCACCCACCCCCTTCTCTTGCCCACCCCCTCTCACCCACCCCCTTCTCTCGTCCATCCCCTCTCATCAACCCCCTTCTCTTGCCTACCCTCCTTCTCTCGCCCACTCCCTCTCACCCACCCCCTTCTCTCACCCACCCCCTTCTCTCACCACCCCCTTCTCTCGCCTACCCCCACTCACCCACCCCCTTCTCTCGCCCACCCCCTACTCTCACCCACCCCCTTCTCTCACCACCCCCTTCTCTCACCCACCCCCTTCTCTCACCCACCCCCTTCTCTCACCCACCCCCTTCTCTTGTCCATCCCCTCTCATCCACCCCCTTCTCTCACTCACCCCCTTCTCTCACCCACCTCCTTCTCTCACCACCCCCTTCTCTTGCCCATCCCCTTCTCTCACCACCCCCTTCTCTTGCCCACCCCCTTCTCTCACCACCCCCTTCTCTCACCCACCCCTTTCTCTCGCCCACCCCCTTCTCTCACCCACCCCCTTCTCACCTACCCCCTTCTCTCACCCATCCCCTCTGATGAGATCTCAGGGGTTCTTGGTGAGTCTTGTAGTCCTTCAACTCTGGAGGGGAGTCACATCCGTTAAACAGGAAAGGGTGGGCAAATTTACATAGGAGGGGGGGAGAGGGGGGCGCCTAGTTTTAGTCTTGCCTAGGTCAGCAAAAAAACCAAACTACACCACCGATCCTAGAAGTCTAATGTGAGATCTGCATGCCACCACTGCAACACACACAGGAGACAAGCAAGCAGGCAGGTCTGGAGCCCCTCCCACATACATGTGGAATAGATTGTAGATACATGGTAATCATTTAGGCCCCTCTCCCACTTGTACGCCCTAAAAGTCGCACGATTTTACCGCAATTTTGCAGCCGTGATTTTGATGTGATTTTGACTGGACTTGAAGCAATGCCTATGTCTATGGATCTCAAAACGCATTAAAATCGCCCCAAAGTAGTGCAGGGACTCCTATGAAGTCGCTGCTCCTTGAAGTCGTACAAATATGAACGGTACTCATTGGAAATCATGGAGTATGACTTGTCATGCGACTTTGCAGTCCCAAATCGCAGGACAGGTCGCACAATTGTGAAAGGGGCCTTAGAAAAAAAAAATGAAAACTAAGTCAGCTTGAAACAAAGTATCCGAATGAAAGCTTGCAAACAAAGTTACAGAAAGAAAAATTATTTTCTCAAGAACAATCAGCAATACGCAGAATTTTTTTTCTTCATGGCCATTCCCTTTAAGGGCGGCTCCCCCCCTGCGTCACCCTGCGACACGTAAAGGGTTACTCCGCCCGTGTGTAATTCTCTACGGATCCTGGCTGGGGTTTGAGGTTTCAGGTGACCAGGCTGTGTGTTTCCTGACCCCAGGTCTTGTTTTCTTAAGGTTTGTGGCCTCTCAGCCCTCCAGGCAAATTACCCTGCGAAACCCCAAAGCTGTCACAGCGACGACCAGACCGCCCGAAGGGGGGGGAGGGTGTCAGGACGGAGGGGGGGGGCAGAACTAAAGAGAGCCGTCTTTATACACCAGAGATGGCCACAAACATAACATCTCACATCGCTGCACTGAAATCACGCCGCTCGTCAGCGCACAATCGCATGTTTTACGCTTTGCGGGAGTTGGGGGGGGGGGGGAAGCATTCCCAATTAACCGTAATGTAACCAGAACAAGGTCACTTAGAGCCCAGGGTGAACATGCCAAATAGCGCCCCCCCCCAAGATGTATGAGTATTATGTGTCAGCAAAAAAACCCCTTCGACCCCCCAAAAATATAGCAGCAATCTGCATGCTTACCCCCCTTTAGTATAAATTTCCCCTCCTCCCAGTTCAGATCCGCCCCCTGCTGAAATCCCCCCCTCAAGTGCAAATCTTTGAGCTCCCCCCAAGCTCAAATCCTCTCTCTCTCTCCATATGCCACCCCCCCCCCCAACAAAAATTTCTGCCCCTCAAATTTCTCCTCTACACAAATCATCTTCCCTGACTCCAAATCCCCCTCCAAGCATAAATTTCCCTCCCCCAATCCCCCATCCTAGAACAACCCCCCCCCCCCCCCCAATTAAAAAATGAAATGTCCCCTTCTTGCTCAAATTCTCTACCTCTAATTAACCGTAATGTAACATGCAGTGCCGGAAATAATTTCGAGCCCAGGACGAACATATCAAATAGTGCCCCCCCCCCAAGATGTATGAGTATTATGTGTCAGCAAAAAAAACCCTTCACCTCCCCCCCCACCCCCCAAAAAAAAGAGAACAAATCTGCATGCTTACCCCCCTTAGTATAAATTTCCCCTCCTCCCAGTTCAAATCCGCCCCCTGCTGAAATCCCCCCTCAAGCACAAATCTTTGACCCCCCCCCCAAGCTCAAATCCTCTCTCTCTCTCTCTCTCTCCATATGCCCCCATCAAAAATCCCCCCCCAAACAAAAATTTCTGCCCCTCAAAGTTCCCCAATCTTTGATCCCCCCCCCAAGCTCAAATCCTCTCTCTCTCTCCATATGCCCCCATCAAAAATCCCCCCGCCCCCAAAACAAAAATTTCTGCCCCTCAAATTTCCCCTCTACACAAATCATCTTCCCCGACTCCAAATCCCCCCTCCAAGCATTAATTCCCCTCCCCCAATTCCCCATGCTAGAGCGATCCCCCCCCCCCCAAAAATGTCCCCTTCTTGCATAAACTCCCTCCCCCAGCTACCATATTACATTTCCTAGCACAAATCCCCCCTCCTAACACAAATCCTCATCCCCCATCCCTCCTCCCAACACAAATCCCCCCCCCCCCCAAATTACCACTTCCCAAATTTCCCTTCCAAGAACAATTCTTCCCCCGCCCCAAATCAACTACAACTCCCCTGCCCCCCTCACATGAATAGAATAGAATATAGTAGAGTAAAATAGAACAGAATACAAAATAAAAGAATATAAAATAAAGTAAAATAATAGAATAGAATAGAATAGAATATAGTAGAGTAAAAGGGAACATAATAAAAAAACAAAAGAATATAAAAAGAAAATGAATAGAAAATAAAGGAATAGAATGGAAAAGAAAAGAATAGAATCAAATAGAATATAGAAGAGTAAAACAGAACAAAATACAAAATATAAGAATAGAAAAAATAGATTAGAAAATAAAGGAATAGAATAGAATATAATAGATTAAAACCGAATATAATACAAAACAAAAGAATAGAAAAAAAATAAATAGAAAATAAAGGAAAAGAATGGAAAAGAAAAGAACAGAATAGAATAGAGTTAAAAAAGAACATAATACAAAACAAAAAAGAATATAAAAAAATATAATAGAAAATAAAAGAATAGAATAGAGTAAAACAGAACATAATACAAAACAAAAGAATAGAAAAAATTAGAATAGAAAATAAAGTAAAAGAATAGAATGGAATAGAATAGAATATAGTAGAGTAAAACAGAACAGAATACAAAACAAAAGAATAAAAAAATATTAACCCCTAACTCCTAATAGAAAATAACGGAATAGAATAGTATATTGTAGAGTAAAAAATAACATAATACAAAACAAAAAAGAATATAAAAAAATATAATAGAAAATAAAGGAATAGAATAGAATAGAATAGAGTAATACAGAACATAATACAAAACAAAAGAATAGAAAAAAAATTGAATAGAAAAGAATGGAAAATAATAGAATAGAATAGAATAGAATAGAATAGAATAGAATGTAGTAGAGTAAAACAGAACAGAATACAAAACAAAAGAAAAAAAAATAGAATAGAAAATAAAGGAATAGTATAGAATAGAAAAGAATAGAGCAAAACAAAACAAAATGGAATAAAAAAAAATAGAATAAAATAGAAAGAATATAACTATCTTTTGAAACTCAAATTTTAAATAGAATAAATTTGAATGCCAAAATTGATTCGAATTTGTTTCAAATTTGATTAAAAATTTTCAAATTTGGTCGAATTGAGTTCAGTTCAACTGAATTTGAATTGAATTCAAATAAACTTTCGAATAAAATAAAATAAAATTCGGATTTCCCAAAACAAATTGAATGAATTGATGTATTTATGTAAATAAGGAATCGATACAAAACAAATGTTTTATTTGTCTGGCCGCCATCGGGAAGTCGGCCCGGGGAAATGCTGTGCAGCCATCACTGGAGCGCATGTAGGCAGGAAGTGGCTGCAAAGAGGTTGTAGAAGATCTGCAGCTGTGAGATGTAAGGATGAAGGAAGTGAGGATTGTGTGATCTGTGCAGGGTTCAGTTGGGGCTTTCTTCTACTTCTATGAGATTTTAGTGGTTGGCTCAGATTTGATTATGCAGGGCGGTGCGATCGTCCTCCGGCGCTGTCACAGTTAAACCTTGGCCTGTCCTCATCTGACGCCTGGCAGAGCTCCTCGCCCCCGGGAGCCAGAAAATCTGCATCATAATGAAACGCACACTCCCAGCCAGGCCGAGGGTCTCGTCTCACACGCAGCGCGCTCCGACCCTCCCAATCTGCCAACACTTTACAAGGAACCGCCATCAACAACCTCCTTCTGAAAATGCCGGTTGCCTGGCTTTCATTCTGCACCTCTGACTTCAATAATCTGACCTGTACCAAGGACGCAGATGAGGAGTTCTGACTTCACACGACGCGCACATAGGCCGCATTCACACCTCAGCGATTCGAATCGCGGGCAGAATTGCCTGCCATTTCAAAACGCCCAGGTGTGAATGAATGGCGCCTAAAAACGCGTTGCGATTCAGCCATGATTTTGGCACGATAAATTGCGCAGCAATCGTGGCAAACTGCATCACGCAAAGCTTGTCGCTCAAATCGGGCAGAATGGTGCATTTTTGAAGCATTTTTTTTTTTTTTTGCTCCAACGCTTGATTTGAGCGTTTTAGCGCGTTTTGTCACGCGTCTCTGAGCATTTTTCTGCTCGCATTCAATAAACGAAACAAAATAATAATTATTAATATTAAGTAAATACCGGTAATTAAATAAAATACAAAATACATAAATAAATAAATTATAAATAATAATTAAAAATAAATAAATAAACATAACCCCAACCCCTAACCCTAATATTAATCCCTATAATAAATAAAGAAAACATAAATAGTATTAAAAATAAATAAATAAAAACCTTAACCCCCGAAACCTAAACCTAATATTAATCCTCAATATTAACCCCTAACTTTATAATAAATAATAAAGCATATATAATAAAAAATAAATAAATAAATCGAATAACCCTAACCCTTCATTTATTATAGGGATTAATATTAAGATTAGGGGTAGGTTTATTTTTATTATTTATTTATTTTTAATTATTATTTATGTTTTATTTATTTATTAATGTATGTATTAAATAAAATACGTAAATACATAATAAATAAATAAAACATAAATAATAATTACAAATAAATAAATAAATCAATTAACTCTAACCCTTTATTTATTATAGGGATTAATATTAAGGTTGGGGTAGGTTTATTTTTATTATTTATTTATTTGTAATTATTATTTATGTTTTATTTATTATGTATTTACGTATTTTATTTAATACATAAATTATGTATACAATAGATCAACTCAGTTTATGATAACAGATCCTCATCCCTGGTTAGATAGTAGAAAATAAGAAGAATCCACTGGTCCTAGACCAGTGGATTCTTCTTATTTTTAATACAAAAATTAATAAATAAATGAAACATAAATAATAATTAAAAATAAATAAATAAAATAAACCTAGCCCCAATCCCTAACCCTAATTTTAATTCCTATAATAAATAAATAAAACATAAATAATAATAAATAAGTCAAAAAACCTTAACGCCATCCCCTAACCCTAATATTAATCCCTAATATTAAACCCTAACTCTATAATAAAAAATAAAGCATATATAATAATAAAAATAAATAAATAAATACAATAACCCTAATCCTAACCTAAATCCCTAATATTAACCCCTAACTCTATAATAAATAAATAAAACATAAATAACAATAAAAATAAAAAAATATATAAAATAACCCTAAAATTAATCCCTAATATTAACCTCAAACTCTATAATAAATAAATAAAACATAAATATTAATGAAAAAAAATAAAATAGCCCTAAACCCTAACGCTAAAATTAATCCCTAATATTAATCCCTAACTCTATAATTAAAAAAATAAAACATATATAATAATAATAAAATAAATAAATAAAATAACCCTAACCCTAACCCTAACCTAAATCCCTAATAAAAAAAAACCCTAACTCTATAATAAAGAAATAAAACATAATAACAATAAAAAAAATAACCCTAATCCTAATATTATTTTCTAATATTCACCGCTAACTCTATAATAAATAAAACATGAACAATAATAATAAAAAATTTAAAAAAAATAGCCCTTACCCCTAACCCTAGTAACTAATAACTAAAATTGGAGGAAAAGCTGAAAAACATAACAGTAAATGATGAAAATTGTGATATTTTTCTCTTTTGGCTTAATCAAAAAAATGGCAAAGCTCAAAAATGGTTTAAGTATGCTGTACAAAAACACTCAAAAACACCCATACAAACGCCTTATAAAACTCCCGAAAAATCTCAAAAAGGTGACACCCCGTACCAAAAAAAATTCTGGAACAATGTAACGGATTATCGGCTGCAACAAAGTTTCAGTTTTCAGAAGGTGCTGATCCATGACAGCCAAGTAGGATTCTCAGAAGGAGGATAGCAATGGCAGCTCCCATTTTCCTCTCTTGACAGGTACACTTTAAGGCCCCATTCACATCTCACGATTTGGGATTGGGGGTGGAATTGCCGCGATTCTGCCCGCAATCCCAAATCGCAGCAAAATGCGCAATGCGCTCTTGGCTGCCATTATTTTTTAATGGCACTCCAAATGAGATGCGTTTTAAAAAGGCATTTAAAAAAAGGCGTTACGCGTGTCGTCTAAAGCTTGGTCTTTTTTTTGGACAACAAATGCGCATTTGCCTGCAAATCGCTCAACCAAAATCACGAGCAGGAACGCTTGTTACCGCTACGTAAAAATGTGAATGCGCCCTAAGCCTAGGTTCCTACCTTTGCGGAATGTGCACAAACCACACGCTTTTCCGACACGCACAGAAAAGCGCTGCTCTTTAGAAGGAGTGCGGCCATGCCATCAGCTGTTCATGGCTTCCCCCTGTATCTGTAAATGTGCGAGTTTTCACGCACCCCAAACCGCATTGTGCCGCAGCATTATGCGGTTCGGTGCAGCTAATTTTTGGAAAAGGGTCAGGGACTTTTTTTCTGTTTCCTGCATGCAGGGCAGCCCATTAAAATGACTGGGTCACCCTACATGCAATGCACAAGAACGCGTAGGCCAGCCCATTGAAATGAATAAGTCACTCTACATGCAATGCATAGGAACACGTAGGACAGCCCATTGAAATTAATAAGTCACCCTTCATGCAATGCATAGGAACGCGTAAGGCAGCCTATTCAAATTAATGATTCACCCTACATGCAAAGCAGAGGAATGCGTAGGAAAGCCTATTGAAATGAATGAGTCACCCTACATGCATTGCACAAGAATGCGTAGGGCAGCCATTTAAATGAATGAGTCCCCCTTCATGCAATGCACAGGAACGCGTAGGACAGCCCATTGAAATGAATAAGTCACCCTACATGCAACGCACAGGAATGCGTAGGGCAGCCCATTGAAATTAATAAGTCACTCTACATGCAATGCACAAGAATGCGTAGGGCAGCCATTTAAATGAATGGGTCACCCGTCATGCAATGCACAGGAACGCATAGGAAATTCCATTGAAAATAATGGGTCAACCTACATGCAATGCACAGGAACGCATAGGAAATTCCATTGAAAATAATGGGTCAACCTACATGCAATGCACAGGAACGCATAGGGAAATCCATTGAAATTAATGAGTCACTCTACATGCAACATACAGGAACGCGTAGGGAAGCCCATTGCAATGAATATATCACCCTACATGCAATGCACAAAAACGCGTAGGAAAGCCTATTGAAATGAATGAGTCGCCCTACATGCAAAGCACAGGAACGCGTAGGGGCCGAGAACCTGGCAGCATTTTCAGGGAAAACTAAGGAAATAAAATCTGTAAAAAAAAATGAATGCAGCCATCACATCCAAAGATTGGTAAGCTGTAAAATATTATATTTTTGTTCTTTTTGGGTTTTGGCATGTCTAAAGTATCTCTTCCTTTACTGACAATGAAAAGAGAGGATGGATAGTGAGAGGAGAGGAGGGGAGGGGAGGGGAGGAGAGAGGAGGGGAGGAGAGAGGAGGGGAGGAGAGGAGAGGGTCTGAGCAGTAAAAATGGGACTTCTTGCCAATGTAATTAATATGAAAAATTCCATAAGGCCAGAATTTTTCCTTGAAAAGGTTACAACCCTTGGGGGAGGGGGAGGGGGAGAGCGAGAGAGAGTAGGAAAAAGAGAGAAGAAAGAAAGAAAGAAAGAAAGAAAGAAAGAAAGAAAGAAAGAAAGAAAGAAAGAAAGAAAGAAAGAAAGAAAGAAAGAAAGAAAGAAAGAAAGAAGAAGGGTGGAAGAAAAAGTGAAGGAAGAAAGATTGAAAGAAGGAAAAATTAAAGGAAGAAAAAGTGAAGCAAAAAAAAAAAAAGAGCAAAGGAAGAAAGAGTAAAAGAAGATAGAGAGGAAGAAGAAAGATCGAAGGAAGAAAGAGCGAGAGAAGATAGAGTGAATGAAGATAGAGAGAGGGAAGAAAAAGCAAAGAAAGATAGAGCGAAATAAGATAGAGAGAAGGAAGAAAGAGTAAAGGAGGATAGAGAGAAATAAGAAAGCACAAAGAAATATAAATTAAAGATAGAAAGAGCGGAGGTGGAGGAAGACAGAGAAGAAAAAAAGAGAGAGGAGAAAGAAAAAGTGAGGGAAGATAGAGTGAAGAGAGAAGAAGAAAAAAAGAGAGAAGAAAGAAAGAAAAAAAGATAGAAAGAGAGAAAGAAAGAGAGAAAGAAAGAAAGAAAGAAAGAAAGAAAGAAAGAAAGAAAGAAAGAAAGAAAGAAAGAAAGAAAGAAAGAAAGAAAGAAAGAAAGAAAGAAAGAAAGAAAGAAAGAAAGAAAAAGCGAAGGAAGAAAAATTGAAAGAAGAAAAAGTTAAAGAATGGAAAAGTGAAGGAAAAAAAAAAGAGCAAATGAAGAAATAGTAAGAGGATAGAGAGAAGGAAGAAAGAGCCAAGGAAGAAAGAGCGAGGGAAGAAAAAGCAAAGAACGATAGAGCAAAATAAGATAGAGAGAAGGAAGAAAGGGAAAAGGAGGACAGAGATAAATAAGAGAGAGCGAAGAAATATAAATGAAAGATAGAAGGGGTGGAGAAAAAAAGAGAGGAGAAAGAAAAAGTGAAGAAAGATAGAGTGACGATAGAAAGAATAAAAGAAGAAAGGGAGAAGAAAAAAGAGAGAAGGAAGAAAGGAAGGAAGGAAGAAAGAAAGAAAGAAAGAAAGAAAGAAAGAAAGAAAGAAAGAAAGAAAGAAAGAAAGAAAGAAGAAAAAGCGAAGGAAGACAACATAAAGGAAGAAAAATTAAAAGAAGAAAAAGTGAAGCAAAAAAAGAAGTAAAGTATGAAAGAGTAAAAGAGGATAGATCGAGGGAAGAAAAAGCAAAGAGAGATAGAGAGAAGGAAGAAAGAGAAAAGGAGGACAGAGAGAAATAAGAAAGAGTGAACTCTAACTCTATCTACAGTATAAATCAAAGATAGAAAGAGTGGGGGAAGACAGAAGAAAAAAAAAGAGAGAGGGGAAAGAAAAAGTGAAGGAAGATAGAGTAAGGATAGAAAGAGAGAAGAAAAAAAGAGAGAAGGAAGAAAGAGAGAAGAGAAAATGAATAAGGGAATAAGAAGAGAAGAAAAAAAAAGAGAGGAGGAATATAGCAAGAAGGAAGATAGAGAGAAGAAAATAGAAGGAAGGAAGATAGAAACAAGGAAAAAAGAGAGGTGTACAGAAGAGTGAAGGTTGACAGAGGAAAGGAAGAAAGTGAGAAGGAAAAACGAATCTTCACAAATGCCAGAGGAAGGCACACCACCCCCAAATCTCGCCATCTGATTGGCCTTAGGTCCTGTTCACACCTGAGCGTATTTCAGCTCGTAAAACGCTCATCTCTGCAGTCTCAAAACGCCCAACAAGCAAAATCCCATTCATTTCAATGGCCTCTGTTCACATCGGAGCGTTTTGTTACCTGAAGCAAAACGCCTGAAGCTCAAAAAAGTAGATGAGCTTCTTTCTTAGCAGATTACAGGCGTTTTTTATTAGATGTCAATGCCTGCCTCCAAACACCTACAAAGAACGCCTGAAAAAAGCCCAAAAAAATGCCTGAACACAATACGCTCAGGTGTGAATGGAGCCTTAGCAGGGAGAAAAGTTCCTTCTGGATTTCTGACTGCGGTCAGCTAAACCCCCCGGAACAAGGCACTGAGCGATATTAATGAACATCAGTAACACCTTTGTGTTTTGTTCTTTACAAGGAAGTATCCGATGGGCCCCAGAGCATGCTGGGAGCCCGGTTTACCCCCCCAATAACACCATGAGGTCATCGCCTGCACTGTGGGAATGGCCCATATGCGCCAAAATGGCTTCCACTTTACGACTTGTCAGGCCTTCCCGCTATAAACCCCCCTCGCCGATGGCCTGCGGTCACACACGTACACCTTGGTGGCTTTGTGGCCAAGTCTGACACCTCGTGTTCCCTCCATAAAGCAGCTGGGCTGCACCTGATGGAAAGCAGATGTCCTCATGGCTGCCAGGTCCCTCCAAGGCCTGCGGAGGGGCAAGGGGGGGCCCCCGCTATGCTATAAGAGAGACCATCCAAGCCATTCCTCTGAATGAAGGGGCAGAAAATCCATCTCCACTGTGTCTAATCAGCACATCCGTATCGGATGAAACTCGTATTTATCAGGCCAAAAGCCTTGTTTTATCTGTATGGAGATTACCTCGCAAGGAATGGGGGCTGCAGAGGAATCTCCACCCCTCTGATGGGGTTCAGGACAATTATGTTGGGCCTATGGGGGTAGGGGAGGACAAGAGCCCCTTGGCATAGGATACAGATGGGAAACTCTTCACCAAGTAGGCTCAGAATGAGGTATAACCAGAGCATTGAGGGAGCACCTACACATGTACAACTGTCAGTGCCGGTTCACACTACGGCGCTCCGACTTCGGGGGCGACCTGTGAAGTCCCGTGCACCGCGACTTCGGCGCGACTTCCACGGACTTCATATAATGAATGTCTATGCAAGTCGCTCCGAGGTCGCCCCGAAGTAGTACAGGACCCTTTTTCTAAGTTGGAATGACTTGTGTCGCTCCTATTAGAACCGGTCCTGTACTACTCAACGGACCGCGACGTTGCGCGACCTGCCAGGCTGACCAAGTCGTAATAGTGTGAACCGGCTCTTACCCAATTCAACTTCAACAAGTCAGAGCCTACGGCTGGAAGTGCCTTAAAGGATCCGACCTCCCAGAGTGAAATGTTAGTTCTAGGTTGTGCCTGGTGGCTCCTGAACTCTTAGAAGTTTTGGATCCTCCAACAGTGAGATCTGCCTTCCATAATTTCCCCACATCCGCCAATGTGGGAGTTTTGGGTATCCCACCCATTTTTGTTTGTCCCAGCTCCTCCTGTTACATTCTCCGCAATATAAAATAAATAAAAATTCAGCAAAGATGATGGCAACCCCTCATAATGGACAAAGGAGGTATATATATACCCAGGAACTCCGCATAGGGATGGTGGGAACCCCTCATAATGTACACAGGAATTATGTAGACCCAGGAACTCAACACAAGGATGGTGGGAACCGCTCATAATGGGCACAGCAGGTGTACAGACCTGGGAGCTCAGCACAGGGATGGTGGAAATCCCTCATAATGGGCACAGCAGGGGTATAGACCTGGGAACTCAGCACAGGGATGGTGGGAACCCCTCATAATGTACACAGGAAGTATGTAGACCCAGGAACTCAACACAGGGATGGTGGGAACCGCTCATAATGGGCACAATGGGGGTACAGACCTATGGACTCAGTACAGGGATAGTGAGGACCCCTTGTTCCGTGAAAAATCCATACCCGTGAGAAAACCATACCCTCGTCACTTCCGGTTCCGCTACGGAGGGTATGGATTTCTCACGGTAGTTAAACTTGCGGCGCTTACATTAAAACAGCTAATCTGAAACGTAAATCATCTCCGCTCTTCGCCCTGTCACTGCCCTCATCTCCGGTAATAAATATAAAAGCGGATCACGGAGCCACGATCGCCGTCACAATTACATCACATACACCCGCCACCGCTTTTATATTTATTACCGGAGATGAGAGCAGTGACAGGGCGAAGAGCGGAGATGATTTACGTTTCAGATGAGCTGTTTTAATGTAAGCGCCGCAAGTTTTACATTAGACACAGTGCCGTGAGAATTTCATGCCCACCGAGCATGCGCACTTGTCTAATTCTTTAATGTTCAATCACGTATCCGGGGCTCTGAGCATGCGCACTGCTGCGCTGCTCAGCTGTTTCAGCCCGGAAGTGACGAGGGTATGGTTTCTCCACGGGGTATGGTTTTTTAACGTTACACCCCTCATAATGGGCACATCAGCTTCACAGACCCAGGAGCTCAGCAAAATGATAGTGGGAACCCCTCATAATGGGCACAGAAGGTGTACAGACCCGGGAACTCAACACAGGGATGGTGGGAACCGCTCATAATGGGCACAGCAGGGGTACAGACCTAGGGACTCAGTACAGGGATAGTGGGGACCCCTCATAATGGGCACATCAGCTTTACAGAACCAGGAGCTCAGCACAAGGATGGTGGGAACCCCTCATAATGGGCACAGCAGGTGTACAGACCCAGGAACTCAGCACAGGGATGGTGGGAGCCCCTCATAATGGGCACAGCAGGTGTACAGACCCGGCAACTCAGCACAGGGATGGTGGGAACCCCTCATAATGGGCACAGCAGGTGTACAGACCCAGGAACTCAGCACAGGGATGGTGGGGACCCCTCATAATGGGCACAGCAGGTGTACAGACCCAGGAACTCAGCACAGGGATGGTGGGAGCCCCTCATAATGGGCACAGCAGGTCTACAGACCCGGGAACTCAGCACAGGGATGGTGGGAAGTCCTCATAATGGGCACAGCAGGTGTACAGACCCAGGAACTCAGCACAGGGATGGTGGGGACCCCTCATAATGGGCACAGCAGGTGTACAGACCCAGGAACTCAGCACAGGGATGGTGGGGACCCCTCATAATGGGCACAGCAGGTATACAGACCCAGGAACTCAGCACAGGGATGGTGGGGACCCCTCATAATGGGCACAGCAGGTTTACAAGTTTAGAGATCTCGCCAATTGATAGAGAATAGATAGAAGAAAATATGGTGAGTTCTCACTGTCTGGAATCCATGAAATAATGTCATATAAATACGGATTGAGTGGGCTGGCCCTTTGTAGATGTAAACCTAATCACTAAAATCTCAGAGATTCTATTCCACGCTATTGTAATTTTCTAAAACGTTTCCAATTTTTAATCTGCAGCCTTCATTAAAATAATCCTTGAGAAATGCGCTTGTTCATGGTGCTTCCTGTTATAGGGTGACAATGCAGGAGAGCAATTGGGGGGACAGGGACAGAGCGTTGTCACCCTATAACAGGAAGCACCCTGTCACACGGGCTTCTGTTAGCGACTACAAGTTGCAATTTCAACACATTACACAGGCATGGTCCACTGTTGTCACCATTAGGGAACCCGCCCTGAGAAATGCCAAGCAGCCATCGCGGAGTGCATGTAGGCAGGAAGTGACTGCAAAGAGGCAGCAGGAGACCAACAGCACCGGGATGCAACAAAAGATGATAAAAGTTAAAACAAGGATTTTATTTTAACAAATGGCAACTATGCAGTGCGAGGCGTTCCCTAATCAGATGCGTACAATCAGATGGTCAGTAGCTGTTGGCCAATGTAAAGCAGATTGTACAATCACACTGTAACAAGTGTGACCAGCTTAGCTGGCAATCAAAACTGGCAGCAAAGAGTCATCCATTGTAGAGGGGTCACATGTCATTACCCAGAACCCCCCTCTCCTCTACAGATGTCAAGCCATGATAGGCAGACAAAAGCTAGCAGATTAGACCCCTCTGACAGATCGGACACTCACCATTGTGCTCCCAATCTTAACGCTTCAGGAAAATTAGTTTTGTTTTACGGTCTGGATGGTATGCATTCCTATACACATAGCTCTGACATCTACCGCAGTGCTGTACAGAGAACACTGAGCCAGTCACATCAGTCTCTGTACCAGAGGAGCTTACACTCTAATGTCCCCACCACAGTCACACACTAATATTATACATTTATATAGCTCTGACATATACCGCAGTGCTGTACAGAGAACACTGAGCCAGTCACATCAGTCTCCGTACCAGAGGAGCTTACACTCTAATGTCCCACCACAGTCACACTATTATTATTGTACATTTATATAGCTCTGACATATACCATAGTGAGGTACAGAGAACACTGAGCCAGTCACATCAGTCTCTGAGCAGAGGAGCTTACACTCTAATGTCCCCACCACAATCCCACACTAATATTATACATTTATATAACACTGATATATACCGCGGTGCTGTACAGAGAACACTGAGCCAGTCACATCAGTCTCTGAGCAGAGGAGCTTACACTCTAATGTCCCCACCACAGACACGCATTAATATTATATATTTATATAACTCTGACATATACCACAGTGCTGTACAGAGAACACTGAACCAGTCACATCAGTCTCTGTACCAGGGGAGCTTACACTCTAATGTCCCCACCACAATCCCACACTAATATTATACATTTATATAACTCTGATATATACCGCAGTGCTGTACAAAGAATACTGAGCCAGTCACATCAGTCTCTGAGCAGAGGAGCTTACACTCTAATGTCCCCACCACAGTCTCACACTAATATTATACATTTATATAGCTCTGACATATACCGCAGTGCTGTACAGAGAACACTGAGCCAGTCACATCAGTCTCTGAGCAGAGGAGCTTACACTCTAATGTCCCCACCACAGACACGCACTAATATTATATATTTATATAGCTCTGATATATACCGCAGAGCTGTACAGAGAACACTGAGCCAGTCACATCAGTCTCTGCACCAGAAGAGCTTACACTCTAATGTCCACCCCCTCCCACGTACACACATACTATTATTATTATACATTTTTATAGCTCTGACATATACGGCAGTGCTGTACAAAGAATGCTGAGCCAGTCACATCAGTCTCCGTACCAAAGGAGCTTACACTCTAATGTACCCTCCCCCCCACAACAGACACACAGTGTTATGCATTTTTATAGCCCTTACATATACCAAAGGGCTGCGCAACACTGAGTCTGTCACATCAGTCTCTGTAACAGATGAGCTTACACTCTAATGTCCTCAACACAGTCACACACTATTATTATTATACATTTATATAGCTCAGACATATAACGCAGTGCTGTACAGAGACTACTGAGCGAGTCACATCAGTCTCTGCACCAGAAGAGCTTGCACTCTAATGTCCCCCCACAGTTGCACACTATTATTATTATACATTAATATAGCTCTGACATATACCGCAGTGCTGTACAGAGAACACTGAGCCAGTCACATCAGTCTCTGTACCAGAGGAGCTTACACTTCAAAGTCCTGTGCAATCATGCAGACATACACCAGTAGTTCGGTCTGCACATTGTGTGCCGGCACAGCCAGTTGCAGTCTCCATGAAGGGGCGCATGTGACATAGTGACAATGCGGAAGCACAATTGTTATACAGTTGTCACCCCATAACAGGAAATTACTGAAAAAAAGAACCCTCATGTCCGGATCACTAATATTGCTTCAATGAAAGCTGCAGATTCAGAAAGGCTGAAAATGACTTTTGTATTTGCATTGACATGCTGAAGCTTCTATGAAGTCTTAAAGATCTAATTTCCATACACTTTACCAGCAGCGTTGTCAGCCTGCCATGTGCGCCCCTTCAGTTGGCCATTGGGATGCCTATTGGGTCTATTAGTTGCATCTGATGGGACACACGGGCAGATGACAACGCTTCTGCCAATTGTGAAGCAGCAGGAAGTGATGTCACTGTCAGGATTTCCAAGCAGGGCCAGGCAGGGCAGCCATGAGAATTTGTTGGGCCCCTAACACAGCTTTAGGCCTTGGCCCCCCTGGGTCTGACCACCAACATTCCCCTAGGCCCAGCTACTGGCCGTCCCATCAAATCCACCCACTAGCCATCCAACCGAGTCCTTCAGTGCGTCCACCTTTATAATAACACTCTTACAACTTCATATAGAAAATGAATCAAATCCAGCAAAGAGACAGCCCCATATATCCAGCAAAGAGACAGCCCAATCCAGCAAAGAGACAGCCCCATATATCCAGTAAAGAGACAGCCCCATATATCCAGCAAAGAGACAGCCCAATCCAGCAAAGAGACAGCCCCATATATCCAGCAAAGAGACAGCTTAATCCAGCAAAGAGACAGCCCCATATATTAAGCAAAGAGACAGCCCCATATATCCAGCAAAGAGACAGCCCAATCCAGCAAAGAGACAGCCCCATATATCCAGCAAAGAGACAGTCCCATATATCCAGCAAAGAGACAGCCAAATCCAGCAGAGACAGCCTCATATATCCAGCAAAGAGACAGCTTAATCCAGCAAAGAGACAGCCCCATATATTAAGCAAAGAGACAGCCCCATATATCCAGCAAAGAGACAGCCCAATCCAGCAAAGAGACAGCCCCATATATCCAGCAAAGAGACAGTCCCATATATCCAGCAAAGAGACAGCCAAATCCAGCAGAGACAGCCTCATATATCCAGCAAAGAGACAGCTTAATCCAGCAAAGAGACAGCCCCATATATTAAGCAAAGAGAAATCCCAATCCAGCAAGTAGACAGCACAATCCAGCAAAGAGATGACCCAATACAGCAAAGACATCCCCATATATTCAGCAAAGAGACAGCCCAATCCAACGAAGAGATAGTCACAGCACAGGCCCACATCCAGCAACATTGTCAATCAATTTACCAATGTGATGTCTAACAACTTGTCTCCAGACCAGTCCACAGTGAGCACTGAGCAGTCCTGCAGGCTACTCGCAGTGCAGCTCTTCCACACAGCTGAGCTGCGACTAGCATAACTCCCAAACCAGCACCCGGTCTACAGGGAGAGGCGGAGTGCAGATGATATCACTTCACCTTCTCCGGCAGCCAGAACTAAGTGATCTGCATTGACTCACTCCTCGGCCGCACTGCTTTATCAATTGCTTGTTACTCCAGCAGCAACAACCCAATCTCATTGGTTAGGGCCTGAGCGGCCGGGCCCTCAAGATACACGAGCCTCCTACATGTGTATGGTCGCCCCCCCCCTGGTGGCAGGCCCTAGGGTTGGGACAAGGTGCGGGCAAGAGGGGCAGCTGCCCTGGGTGCAGCAGAGCAAGGGGGCAGAAAATGAATATAGAGAAGTACACCCATTCTACAACATGCATTAGTAGTGAGAGAGGGAGCACAGTTCTGCATACTTGATGGACCTGTCCCAGTATTGTCTCCAGGTAAGGAACTCTGGAACAGTTTGCTTAAGAAATCTGTATACAACAAGGCAGGATACCAAACATACCTAAAATAGATTAGGGGCCCGTGTGCTGCGTTAGCGTGCATCGTGTCGCATGTAACATGCATTGTTTTAAGGCAGCCTATCAAAATGTGCAGGGTGCCAATGCACCCTATTGTACGTGTCCTTTGTGACGCAACGCGTTGGGGTACCATTCAAACAGTAAACACAATTGCGGTAGTGTTACTGAGCTCTTTGGGTTTACATATACTTGCTCAATTTTGTAAAAGTGTGTTGCAGCGCATGTTTGGTATGAATAGGCCCTTTGCCAACCTGAGTGTGGTTCACTGCGGCGCTCAGGTGCAGTCGTAAAAATGAAAAAAAAATGTGTGTTTATTTGGTGGTCAAAGTTTACCCTTCTGTACTTTAGACATCAGACACAGAATCTCATGCAGTCCAATCGAGGGGGTTAAATGTCATGAGACCGCGGCAAAAGACAAATCGATACGTCGCATTTCCGCTGTCTGCAGCGCCTAATCCCTTATCATAACAACATGGCGAGCATAAATATATTATTATGCGGTTTATTTATCCAATCAACATGTGTCTAGCGTGTTTGCGAGCGTCGCCTCAAGAATTTCTGAATTTTTCCAGCGCAAAGACCTCACCGCAGATGCTGCTATTTACGCAAGCGGAATCCATACATCACGTCGTCACGTCTATTTACACACGCGTGTAGTGAGCGGAATACAGATCTACTGATACGGGATACCAGCTCTAACCTATAGAAAAAAAAACAACGCCATAATTCCACCGCGTCAGCGATTGACGCTTATTGTAGAAGGTGGACAACTTTGGCAACTAGAAGACACGGCTTGTGGAATGTAACAAATTTTTTTTTCTACAATGACAAATACTAACAATGTTGCAACCAAAGTTTATAAAACTTTACTAAGCATGATCAGTGTTTTTGTTACACGGGATGTAGTGATGGTATAAATAGCTGAAACAAGAGAACAATAAACAGAGAGCAACAAAAAAACTACAACTGAGCGTTCTCCTAAGACTTCCACCCAAATATTACCAATTCATTCCTATTGCCTAGAGCAGCCTTTCTCAACCTTTCCAGCACAGAGGAACCCTTGAAATAACTTTTCCGTCTCAGAGAAACACTGATAAAAATTACTTTATTTACAACCCATGGTACATTAGTGGAGTGGTCTCCAAACTGTGGCCTGGGGGCCAGATGCTGCCCCTTGCTTGCTTTTATCCGGCCCTTGGGGCACTATTTCATCCACTGCTGATACCATTGATGGAGAACAATTCCTCCCAAAGACACCAATGATGAGGCACTATTCCTCCCAATGAAACCAACGATGGGGCACAATTTCTCCCAATGACACCAACAATGGGGCACAATTACTCCCAATGACACCAACAATAAGGCATAATTTCTCCCAATGACACCAGTGATGGGGCACAATTCCTCCCACTGACACCAACAATTAGGCACGATTCCTCCCACTAAAACAAACGATGAGGCATTGTAATCTGGGCTTTCCTCAGCCCTTGGGGCACTCTTTCATCCACTGACACAACAGTGGGGTATAATTCCTCCAAATGACACCAATAATGGGGCACATTTACTTACACTGAAACAAACAATGGGGCATTCTTTTTGGGGCATTTTCTGGGGCATTATCCAGCCCTTGGGGCACTATTGTATCCACTGGTACCAACAATGTGGCACAATTCCTCCCAATGACACTAACGATGGGGTACAATTCCTCCCAATGACACCAATGATGGGGCACTATTCCTCCCAATGACACCAACGATAGGGCACTATTCCTCCCAAAGACACCAATGATCAGGCACAATTCCTCCCACTGACATCAATGATGGGGCACAATTCCTCCCACTGACACCAACAATAAAGCACAATTCCTCCCACTGTAACGATGAGGCATTATCTGACCCTTGGGGCACTATTTCATCCACTAAAACCAATGATTGGGCACAATTCCTCCAATGACACCAGGGATGGGGCACAATTCCTCCCAATGACACCAGGGATGGGGCACTATTCCTCCCAATGGCACAAACAATGGGGCACAATTCCCCCCAATGACACCAATGATGGGACACAATTCCTCTTAATAACACCAAGGATCGGGCGCAATTCCTCCCAATGACACCAGGGATGGGGTACAATTCCTCTCAATAACACCAACAATGGGGCACAATTCCTCTCAATAACACCAAAATGGGGAACAATTCCTCCCAATGACACCAACAATGGGGCACAATTCCTCCCACTGACATCAACAATGGGGCACTATTCCTCCCACTGAAACAAATGATGGGGCATTATTTTTGGGGCATTTTCTGGGGCCTTATCTGACCGTTGGGGCACTATTTCATCCACTGAAACCAAGGATTGGGCACAATTCCTCCCAATGACACCAGGGATGGGGCACAATTCCTCCCAATGACACCAGGGATGGGGCACTATTCCTCCCAATGACACAAACAATGGGGCACAATTCCCCCCAATGACACCAATGATGGACACAATTCCTCTCAATAACACCAAGGATGGGGCACTATTCTTCCCAATGACACCAGGGATGGGGCACAATTCCTCTCAATAACACCAACAATGGGGCACAATTCCTCTCAATAACACCAACAACGGGGCACAATTCCTCCCACTGACATCAACAATGGGGCACTATTCCTCCCACTGAAACAAATGATGGGGCATTATTTTTGGGGCATTTTCTGGGGCATTATCTGACCCTTGGGGCACTATTTCATCCACTGAAACCAATGATTGGGCACAATTCCTCCCATTGACACCAGGGATGGGGCACTATTCCTCCCAATGACACAAACAATGGGGCACAATTCCCCCCCATGACACCAATGATGGGACACAATTCCTCTCAATGACACCAAGGATGGGGCACAATTCCTCCCAATGACACCAGGGATGGGGCACAATTCCTCTCAATAACACCAACAATGGGGCACAATTCCTCCCAATGACACCCACAATGGGGCACAATTCCTCCCACTGAGATCAACAGTGGGACACAATTCCTCCCACTGAAACAAATGATGGGGCATTATTTTTGGGGCATTTTCTGGGGCATTATCTGACCCTTGGGGCACTATTTCATCCACTGAAACCCACAATGGGGCACAATTCCTCCCAATGACACCAAACAATGGGGCACTATTCCTCCCAATGACACCAACGATATGCCACAATTCCTCCCACTGACACCAATGATGGGGCACAATTCCTCCCACTGACACCAACAATAAAGCACCATTCTTCCCACTGAAACAAATGATGGGGCATTATTTTTGGGGCATTGCCCAGGGCATTATCCGACCCCTGGGGTACTATTTCATCCACTGAAACCAGCAATGGGGCACAATTCCTCCCAATGGCACCAATGATGGGGCACAGTTCCCCTCAATTACACCAACAATAACGCACAACTACTACTAAAACAAATGATGGGGCATTATTTTTTTCCCACTGATGTCGGGAACTTTTCTACTCCCTTTAGTGAAGGACACTAAACTGGCCCTTTGTTTAGAGAGTTTGGAGACCTCTGCATTAGTGCAGGGTTCCTCCAGAGGTTGCTAGGGGTTCCTTGAGTAATGAGCAATTTCTATCTCTCAGATATCTAAGTTCCCACTGACACCAATAATCTTTTTATCTATCTGTAAGGGAGTAATCCTTCTCAATGACCATAAGTGTAAGGAGCATTCTTCCCACCGACCATCACACACATGAGGTGTAGATATGGTCATGTTTAGCAGGGGTTCCTTGAGACCGAAGAGTTCCTCTGTGTTGAAAAGGTTGAGAAAGGCTGTATTAGTGTGATGGTCAGTGGAAAGAATTCCCCCCCCCCCTTTACAGATAGCTATAAAGATCAATGGTGTCAGTAGGAAACTCATCTGAGAGGCAGAAATTGCTCATGGAACCCCTCTGGAGGAACCCTAGAGTTCCATGGAACCTTAGTGGAGAAACCCTGGACCATAATGTCACATTACTTTCTACTACATCCAGCCATCATGATACAACTCAATGCTGCTAATGTAGTAATAACAGATCTCCAGGGACGACAGAGAATAAATACACTTTATTTGGCTTTGTATTTTTTTGCTACTATGTTGCAGTAAAGAACAGAAAATAAATACAGATTATTTTGCTTTGTACTTTTTTTGCTACTATGTTGCAGTGTAAACATGACACTTCTCTACACAACTTCTTTTTTGTTATTGTTTTAATTGCCAAACTCCTCCTGATTGTAGGCTTTATCTCCTATGTTATAGCCTACTGAGTAACAAAATACGACAATACAAATGATAATAAAACTAATGCTATAAGTTATAACAATAATAGGACTTAAATTATACTAAAACTAGTGCCGGGACTTCTACAAGACTACAACACAAAGATATAAAAGGAATGCCATAACTTGTAGAACACTACAACTCAAAGGTTATTCAAACCAGTTGAGTTAAACAAAACTACAACACACATAATATTAAAAATATTGCCATGAGTTGTCTAATACTACAACACAAAAGATAGCGAAACTGATGACATAGACTGCACAGTACTAAAACACACATGCTAGTAAAACTAGTTCTAAATGTTATACAATACTATAACACAAATTATAATAAACTAAAGGCGTGAGTTGTATAATATTACAACACAAATGATAGCACAACTGATACCATGGATTGTATAATACTACAACACAAATGATAGCACAAATGATACTATGGATTGTATAATACTACAACACAAATGATAGCACAAATGATACTATGGATTGTATAATACTACAACACAAATGATAGTAAGACTGATACTATGGATTGTATAATACTACAACACAAATAATAGTATGACTGGTACCGTGGGTTGTATAATACTACAACACAAATGATAGAAAAACTGATACCATGGGTTGTATAATACTACAACACAAATAATAGTACGACTGGTACCATGGATCGTATAATACTACAACACAAATAATAGTACGACTGGTACTGTGGATTGTATAATACTACAACACAAATGATAGTAAAACTGATACCATGGGTTGTATAATACTACAACACAAATAATAGTACGACTGGTACTATGGATTGTATAATACTACAACACCAATGATAGTAAGACTGATACTATGGATTGTATAATACTACAACACCAATGATAGTAAGACTGATACTATGGATTGTATAATACTACAACACAAATGATAGTAAGACTGATACTATAGATTGTATAATACTACAACACAAATAATAGTACGACTGATACCATGGATTGTGTAATACTACAACACAAGTGATAGTACAACTGATACCATGGGTTGTAGAATACCACAACACAAATGATAGCACAACTGATAACATGGATTGTATAATACTACAACACAAATGATAGGACAACTGATACCATGGATTGTATAATACTACAACCCCATTAGTTGTCTAATACTACAACACAAAAGATAGCGAAACTGATGCCAATGATTGTGCAGTACTACAACACACATGCTAGTAAAACTACTTCTAAATGTTATACAGTGCTACAACACAGATGATAGTACGACTGATACCATGGATTGTATAATACTACAACACAAATGATAATAAACTAAAAGGTGTGAGCTGTATAATACTACAACACAAATGATATTACGACTGATACCATGGATTGTATAATACTACAACACAACACTAATGATAGTAAGACTGATACTATGGATTGTATAATACTACAACACTAATGATAGTACGACTGATACCATGGATTGTATAATACTACAACACAAATGATAATAAACTAAAAGGTGTGAGCTGTATAATACTACAACACAAATGATAGTACGACTGATACCATGGATTGTATAATACTACAACACTTATGATAGTAAGACTGATACTATGGATTGTATAATACTACAACACAAATGATAGTACGACTGATACCATGGATTGTATAATACTACAACACAAATGATAGTACACGGATATGATGGATTGTATAATACTACAACACAAATTATAAAAAAAAAGTTAGCACTAATAAGACTTAAATTATACTAAAACTAGTGCCAGGACTTCTACAATATTACAACACAACAGATATAAAAGGAATGCCATAACTTGTAGAACACTACAACTCAAAGGTTATTTAAACCAGTTCTTTAAGGTATACAAAACTACAGCACACATAATATAAAAACAAATGCCATTAGTTGTCTAATACTACAACACAAAAGATAGTGTAACCGATGCCAAAGATTGCACAGTACTGCAACACACATGCTAGTAAAACAAATTCTAAACAATGTACAATACTACAACACAAATGATAATAAACTAAACCCGTGAGTTGTATAATACAAATGATAGTAAAACTGATGCCATGGATTGTATTATACTACAACACAAATGATCTAAGTTAGCAGTAATAGGGCTTAAATTATACTAAACCTAGTGCCAGGACTTCTACAATACTGCAACACAACACATATAAAACAAATGCCATGAGTTGTAGAACACTACAACACAAAGGTTATTTTTCTTTTTTTTTGGGGGGGCATCGGTTTTACTATGGTTTGTGTTGTAGTAGTAGAC
This sequence comes from Pelophylax lessonae, assembly GCF_965119305.1. NCBI lineage: Eukaryota > Metazoa > Chordata > Amphibia > Anura > Ranidae > Pelophylax > Pelophylax lessonae. Next base: position 21,889,730 of record NC_138769.1, read on the forward strand.
AGTTGTAGTGTTGTAGTATTAGACAACTCATGGCATTAGTTTGTGTTATGATATTGTATAACCTAAAGAACTGGTTTTAATAACCTTTGTGTTCTTTAGGTTATACAATATCATTACACAAACTAATGCCATGAGTTGTCTAATACTGCAACACAAACCATAGTAAAACCGATGCCAAAGGTTGTACAGTACTACAAGACACATGCTGTTAAAAGTTTAACTAGTTCTAAACGTTATACAATACTACAACGCAAACCATATTAAAACTAATGCCATGAGTCATATAATACTACAACACAAGTTAAAGTAAAACTAATGCTGCCAGTTGTATAATACTACAACACAAATCATGTTAAAACGAATGCCATGAGTCGTGTAATACTACAACACAAGTTAAAGTAAACTAATGCCATGAGATGTATATTATGTTGTAAAGCACTGCGTAAACTGTATCTAAATCCTGTATTATAATAATAATAATAATAATAATAATAATAATAATAATAATAAAAATAATAATAAAAAGAATAATTCAACACAAGTTAAAGTAAAACTAATGCCATGAGATGCAGAATACTACAACACAAGTTAAACTAATGCCATGGGTCATATAATACTAAAACACGAGTTAAGTAAAACTAATGCCATGACATGTATAATACTACAACACAAGTTAAAGTAAAACTAATGCCATGAGCTATATAATAGTACAACACAACGTAAAGTAAAACTAATGCCCTGAGATGCATAATACTGCAACACAAGTTAAAGTAAAACTAATGCCATGAGATGTATAATAGTACAACACAACGTAAAGTAAAACTAATGCCATTAGCTATATAATACTACAACACAAGTTAAACTAATGCCATGAGCTATATAATACTACAACACAAGTTAAAGTAAAACTAATGCCATGACATGTATAATACTACAACACAAGTTAAAGTAAAACTAATGCCATGACATGTATAATACTACAACACAAGTTAAAGTAAAACTAATGCCATGAGCTATATAATACTACAACACAAGTTAAAGTAAAACTAATGCCATGACATATATAATACTACAACACAAGTTAAAGTAAAACTAATGCCATGAGCTATATAATACTACAACACAAGTTAAAGTAATGCCATGAGCTATATAATACTACAACACAAGTTAAAGTAATGCCATGAGCTATATAATACTACAACACAAGTTAAAGTAAAACTAATGCCATGAGATGTATACCATTACAACACAAGTTAAAGTAAAACTAATGTAATGAATTGTATAAAACTACAACAAAAGTTCAAATAAAAAAATTGTCATGAGTTGTATAAATACCACAAATAACAAACTATTGCCATAAGCCTAAAAATCCACAAACACACGTCACTTCGCTCCGATACCTCCGACAGCTTTCCTAGAAGCAGTGAAGACTTTTCCAGACCCTAGGAAGAGTTTTGAACCCTTCAGGAAAGCCAGCGAAGAAGACTCAGGCAGCAGAAGAAGGCTCAGTGACTAGGCCCGAGCTTGGTGTTCAGCAGTAAGTAGAAGTCCCATAGACTCAAGATCCCAAATCTACGTTCCCTAGCCTCCTAGGGATCTGCCGGCGCAACTTTGGTGCAAAATATCAGACGTTTGACGTTCCTTAGCAAATGTAACACAAAAGAGAAGAGCCCCAAGGGTTTACTACGAGTAGGAAAGTCAAAATTCGTACTCACCAGGAAGAGCAGAGGAGGAGGACGGGGAGGGTTTGCAGGCAATCCTTCGTTCCCCCGAAAGTTGAGGACTTGGTAAAGTCTTTCGTCCTGGGCCTTCGTGTTTTGGAGGTTCTTCAACTGAGAAGAAGTTGGGTTGAGTTGGCCAGCATGTTCTGTGGCAGGGCTTTGCTCTGTGCCTCTTTTTTGGATGACTGCTCTCTAAAACAATCCCTTGTTTGGCTGGATTGGAGCCTCCCCTGAGAGGAGGGAGAGGGGGGGAAGGGACTGGGATGGCAGGAGGTACTCTGGGATGAGAGAGGAGCTGGGACTTTACTGCATCCAGACTCAGTTTAGGATCTTAAGAAAAAACAAAAGTGGGGAGCCCCGTCCCGGGATTATGGTTTCTGCTAATTGCAGACAAGCCACATGAAGAGTCCGAGGTGGGAAAAGAAGTTTTATAAGAGCAGGCTGTGCTGGAGTTTTTGCAGAGCAGACCCTCCCCCAGTGTTTTGTGGGGCAGTTGAAAGACCCTCATTCCCTCCCCCTATTCATGAGGGGTCTGTGCAGCTGCTCAGCAAAAGAGAAGAATCACATTCTCCTCACTGGTCACAGCCAGCAGATACGGGGCCCCCCCTCCCAGACTGTGTGG